>NC_089847.1:8853432-9175932 GCF_035609145.1 Eleutherodactylus coqui
ATGCCGGTAACGCGGTCGGGGATTATAATTGCCGTTTTTCATATTAGGGCCTCGCTTTAAATTGTCTTTTTTAATTTCCATTGATTCAAAGTTGGAATCCAATTAACTGTTGTGAAGGAAGGCGGCGTCATTAATTTCCATTAAACCTGCGCTAATTGTTTCTAAAATTATTAAACACAAAACCTCTAACCAGCGGCGCCGGATTCTGCCGCCGTCCTCAGGACACAAATTAAGGGCTCCTCCACACAGGCGTATCTCTGTGCGAATCTGCATACCCCCGTGGGAAGAAACCGTAGGTAGCGGACGGAAGGCGGCGCCGTTCGTGGAATTCAGGGTCCGTTTACGTAAAAAGACTATGGCTTGAAGCCTGTTTATAGCAGCAGATACATCGCTGACGCGTTCAAACGGGAAATCGTCACATTCGCCATATAAGTAAATAAGAACGAATGAACGATCGGTAATCAAAACCGGACGATTAGCGAACGACCTAACGATTGTTTTTATTGCTTCATAGAATTAATTTTGAACAAAAAATGAACAATTATCAATCATTGGCGCACGTTTAGACTGAGTGATTATCGTTAGACTTCGCTCGCTTAAAGGATTTTGCTTTCGTCTAGAGGGGGGATTATGAGGTGAAGCTGCAGACACAGAGGCTGACCCTGAGAGAGGAGGAGTTGGCACCCAGCACAGAATTTTTTTTGGCGCCTTCCTGTAAGAAAAATTTATATATATTACACTGATAGGCAGCTAAATACAGCATCAGAACCAAGCTCATAATATAAATACAGCACCAGAACCAAGCTCAGTACATAAATATAGTACCAGAATCAAGCTCATAATATAAATATAGCACCAGAACCAAGCTCATAATATAAATACTCTACCAGAACCAAGCTCAGTACATAAATACAGCACCAGAACCAAGATCATAACATAAATACAGCACCAGAACCAAGCTCAGTACATAAATATAGTACCAGAACCAAGCTTATAATATAAATATAGCACCAGAACCAAGCTCATAATATAAATACTGTACCAGAACCAAGCTCATAATATAAACACAGCACCAGAACCAAGCTCATAATATAAACACAGCACCAGAACCAAGCTTGGTAAATAAATACAGCACAGAACAACCAGCCCATTATGGTTTTGTAAAAATCTTTGCTGTGTTTTCTTTCCAAAACGGAGACACAACTTGCCGCTATCAGTACCCCCCCCCCCCCTTCCTGCCCAGGGTAAGGCCATTTTCACATGGCCGAGAAACTTGCATGAGATTTGTGCGCTGCGAGATACAGGAATATGAACCCCAGAATGGGGTCATATACACAAGTGCTGCCTGTTCCATCTTTTCGGGTTCCTCGGGAACACATCCCCCATTGATTTCAATAGGACCCGAATGCATTGCATGGCTTTCGCTTGCCGTATGACGTCCATGGGACTGCGATCTGATGTCTCCTATTGAAATCAATGCAAAGTTTTTCTGATCCTGTATCACCCGTGAAACTTGCGCGACAGGATCGGAATTTCACAGTTGCGACGCGCTTTTGCCTGAAAATCGCCGCGCATCCACAGGTAAAACGCAGGTTGCCGGGTGCTTATCGATCAGTTTTTCGGCTCATTATCACGCTCGCCCGTGTGTAGGCAGCCTTAAGGTGCTTTCACAATGAGCGATGTATTGGTCGCACGAACAAGTGACGGCGCGGTTTGCTCGTTTGCGCGTGCAGCCTGTTTATGCAGGCAGATAAATCGTTCGGTCTGCCGTATAAGTGCATGAGAGTGACCGAACGATCGTAATTAAACCGAACAATTAGCCAACAAGCCTACGATTTATTTTCATGCTTGCGTGATGACATCATCGCTTGATCGTTTTTTATGGATTTGAACGATCCAGGATTTTTTTTGATCAATAATCGTTCCGTGTAAAATCCCCTTACGATTGAAGGCAATCGGCTGATGCAGTGACATCAGTGGTGGCGCCCCTGCTGGTCGGAAGTCTACGGCGCACCCGGTTTATGTTGGGCCAACCCCGTGACTCGGCTACCTCTATAAATCTGAACTCCGCCTGAGAATGTCTCATGAAGACCATCCCGCGGGCGCAGCTCCGGGGCCGCCTGCGGACATCATTACCGGCAGCAGATCCGTTCCATAGAGCGCTCCATCATCCGCCGCTGCTCTACTGACTGACTGGGGTGACATTTCCCCGGCGCAGCGCTGCCTCTACGGTCGTCTTCTCAAATTTGTTTTCCATGAAAAAGACACTGACATTTCGCCGCTCCCGGCCTGTAATAAAATAAATGAAGACTAAGTCCTAATCACCGAGGGCAGAAATCAATGAGCCCCTGTCTGAGAGGAGCTCAGCCGGAGGAATTAACTCTCCCCTGTGCCGCTTCCGCGGACACGTAAAGCTGCAGTATTCTGTATGCCGCCTCCAGTCCATCCATCTACATCTATGGATTCCAAGCTGCTGTGGAACTACAACTCCCAGCATGTCTGACTTTGGCCAGAGGGTAGAGGTTGATAAACTAGATAGCGGATGCTTCATGAACAGTGGTGACTTTACAGACCCCTTTCTTCACCCTTGCCCTATCACAAATCTACCATTTTGTGTATACAGCTCCTATGTGGAGCCATGTGTATCCATGGTAACAGACTACAAACAACCCTATGTAGTCTGATTCTGCAGTCTTATTGCCATTTTCTGTCCAAGGCTCATATCAGAGTATTTTAGCAGAGACGTGGCAGGAGGTCATAGAATGAATTACATGGTGGAAGGAGCCCCAGCAGCATGGAGAATTTAACCCCTTAGTGTACGACCTATTTTGGCCATAAGGATGTGATGATTTTTTGGAGGATTTTTATCTCTACTTTTTTATTTGTTCACTGACATATGAGGACTTGGTGTTTGAATGATGAACTGTAGCTTTTATTGGTACCATTTGGGTATATTTAATGTATTATAAAACTTGTATTAATTTTTTTGAAGGGCAAAGAGAAAAACGCCAATTCTGATCCTTTTTTTTTTTTACAGCATTTTTCTTTGTTTTTTTAATACAGTTTTTGCTCTGCAGGATAAATAGTGTGTTCAATGTATCGTACAGGATGCTACAGATAAAATGATACCAAGTATGTTTTTTTTTGCTTTTTTACATTTTTTACTTTTTTATACAAAAAGTGTGAAAGTGTGCAAAAATGGCTTTTTTAAAGGTTTTTTTCATTTTCATTTTCATTTTTTATGTCTCTGTAGGGGATTTGAACCAGAAAATCTATGATGGCAGTAATAATACATTGCAGTACTTCTGTACTGTAATGGATTATTGGTTACAATGGCAATCGCAGGCCATGGCTGGCCCGGACACCATTTCATAGCGTAGGGCTGATGATGTCACAGAGGGAGCGCCCTCCCTCTGTGAACCCTTTACATGCCGCAAACTACATGGCTCGCAGCATGTAAGGGGTTGACAGCAGGAATAGATGTTCTCACCAATACACTGTTGCAATGGGAATCTGGCTGTCGGTCACAGCTATCTCCCGATGCAGGATGGTGCAGGGTCATTTCTGAGCCTGTGCCATCCGCAAGACGTAAATTTACTTCTGGTGGGCTTGTGCCAACTTGAACAACCCTTCCCAGAATGAGGGCCTGAGTCTCGCTCTTGGCACCCCAGCAATCAGATGATTTTGCTTGGGTATGCCGTGGCCAGTCCGACTGCTGCAGGGAAAGTGTGGTACTATAGGAGGTCCGCCAGGACATGGCTCTCCATTCTGGGTCATAGAGGGTCCGGAGCAGGGGGGCCTCTCTGTGATATTCATATGCCCTAATAGGGTTGTGCTCTTGTTAAGGTTGGAGTCCTGATTGTTTGTACCTTGACGACCATAGAGTAGACTCCTCTTATTTTTAAGGTGCCGCTCATTTAGAACGATCGGACAGGATGTTGAAAAAGCAGCCAATCACAGCGCAGCTTACATTTCTTATACTGCTGGGATGTAATGAAAGCTGCGCTGTGATTGGTTGCGATGGGCAGCAAAGATTTTTTTTGCAGTCCTGGGATAGGCTTTCTGCTTTTACAGTATATGGATCATGCAGTACATAGACATATGGTGATACAGCGTAAGAGAGGAACGTATAAGGGGTTAAATCCCTTTTTGATCTGCCTACCTATAAATGAGTAGAAGGACCTTTACAGACAAAAGTCACATGACTGTACATCATTAAGCTTTGTGTGCTGAGGCTGCGCATGAGGACTAAACCCCGCCCCCAGGTGATGTCATGGCAGCCACCTTGGCCATAGATTTGAGTGGTGTGTATGTCAGCAGCAGCAGAAGCTGCTTCACAGAGACAGAGACAGACTCTAGAGCACTGTGCAGGCTGCATGCAGGGCCATGAAGGGCATGGCGGCGGCCGTTACCAGAGACCCAACAGAGATGTCAGCAAGACATGTGTGCGCCTGAAGTGACACGGAACTCGTAAATTTAGTGACATGTTCTGGCACCAACGGTGCATTAGATGGTGAGGAGGACACGCCGCGGACCTACGCTAATACAGAGTACAATGATGGCTATGAAGGACCACGAGGACAGCGATCAGTGATGATGGACACAAGTACGAAGAGCCGTGTAGTAATCTCCTTATGTGTAATGGACATGGTGGCGAAAGACGCCGCGGGAAGTAGCGGAGATGAATCCTGCACCTATGATGCATTGATACCGCGTGCGCGGAGAACGGAGACGTGTT
This sequence comes from Eleutherodactylus coqui, assembly GCF_035609145.1. Lineage (NCBI taxonomy): Eukaryota > Metazoa > Chordata > Amphibia > Anura > Eleutherodactylidae > Eleutherodactylus > Eleutherodactylus coqui. The sequence continues at coordinate 8,858,171 of NC_089847.1, forward strand.
ATAAGTGTGACATTCTGGGTAATTATATGTTAGATTACACATATTCATATCGCAGAATTCCGGTTCGTTTAGTAAAGTTTACAATAACACCTGCGGCCTCCGTCTGCAGCGCCTCGCCGTATATAACACCAACCACCTGCTATAGTAGTATAGGGGCATACATATACGGACATACAGTAATACAGTACAGGGTGATACAGTATATCCAGTAGACAGTAGGTGGCGTCAGCGAGGCCGCACTGGTCTCCACCTCCTCCTCCTCCGGTAAAACACTGTAACGATTAGAAACACAAGGATTCACTAACGATCCCGCAGAGCGCCGCGTTGGGATCTTAGCGTGAAATTACTTTTGGACATAATTTCCCTCATCTTTACTTGACCGAGCTGGCGGCTTTTACACCTGATTTATCTCAGACCCCCGAGGATTCGCTAAAAGTCCATAAAACGCCTGAAATTTACTGCAATCCTATAAGTGACTGGACACAAGCAGCAGCAGTCGATATCAATTAATAGAATGGATGGAGGGCTGAAATCTCACCGTTTAAATGGACAGTTGGATGTTTATTTCTACTGTAAATGGATGCAGCCTCTAAATATAAACAGGGGGCGGACAAAAATATGGAAACACCATACAGAATGCATACTTTAAAATGGGTCTCTACATGTCTTAGTGAAATGTGATTTATAATCCCATGTCATTTAAGTGAAGGTAATATGGTACAAATGCTGCGGGAGCTACAAGGTTCCATTGGTCGGGGTTTGAGCCACTCAGCTGCTGTTACCAGCCAGCTCCCAAAATCCCCCAGAGCAGGGCAAGAGGTTAAGTAAACACAAATTTGGCAGGAAAGCTCTCAGCCAAGCAGGGGTCAAAAGGGCAGCTGTAAATGGTTAAGATCCCACGTGTTTTAATATGGTGTTTCCATATTTTTGTCCTCTCCCTGTATATAGGAATTGGGTGACACAATGCCAAAAACGTCAGGAACGGGGAACAGCAGAGACTCATTTCAAGGCTTAGATGCAGCAGCTCATCAGATCGTATCACACATGATAGGCTTAGATACAGAGTTCAGAAGACTGTATCACACATCTGTGCTGATTCAACAACACACGGATGTCTATGAGCCGCCCGATGCAAGTTGAATCCAATATACTGACCCTCCTCGCTCCCGGCTCTTGGTCAGCTCTGGGCACCACTACTCCAGGTCACGATGCTCCAGGTCATGGAAGGAGTCAGAACCCAGTGCAACGGTGCCCAGAGCTGAGCAGGAGCGAGGAGGGTTAGTCTGACTATGTTTAGGAGGTTCTAGACTGGGGTCTTAAATTATTATAGGTGGTCTGGTCTGGGGTCTAAATATATTTCGGTGCTCTGGTCTAGGATTCAACTATATTTGGGTGGTCTGATCTGGGGTTTGACTAAGTTTAGGGGTCTGGTCTGGAGTCTGTGTATATTTAGAGGGTCTGGTCTCTGGAATATATTCAGAGCCCACACCAGACCCCCTAAATACATTAAGGGATCTATAATATTAAAATAAGGGCTCTGGATACATTTAAGGGGGCTGCCCGGGACATTTCTTATTAATGAGGTGTCTCCAGCTCTGTCCTTAGTGCAGTGGATCGGGTTGGTATTGCACTGAATTCAGTGCAGCTGTGCCTGCAATACTAACCTGCAATACGGACAGCACGATCTGTTTCCAGCGCTGTCCACAATGACCAGCTGATCAGCAAAGACCCCGAGCGCAGGACCCTCGCCTATAAACTGAGCCTAGATCATCTATAGGAAATGTTCTGGAGAACCCCTTTTAAGGAGTCTGAATATATTTAGGGGATCTGAAATTAATTTAGGGGTCTGAATATATTTAGTTCCACCCTTTGAAAGACCCCTCCCAGTTTGCAATAACCCGCTGCTTATGTATCACCGCATGAAGGACTGCTTTGTAACTAGTATGACCCAAGGGGTATCAACCCCAATTCACAACACCATGGGCAGACAGTACCAAATAAAACGTGCGAAAGCTTAGGTGTCTACATTTATCGTGGAGGTGTTCACCTCCTCACCGCTGACCAGTCACTGGGGATTAAACCGTGTGCGTTTGACTGAGCGTATAAATACCTATATACAGAGTGCGGCAAAGATCAGTGGGTCAAAATGGGACATACTGTAGGAAAACAAGTGCAAAGCAGTTTTCCAAAAAATCACAGAGGTGAAAGAATGGAGCCCCCTAGTGTTCACAGCAGTGACCTGTAGTGTCCTGGCCGTCTCAGCCACCATATGTCAGTGGGAGGACATAGATGAGCTCTCTGCCAGAGAGCATCCTTCCAGCCAATGTATAGATGTAGCAAATGTTAAAGGGGTACTCCCATCTCTGCTGATGATTGCTGATGAACCTGAGAGCGGTTGTCTGTTGGTCCCCGAGTGAATGGAGCAGAGGTTGCACAGGCTCACCAATGCTCCATTCACTTCAATGACAGCGCCAGAAGTTCAAGCACTTCAGAAAAAGTCTGGTGCTGTCACTGAAGCCGATGAAACAGTGGCACACCTCTGCTCCATTCACTCAGCCACAGACCAGACCCCCATTTTTTGGATTGTTGAGGGTTCTGGCAGTCATCACATACTATGATGACTTTATAACTTGGCACAACCCCTTTAACTACTATAGCACCATAAGCAGTAATGTTAACAATTATAATTTTGGGGGGTCTTCCATATGAGAACAGGTAGGATTAAGGACAGTGGTTGTAAGCCCCTGACTCCTAGGATAACTTCATATTGTGGTGGTTTGCTGACGTTGCCTTCCCCAGTCATCTTTTACCCCCAGCTTGGTACTCATTTTACTGAAGGATGAGTCAACCTTGCCAGCTAACTGAATCACATGGGGATTGAACCCACAACCTTCAGGTCATGAGGGAGAGCTTAGGACTGCATACTGCTGCCTTAACACACTGCACCACACAAGGCACTATTTAGCAGGTGCCTAATGTACAGAAGCTGATGGGATGTTGAAGTCTTGGTTTGGCCCACAGAGGCAGACCTCTTTTTCAGGAACTGGAGTCATACAGATTGGAAACCCTGGCCAAGGCTACGGGTCTCGGTCCCTGCATGCAGAAATGGGTATTTGCCATGTAGACATTCTTAAGAAGAGTTGGGGATCAAACCCCTTTGCTTGAGTGTGTAGAAGGCTCTGTAGGCATCTGAGAAGATGGAAGCAGTCAAGTGTAGCAGGTGGTGGGGGATGGCATTGCTCGGCCATTGTGGATGGCGTCTGTATAGCCTGAAACAATGGAGTTTATCCGCATCGTTCTTTAACAGGGGCTAGGATGTTGGGGGGCCCCGGTCAGCAGTAGGAATGGGCAGGAGGGGCACCTCAGCTGAGGCCTTATTTGACACCAATGTTTCATCAGAACTCAAAGGATCCTGGGTGAACAAATCTAAGGGCCATGTCACTGGCTTTGGAGGGCTGCGGGGAGACCCAACTCCTGCTAGTCTTGTCCAAGCCTCTGGAAAAATGCACAGCCACAAGCCGCTGGGCTAGCTTTCCTCCTGGTAGGGAACCGATCAGGTCCACACCATATTTTGCTAACATACCAATGTTTAGGGGAACACAATTCGTATTGAGACGCAGCTCATCCGCTGTTAGAGGCCGTGGTTCATGCAGGTGGCTCACGGAGGTTCGGACAGTTCAGAAATATGCCTCTCTCTACCTGCTTTTCATCACTTCCAATTAGAATTCCAGTAATGGTCGCCCACGGCGGTTGTAGGTACACTGGCCTGCTGCCTTTTATATAGGGTTGCCACCTTTGTAAAGAAAAAAATACTAGTTAAGGGGCGTGGTTTGGGGTGTGGCTTATCATAACCTATTTTTTTAACTCCATTATTCTAGTTGCCACAAGTACTAGTTGTGCCCCCCTTAGATGGCCCCAAAACTAACAGTGTGCCCAGTAGTGGCCCCAATAGTAATAGTGGCCACATTAGTAACCTGAGTAGTAATAGTGATCCCACTAATGTCCCTAATAGTATTAGTGTCCCTGTTAGTGGCCTCAGAAGTAATACTGACACCATTAGTGGCCCTATTAATAATAGTGGCCCCACAGTGGTCCTAGTAGTAATAGTAATCCCACTAGTGTCCACAGTAGTAATACTGACACCATTAGTGGCCCCAGTAGTAATAGTGACCCCTACTGTGGCCGAGTAGTAATACTGATCCCCTACAGTGGTCCCAGTAGTAACAGCGGCCCCAATAGTAATAGGGACCCCCACAATGGCCCCAGTAGTAATCGTAACCCTCCTAGTGACCCCAGTAATAATGGTGACCCCTATAGTTGCCCCAGTGGTAATAGGGGAACCCCCATAGTGCATTATAAATCTGGCAGCAGCAGGAAGACTCACACAGTCAGCCACAACCTGCAGCCGCCAAGAACATCGCTCTGCAGCTTATTCCGCGGTCTCTGCACACGCTGTACTGTGGGGGATGAGCGGCTCTGTAGTGGAGATCAGAGCGATGTTCTTGGCGGCAGGAGGTTGTGTTTGACTGTGTGAGTCCTCCTGCTGCTGCCAAGATATATGAGGACTTGTTGTTTTGCGAGACGAGTTATGTTTTCCAATGGTATTATTTAATGTGCTGGAAAACTTTTACAAACTTTTAGGTGGAACGTAAAATGGATGAATGGAAAAAACCTGCAAATCCGACATCTTTGCGGGGATCTTGTTTTATGGCGTATACGCTGCATTTTGCTATACTTGAAAGAAAAAAAAAATATCATTAAAAAGTGTGTGTGTATATATATGTATATATATCCCGTTTCCCTGAAAATAAGACATACCCTGAAAATAAGACCTAGCATGATTTTCCAGAATTTTTGAGGATGCAAGATGATTTTTCAGGCTTTTTGAGGTTGCTTGAAATATAAGCCCTACTCCAAAAATAAGCCCTGCTAACAGTTAATTATAAAAGTCAATTTAAATAGTGTCCAGGCAGCTATACATGTAAAAAAGTTAAACCTTTTTGAACAAAAAATAATATAAGACACTGGCTTATTTTCGGGGAAACATGATATATATATATGTGCTCTTTCGCCACCTTCTGACCACCGTAACCTTTTTTATTTTTCCATCGGTGGGGTTGTCTGAGGGATCCCTTTTTGTGGGCCGACCTGTGGTTTCCATTGATACCATTTTAAAACTACATACAATTTTTTAATCGCTTTTTGTAACACTTTTTCATGGAGACGGGGTGAAAAACACCCACAAAATTCTGTCGTTTTTATTTTTTCTGATGATGTTCACCATTCGGGATAAATAATGGGTTATTTTTATAGGTCGGACTTTTATGGACGCGGCGACGCCAGATATGCTTCTGTTTTTTTCTCTTGATTCCTTTATAGTAAACACAGGACACGTTTTTTTCTTTTGATATCCTTTATTTTTTAAAGAATAAAGAAAAAAAGTCACTTATTTTTACTTTCTCTTTTAGTCCCCTGAGGGAACTTGAACTTTGGACTGTTTGATCGCTCAGAATGTAATTCAACAGGGCCGCCATGAGAACTGAGCAACACCTCGTGAGCTCAGCACAATTGACAGCAGCATTCGAACGGTTAACAGTCGTGATCGACGTGGGCGCGGATCGCGGCTGTTGCGGGCGGCTGTCAGTTGGAGGATGTAACTGTACATGTCCGTCCTTTTGGGTGAAGGGGTTAAAAAGACATTTATACAACAAAGAGAACCAAAAGGGAGACGGGTGTGACACTTCTACACTTATGCCATAGACGCCGTTAGACAACCCGGGATGACGGATATCAGGGGGGAAATAATAATGTCAGTTTTTTGTAATTCGCCAACGTACGTGTCATAATTGCGCCATTCCATAGTAAATGAAGCTGATATGTCGCATTATGTAAAGGTCTAGAACTCGCTGTGTTCACATCTACGACAGAAGTTCCATCAGGAGTCTGCCAAACTCCCCTCAACTCAGCGGCACCTGATCGGCCCCATTATAAGTCAATTGGATCCACCAGATGCCCTTGGTCTCGGTCAAATGACAAATCGGGCACTGCCTTGTGGTTTCCATTATAAGCAGAAACCATGGCGCAGATGTGAACAGAGCCAAATATGTTACAAGTGGTTCAGAAGGGGTAGAGTTTCTCCTTAGGGAGAGCACCTAGTGAGGAGACTTATAAGGCCGTGCATACTCCTCTGGGAAATATGTAAATGGGAGATGGAACAATGTCTCTACAGCTCCACCTATTGGAAGGCAGCATTCCTGCAAGTCAGTGTCAGACAAGACTTGTAACAATGGCTGGGAATATGAGCTATAGCCAGAGTCTTCTCCAGAAGGAGCAGATAACATGTACAGGCAGACTATTTCAGAGTTTTTGCTGTTAGTGAAAGGAAACAAGGCCTAAAATTGATTTATGATTATGTGCTGCCAACATGTTAGAAAAGTGAGCCCGATTCCTAGTAATGAGTCCTGAACCTACAAGGTAGGATCCAGACAGGTTCTTATATTAACACTCACTTACAGTAAGCAGAACTTTTGGTAACGGAGGGACCGCCCCTTTAACTGCGCCTGTGATGTCACTAGTACTGCTGAATGCTTGGGCTATGACCGCCATCGGGTCCATTTGACATCTCTTACCATTTGTTCTACACGGTAATTAATACTCACTTGCCTCCTCTTGTCCCTCCTGACAGTGCTGCTGATTACCATCCTGGTGGTGGAAGGGATTGCGGTGGCGCAGCGCACACAAGGTAAGGATGGAGCCGGTGCCCTCTCCTGGATAGCCCGCTGTTTCCCAAAATTGATTTGCCACTTTATGAAGTACTCGCCCAATGTCATACAATGTGAGATCTGATTAGGTTTGACTAATAATAGATCGTTCAGTGCTACCTGGACAGCCCTGATTACTAGGAAGAGACAGAGAACAAAAGGGAGAAGCGCATGTGCTGCATGATGAGAAGGTCTACAAGGGTCTAAGGCAGAACAGAACATGGATCACCTCTGACTCTGTAAATATACACATGTATACCAATCGCCCACAACAATTAAAACAGCTGCCTATTGTGTTTTATTCCCCTCGTGCCACCAAACCTCCATGGAATGGACTTGTTTTGCATTAAGGGTTGTACTTTGTCTTATGAGTCCTGGTGCAGCGATAGTGATTACAGTGCAATTACCTCCATTGATGACAGGAGACTTCTCTTTGATAGGTGATATCTCCTTTCCCTTTTCTTCTCTATCTGGATCCAGATCGCCATGAAGGCTTCTTCCAACAATGACTCACTTCTGCAGATTCTTTCCATCCTGTGGTACTAGGTACCCTGTTTTGTGCCCCATATACTAATGGTGCCCACATAGAGTAATAATTTTCCTATTGTGCCAACCACAAAATATGAATGCCCCCTCAGCACATCACAGTTATAGTGGTCTTCTTTGTGCCCTTGCACAGTAATAATTCCCCTTAGTGCCTCTTTTCTGCCCCATGAGGCAAACGTGCTCTCTTTGTACTCCATCTACAAAGCAATAAATGTCCCCTTATTGGCCTTTTGTGCCCACATGAGATAATAGTGAAGTCTGTGTGCCCTCTGTAAAGTGATAATGCCCCCTTAATATCCTCTATAAATTCCTCTTTGCTTCCCTCTGGTTGCTCTTTTAGTCATTTAACAAGGAGTTGGTTCCTTACCTCTGCTGCGCACCATGTAATAGTGTGTGTATCAGCAATCACCCTCTCTTGTCTGCTCTACTCACTGGAGTAGAGGAGAGGATGATTGCTGATACACGCAATGTTACATGGTGCGCAGCAGAGGTAAGGAACCAACTTCTTAAATGACTAAAAGAGCAACCAGTGTTAGTGTGGTGAGGGGAGCTTGTGAGCCCCATTAGCCTAGTGGCATAGGCGCAAGTGCAACCTCTGTGACCCCTTGATTTGTACAATATTTAGGTAGGTGGTACATGTCACAGGTACCCAGCAGAATATTGCCCAGAGCATGACCCTTTTCCTGCCAACTTATCTTCTTGCCAGAGTGCATCCTGCTGCCATCTCTTCTCCAGGTAAGTGACGCACCCAGTCGCCCACAGTGTAAAACCCGATTTGATTCATCAGACCAAGATACCTTCTTCTGTTGCTTCCTGGTCAGTTCTGATGGTCATGTACCCAATGTAGGCACTTTCAGCAGTGGACGACAGTCAATATGGGCACTCTGACCAATCAGTGACTACACCGTCCCAACACATAACGAGCTGCAATGTCCTGTGTGATCGGACTCCATTCTATCATCGCTGGCAGGAACGTTATCAGTAATTTGTCCTACAGTCGCTCTTCTGTGGGATCGGACCAGATGGGCGGTCTTTACCCCCCCATACACATGAATGAGCCTTGGATACTCATAACCTTTCCCTGGTTCACAGCACCGGTTCCCTGATACCAACCACTACATAGCAGGGACACCCCACAAGACCGGACATTCTGGAGATGCTCTGACCAGCCGTCCACACTGCGCAATTCGCCCCCAGATCTGCACACTTGTCCATTTTTCCTGATTCCATCTCCACAAATTAACTGATCAATCACTGGCCAGTATATCCAAAAATAATATACAGGGAGTGGACAAAAATATGGAAACACCATATGAAATGCGTGGGATTTTAATCATTACCACTGAGCTGCCCTTTTGACCCCTGCTTGGCTGAGAGCTCTCCCTCCACATTTGTGTTTACTTCACCTCTTCCGTTGCTCTGGGTGGTTTTGGGAGCCAGCTGGTAATAACAGCTGAATGGCTTAAACCCCTGACCAATGAAACCTTGTTGCTCAGGCAGCATCTGTGTCATATTAGCTCCACTTAAAATCTGTCTCTACATGTCTTATTGAGCTATGACTTATAATCCCATGTAATTTAAGGCATGCATTTCGTACGGTGTTTCCATATTTTTCTCCACCCCCTGTATATACACAACACATAATATCTCCTATCCCAGACAGTCAATGTTACTCATTTTACCCGTCAGTTTTGTTATGTCTGTTATTGCTATATATATTATATATATATAGCAGATATATGATATAAGCAAGGTCGTCTTCACTCGCCATTGTTTGGCCAGAGAGCCTCAATCCTTCTGTTATCCTTGATGCAGAGAAGCCGTGTTACGTGGAGGGTAGACAGAGCACAGCGTAATTCTCTATGCATTGCCAGGGATTGGCTAATTGCACTAATTGTAAGAATGACATCCGTTTGTCTTCCCCGGTTTAATGTGAAGCTCCCGTCCCTCATCCAGATTTGTAATGGACCCCCCACAGTGACTTTGGCCGAATGCTACCTCTGCTATACCTACGCCCGCATGGCAGCTCTTGCTACTGTTACCCTCGGGAGAACCCATTAAAATCTTCCAGGAATCACAAGAGGTCCTCAGAGCGCAGAATTTTGCAAAACCCCCAATAGTAGATTAGTTACAATGTATCGGCTTTATATTAATGTCTTCATTTCTATTTATTTCAGATGGACAAAACATAGGAACCAAACACATCCCGGTGACCCAGTGTGGCACCTGGGTACGAACCAGTAACGGTGGGCATTTCGCATCCCCAAACTTTCCAAACACCTACCCCCCTAACAAGGAATGTGTCTACATCTTAGAAGGTTTGTTCCCTTCTGTAGTGAGGCTGTGAATATTAGATTCGGCTTAATATATATTATTGCTATGCCTGGATTTATGCTTGCCAATGCATTCAACCCCCATAAGGTCAGAGCAATCAGCAGTAGACAGTAGCATCCATAGAGGATGATGGACAACGATAAAAATGAGGCCCCTTTCAGGTGCTGCTTGACGCCATTGCCAGCCTCCTCCCACACCGCGAGCTCCTGGCGCCCCTTCCAATATTTATGATAAAGCCCCGGCCGCTGTAGAACCAGATGGGTTGGCATCCAGTATGTTGCAGCAGCTCTGTTGTACCTATAAGGTGAGTCATTGTAAAAACCCAACAATTGTAACATCGCGCCATTCTGTCCCTCAGCTGCTCCTCGCCAGAGAATCGAGCTGACCTTCGATGAGCCTTATCACATAGAGCCGTCCTTCGAGTGCCGCTTCGATCATTTAGAGGTCAGAGATGGTCCGTTTGGCTTCTCTCCGCTGATCGACCGATACTGCGGCATCAGGAGTCCGTTGCCAATCCGATCCACCGGCCGCTTCATGTGGATTAAATTCACGTCGGACGAGGAGCTGGAGGGCCTGGGATTCCGCGCCAAATATTCCTTTATACCAGGTAGGCAGCACAATATAGAACGTTTATTACAGGTCAGTCAGAAAGATCCACAGCCGCCATCTTGGGATGCGGGGCAAAAAGGGACACAATTGGGGCAGATTTATGAAACGGTCTAAAGCAAAAACTGTCGTTATTGCCCATAACAACCAATCACAGAGCAGCTTTCATTTCACCGCCGCCCTGTGAACGAGCCGTACTCCGCTTCCGTAACTCCTAGAGAAGAGAATGGGACTTACGGAAACAGTAGAGCGCAGCGATCGACGCCGTATCCTTATATCCTGAGTTACAGAAAGAGCGTATCTGTTTTTGTACTCCCAGCCGCCGCAGACAGAGGGGTATTAATATCTCCGCCATGTCGCCGTACGGCCAATCAGCCCCATACACATCTACAGTTCTGGAGGGATGGCCACCAGCGCCCGTGAGATGCCCGTCGTACCCGTCCTATGTAGCGCTGACTTTCTACTCTTACGATGCGGCCACGTGAGACGTAAATGCTGCGGAAAAACCTCCACATGAAATGCGCAGTGTGTCATTCGTTTGTGCCACCGACGATCTTCTGCAGATGTCTGAGCGGGTCCGCCTCATGTGGCTATACCCTTAGGGAAGTTTCACATGGGCAATCGCGATTTTGGCGCGAGAAAATCACGGCAAAATCGCGTCTTTGTTCGCTGCGATTTTTAAGCGCCAGTGATCTTCTTTATAGGGAATAATCTCGCATTGTATCGCTGCCGCCCGCCATAAAATCGCGCAATTTCTTAATAACAGAAGTTAATGGGACTTTCTAGTGTTAACATCACATCGCAATGCATGTTTGTTGCGTCGTGATGCGATAAAACGCAGGCTTCGTGGGGATACAGGGAAATTAAAAAAAAAAACGGAAAATCTACACCAAATCCGCCCCATGCGAACATGAGATCCGGCCGCCCTCATGCAGTGAAAATGATGCACCCAAGGGCCAGTCGGGGGCCGAGAATCAAACGTTTGAACATAAGTCATACTGTCGACCAGGATACCATATATACTGTAATTCCAGCCGTGGGATGTGACGGACGCCGCAGTATATAGCATTCTGTATACTCATTCTAAACGCGCCATTTCTGTTCCCCGCAGATCCCGACTTCAGCTATCTCGGAGGGATCCTCAACCCCATCCCAGGTCAGTGCTCGCTCCTTGCCGCTGTCTTATGATAGACATCGGCTCACATCCCGCTGACGGTCTCCGTCTTTCTTCTCTCAGATTGTCAGTTTGAGTTAGCAGGACCGGATGGGATAATCCGCTCCAGCCAAGTGGAACAAGGCGATAAGCTGAAGGCCGGTCAGGCGGTGGACTGTATATGGACCATCAAAGCAACGCCGAAAGCCAAGGTCGGTGACATGGGGGTCATTACAGCAAAGACCCATTCATGGATTTGTAAATCGCACATGATGTTTTCTGCATATTTACAGTACAAGGTCCTTAATTGGCTCATTGCTTCCCCCACAGCGCCCCCTGCAGGAAAAGCTAAACATCACAGCCAGTTTATACTCCAAAAACCCTATACAGACATCAGCGCTGAGGACACTGAGTGCACCTACAGCAGACATGATCTCAGCCTTAGCTAATGGGGGGTTCATGAAGAGACCTGATGTATGTACAGTGCATGCCCCTTTATTAGATCACCCGGCCTCTCACGATTGGCGCTTCCTTGTACGGTAATTCTCCCGTGACCCGGGAGCATAAAATCACGTCGCAAGTTTTCCGTGGATCAGTTTCAGTGTGAATCCACATTAGATGGAAAAATCCAGCGATCGGAGCGACTTCCAACGAGGCCCGGTCATCGGTGCTAGACTAGCCGGGGGCTCACTGCAATCGCATCTAACAGAGTGGAGAGAATACCGAGAATGGCGCGACCAAAGAAGAACGTCCAGTGAAAGAGGATCCTGTGGATCGAAACCACTCATCACTGGAAGGGGTCGGAGGAGGATGTCAGGAATCGTTCTGACCAACAGGCTGCACAGTCAGCTGAATACAACGGTGGAGCTCCAACTAACGTGTGCGAACACACAACTCGCCGTTCCTCCGCACGGATGGTATAACAGCAGGCGACCAGTTCCAGCGCCATTGTGTCTAAGAGAAACAGAAAGACGAGACTCCAGCGGGCAAAAGAGCACAAAACTTGTATCACTGAGCAGCGGGAAAACATCTCCTGGTCAGATGGATCCAGATTTCTGTTGCTGATGGGAAGTTAGAATTTGGCACAAGCAGCATGAATCGCTGACCCCTTCCTGTCAGCTGGTCAGAACATATCAGCACCGCCATCGAATCTACAGCAACTACAAGAAGCTTCCTGTCCACAGGGGCCGATATTCCTGCAGAACAGTTTCATCATCTAGTGCAAACTACACCATGGCGGATGGCTATAGTTCTGAAGGTCAAAGGAGTTCAACGCTACTACATGGGGGTCTCTAATAAAGTGGCCATGCAGTGAACATTGATATGTTTTTTTTGCTTGCAGGGATAAAAGGACAATAAAACACATTTAGATTATTATACTCCTAGTGGTGCTTTCAAATGTGTATTTAGGCAATATACTTCAAACATTCTCTTCCAGTTGTCTAGTTGCAGACTGCATCCATCCTGACTTTATGGCCCCAGGGCATCTAAAATGGAAAACCAAGCAACTTTCATAAAGTCTTTATAAAAAAATCTTTCATTTTATGTCTACAGCTTCTATGCAGATGTGTGTGTCTCCATGGTAACAGACTACAAACAAACCTTGTGTAGTCTGATCCTGCAGTCATACTTCCATCTACAGTATATATCTTGTACTGCCTGTGTCCAATAGAAGGGACAGTCTGGTCTGTCTACACATCTTATATCAGCTGCAGGACAAGATATTGTGATGTTGTAGAGCAAATGTGGACATATTTACATGATGGATAGTGTGACCGTACGGCAGTCGCAGCCCTGAAGCTGAAGCCATCGATGTGATCTGTACTGCTGTACCTAATGCTGATCGTCACTGATGTTTCTCCAGATTTACTTGCGGTTCCTGGACTATCAGATGGAACATTCCAACGAATGCAAGAGGAACTTTGTGGCCGTGTATGACGGAAGTAGCTCCATAGAAAACTTGAAGGCCAAGTTCTGCAGCACCGTGGCCAATGACGTCATGCTGCAAACCGGGACCGGCGTTGTACGGATGTGGGCGGATGAAGGGAGTCGACTCAGCCGTTTCCGAATGCTCTTTACGTCCTTTGTGGAGCGTGAGTCTTTAATGTTAATGCCGCCATTCTGTTTTTAAATGGGTTGTCCAGGTATGGATGATTGATGATCTAGTCCTTAGGATTAGTCATCAATAGCTGGGGAGCCAAATACACACAACTCCATATACTGTGCAGTGGCCCAGCATAATATTTCAGGCTCAGCTCCCAATGAAATGAATGAAAGCTGTGCCTGCAATACCACACTTGGCCACTGCATGATGTACAGAACTCTGTATACTGACACAACTGCATGGCGAACAGCTGATCAGCAGAGGTCCTGGGCGGTGGACCCCGCTGATCAGCTATTGATCACTTATCCTAGGGATCATTCATCAATTATTCAGACCTGGAAAATCCCTTTAAGTCCAACATTCTGTGCAGATTTATTTCACAGTCTGTTTTTATACAGGAGGTCAGATTTTATAAAGTATATTCTTCTGCGTATATTGCAGTCACCTCTAGGGGGAGCTCAGCACACATACATGTATACAGGTGTATACATTACTCAGCTCCCCCTAGTGGTGCCTGCAAGTAGTTTTTACTAGGATGTCACAGTAAGCAGAGGAAACAGATCTGGAATGGGGCGCAGCTGCACCTCTCATCCTTATACTCCTGTGCTTACAACATCCTAATGCAAACGATGAGTTGTAATCCTGTCCCACATGAAAATCCTTCCCCTAACTCATGTGTGTCCCCTTTAACAGCCCCCTGTGTGGACGGCACGTTCTTCTGTCACAGTAACATGTGCATCAACAACTCCCTCGTCTGCAACGGAATCCAGAACTGTGCCTATCCCTGGGATGAAAATCACTGCAAAGGTGAGTGTGTCGGAGCCTCGCAACGCTGACCGAGGGCATGCTGGGGGTTGTAGTTCCACAGCCGCTGGAGAGCCACCAGTAGCAGACCCCTGCCCTAATGCATCATATAGGTCTTTAATTGTTAAGCTACCCCATTATCTACACTTGGCCAAACTTGGACACTTAGGGCTCATTCACACAAGAGTACGCAATTTTGATCCGTGAAAACCTCACCGTTTTTACTGTGTGTTCGTGCATTTTTGGTGCATATGTTTTGTTTTTTTTTACGTCCGTCTTGGATTTGTGTGTCATCCGTTTATCGCGCTCGCAAAAAGAAAAAAAAATGCAAGTAGTCCAAAGTGACATCAGTTTTTTCGCAGCCCGCAGAAAACAGGGTGCGCAAAAGAAAAACCCCGCAGTGTCCGAATACGGACAGAAAATACGCCGGTGTGAATGAGCCCTTTAAGAGGTTGTGCCAGGGCAGAACGTTACCTACAGGATATCTGATGGCGGGGGTTACACCCCTAAAAGGCTCACTTTGCATAAACCCCGTCCTTCTTCAGGTGCCCGCTGATGATTATTCTTCAGCGCTCTCCCATCTTACCCATAAAACGGCGTCACATTTACTATTTTAATGCTAAACTACAGACGGTAGCCTGCGGATCCCCCCTTATGTCCCTCCGAGCGCCGCGGCTTTAAGGCTTCCATCCACCCCTTGTGATCAAACACAATGGATGCCAGAATCGGCAACGTCCAGCGGAGCCGGAAGAGAAATAGCGCTGTCTTACGGTTTATAAACAAACGTGAAAAATATACGGCGCAGCGCGGAGAGACGCCAAAGTTACAGCGTCCCTCCACACAGGCGGCATGTGTGTCTCTATCTATAGCTCTAGGCTGCCACCTAGTGCTCAGATTTAGAATAGAAGCCTGAAATAAGCAGGTTTTATTTCTAGAGTTAGGGCGAGCACCCACTGGCGTTTTTTTACCTGCATTTTGCGTTTTGCGTTTTTCCTGCACAGGCATAGAGATAACATGTGTTCCTGTCCACTGGCGTTTTTTTTGCGTTGCGTTTGCGTTTTTAACATAGGAACTGTCAGTTGCATATGTGTCCTTATTTTTCTCCTAATGCACCCATGAAAGTCAATGGAAATTAATGGAAAAGCCGCGAAAACGCCGCGAAAAACGCGCGGAAAAATCGCGGGAAACGCGGCGAAAACGCAAACGCCAGTGGGTGCTCGCCCTTAAGCCAACGTACTCTTCCAAGCTTGATGCTCGTTCGAGTATTAGCATACTCGATGGCACGCCGTGTTCGACCCTGCGCCAGTTTTGGCCCCTCCCCGCCGCTGACGTGTCAGATTTGACCCCTCCCCACTGCGACGCTGCACACGTCAGCAGTAGTTTGTGGCTGGCTTGGAGGGGACAGAGAGAGAAAGAAAAAAAAACCAAAAAGCTCGGCAACCAGCGGGTCCCATACAAAAATGCTCGAGTCTCCCATTGAAGTCAATGGGGTTCGTTACTCAAATAGAGCTCTCGAATTTTACGAAAAGCTCGACTCGAATAACGCGGACCCGAGCATTAGGGTGATGGAACTGATGGAAAATTACTAAACAAAACGGGCAGAAATCACCCCATCAGCTCTCCACATTTATTGTGTGTTTTAGACACTTTTTAGGCCTTCTTTAGTAGTTTTCAAATATTACAAGAAAAGGGTGAGAGAGAACAGCTGCAAAATGCTGCAAACAATGGGCAACATTTTGGTGCAAGATAGTGCGCCCGCTGCGAGGAAGGAGATCTAAGCTGATGTTCAGATGATCTGCTGCCATCGATGGAAAACTGCGGCAGAAATCTAAGTGTTTCAGATTTCTTCTGCGGACCTGCCGTGGATTGCACACAGATTAGCCTCATTTCAATGGCGCTCGTCCACGGGCAGAAACCTGATGTGGATTTCACATGGAATCTCCATCAAGAAGTGACATTTACATTTGCTTGTTTTTTTTGTATGTGGAGTTAAAATTCTGGCATGGAAAAAATGTCCGCACCGTATAGACAGCACCGGACTTGGGTCAGGTAGCACCCTGCGGCGGATTGTTTTTGGCGCCCTCCCAAGTCAAGAGATAAAATATACATGTACTGCACTGATAAGCAGTCTGTATGTATTCTGTGTGCAGAAAGCAGCAAGATAGCAGAATACCCACACAAGAACAGCTCAGGGACTAAATACTGTGCCAGAACCAAGCTGAGTACATAAATACAGCCCCAGAACCAAGCTCATAACACAAATACAGCCCCAGAACCAAGCTCAGTACATAAATACAGCCCTAGAATCAACCTCAGGACATACATACAGCCCCAGAACCAAGCTTATAATACAAATACAGCCCCAGAACCAAGCTCAGTACATAAATACAGCCCTAGAATCAACCTCTGGACATACATACAGCCCCAGAACCAAGCTCAGGACATAAATACAGCCCTAGAATCAACCTCAGGACATACATACAGCCCCAGAACCAAGCTCATAACACAAATACAGTCCCAGAACCAAGCTCATAACACAAATACAGCACCAGAAAAATCAATACAAAAAATACAGCCCTAGAACAAAGTTCACTACATAAATTCAGCCCCAGAATCAAGCACCAGAAACTTCTCATTGTTTTTTTTTTTGCCTTCCTCTGGATCAACATTGGGGGTAATAGACTAAACTGGATGGACGTGTCTTTTTTCGGCCTAACATACTATGTTACTAAATACAGTGCTGAAACATAAATACAGCACCACAGCCAAGCTGATAGCATAAATAACGCACATGAACCAAGCTCATGGCATAAATACTGCACCACAACGAAGCTCGGTACATAAATACAGCCTTAGCCCCAATGCCCACGGCCGTATTTGCACTGCAGGATCTGAAGCGAGCTTTAGCCTCCGGATCCCACAGCAAATACTGCCCATAGACATGCTAGGCAAAACGATTTACCCTGCCCACGAGCGGAAATCAGCCACTCGCGGGGGAAATCTGCAGCATGTCCTATTCTACTGCGAGCCTCGCACTGACAGCTACCATTGCAGTCAATGAAAGCCGTCTGTCTTGCGGCGAGTCACCGCAGATCCGTGTCATAGCGGCGTGATGGCTTGTCATTCTCTGCACTGCACATGTGAGGCAGTGCGCCAGCTGGCACATCCAGCAAAAAGAAGAGAACTAACAGGTATGCGGGGGTCAATACCGGGGCACAGGGTCTGATTCCGCTGCAAAATCTCACAGTCGGAATCCGACCCGGTCGTGGGCATGAGGCCTTAGGATAAAACTTTTTAAACATAAATACAGCACCAAACAAAGCTCAATACATAATTATAGCCCCAGAACCAAGCTTAGCTCATAAATACAGTACCAGAACCAAGCTCATAACATAAATACAGCACCAGAACCAAGCTCATAACATAAATACAACACTAGAATCAAGCTCATAACATAAATACAGCACCAGAACCAAGCTTAGCCCATAAATACAGTACCAGAACCAAGCTCATAACATAAATACAGCACCATAACAAAGCTCATAACATAAATACAGCACCAGAATCAAGCTTAGCACAGAAATAGAGCAACAAAACCAAGCTCATAACATAGATACAGCACTAGAACCTACCTCAGCACATAGATACAATACCAAAATGAAGAGCATAACTTAAATATAGCGACTGCACGGGTTACTTACAGCGAGGGCCGGCCATGCATTACGGCACGGATTTCCATTAGCATGCTTCCTTTGCAGCAGATTTAATGCAGAATCAGTGCATAACCCACAGTGTGAGCAAAGCCTAATACTGTAAAAGTGTATCTAATATGGCCAGCAAGGTGATCCAAACTCCTCATACCGCAAGCACCATTTTGATACATTTGGCGCAACTTGCATCATTTTTTCCGTAAACTGATGCCTCCTACGACCCCACTGATATATATATTCCCCTATCGTGTCTTACAGAAAGAAAAGAAACGGGGCTGTTTGAGCAAATCACCAAGACCCACGGGACCATCATCGGGATCACCTCTGGGATTGTCTTGGTTCTCCTCATCATTTCCGTCTTGGTGCAAGTCAAGCAGCCTCGGAAGAAGATCATGGCCAGGAAGACGACCTTCAACAAGACCGGCTTCCAGGAGGTGTTTGACCCCCCTCACTACGAACTCTTCTCCCTCCGGGACAAAGAGATCTCTGCAGACTTGGCCGACTTGTCAGAGGAACTGGAAAACTACCAAAAGACGAGACGTTCGTCTGCCACCTCCCGCTGCATTCACGACCATCACTGTGGGTCCCAAACCGCGACCCTGAAACAGAGTAGGACCAACCTCAGCTCTATGGAACTACCATTCCGCAACGACTTTGCCCAACCGCAGCCGATGAAGACATTTAATAGTACATACAAGAAAAGCACCTATGCTTTCAAGCAGTCCCACGACTGCGCCGATAAGGGCATAGAAGACCGCGTCATGGAGGAAATCCCTTGCGAAATTTACGTCCGCGGCCGAGAGGACTGCGCTCAGGGTTCCATGTCTATTGACTTTTAATTGCCTCACAGATCAGATTCCTTCTACTAAAAGTGATATATATTTTTGAGACGATCTGCGATCACCGCATTTTCTAAATGGCGACAATTCGAGGCTCCGATATTCCACACACCGTTGTACATTAAAGCTCTCTATTTTTTGAGCGGGGATCACAAAAAAAACCTAAACTGAGCGTTTTGCATGGCATCGGTTCTGTGTATTACTAGGATTTCTCCATTGACTGTACCCGCCATGATGGGTGGGGAGGGGGAGGGGATCGTCACACGGATTGGTATTGTCATGATTGATTCTTTGTATCTGTTTTTTGATTTTTTTTTTTGCCTTTTCAGTTTTTACACAAAATAGAAATTTGTTTACCTTCTGATACAAATGTTCTAGGATCATATATGGTGCTACTGGAGCTGGAAAGAATAAAACTGAAGAGCCTTGAAAGGGTTTCCGAGTCGCTTCTTACTTTATTTATTGTGCTTTTTCTCAATTCGAGGCTTACCTTCAAAGAATTCTGAATTGCATCGGTCATCCTGCAGAAGGGATATTCCCATCCGAGGCTTCCTTGGCTTATCGCAGACGATGCGATTGGCACCTCCGGGCATCTAGCTCTAGCTCTGGCTTCCCCGGCTCGGATGTACAATACTGTGTACAAGTTTTAGGCAGGTGTGGAAAAGTGCTGCAAAGTAAGAAAGTTTTTCAAAAATAAAAGTGTTAATAGTTTATTTTTGTCAATTAACCCTTTGCAATCCGATTTTGGATTCAGGGTTTCCTAGGGGGTTTTCTCCTTCGGCCATTATACAATGGCACCATCTGCTGGTTAGAGCCAGTACTGCAGTATGGGACATGTTAAAGAGGCCCCCCGACAACAGAGCGGCCAGTAATATACAGTAAGAATACCCTGCCGGACGTCTTCCGAAATCGGAGCTGTACAGCCTTCAATCAGAATCTCTGAAGACGTCAGACAGTGGATTGGAAAGGGTTAAGGCTACATTCACGTCGGCCCTAGGAATTACATCTTTTTACTTCGTTATGGGAGCAGGAAAACAGAATCCGATGGATGAAGGGATCCGTCTCATAAGGCAACCAAACTGTGCCGAACGGACCTCACTGACTATGTTGGGGTCCGTCCGGTTCCGGTACATGACCAGCATTCTTACCAGATGCGTGCACGACTTTTTCATCCGGCTTTTCAGATGTGCGCCGGCGGCTCTGAACGGACGCAGATGTCAATGGAGCCTAAGAGGAACCAGTCATCAATTTTTACTATAGCAAGCTAAGCCCAGTGCTAGAATTATTGCCTGCACAGATTTACAAAACCTACTCTCCCCCGATTCTTTATATATGCATACTTGGGGGATCGTTGTTTAACCACTTCAGGACTATAAACATCCAGGCAGGCCTTCTCTATTTCTGCAGCGACATTGGTGCAGGAGCTCCATGATACCAGAGTCTAATGACAGCTGAGATCACAGAGCTGCCTGGAGACCAATCAGCAAGGTCATCAGGCATGTGATGATAACGACAGCCAATCACAACCATCACAGTGAGAAAGCCCCGCTGTGCCCTCCCCCTCTATGTTGGAAGTCAGGCGGCTCATCTGCATGCAGCTCTGTGACCCAGCTGTTCCAAGAGAGCTGAAGTCACACAGCTCAGCCCAGAGACCCACAAGGACTCAACGATGTGGTCTCTGGGTATGTGATTGCAGTCACAGGGATCACAGTAAGGGACCTTCATCACATGCAGGGGATAGACATCTGCAGCTGCAGGGGATAGACATCCGCAGCTGCAGATGATGGAAATATTCCGCCCCTTAAAAGGTTCCTAAATAGAGATGAGCGAGCGTACTCGGAAAAGCACTACTCGCTCGAGTAATTTGCTTTATCCGAGTATCGCTGTGCTCGGGTCTGAAGATTCGGGTGCCGGCACGGAGCGGGGAGCTGCAGGGGAGAGCGGGGAGGAATGGAGGGGAGATCTTTCTCTCCCTCTCTCCCGCTCGCTCTCCCCTGCTCCCCGCTGCGACTCACCTGTCAGCCGCAGCGGCACCCGAATCTTCAGGGACGAGCACAGCGATACTCGAATAAAGCCAATTACTCGAGCGAGTAGTGCTTTTCCGAGTACACTCGCTCATCTCTATTCCTAAAGTTTACTTGTAATTAAAAAACTTTTAAATAGTTTTAGGCTATCTCGCTCTCCCCACAGTCAGGGAGGAAGATGGGTATCCATAATCATTGCACACGCAGTAGGAGCCTATTCACACAGCGTGGCTTTATCTGTATGGACTTCACCTCTAAAACCTGCGGCCAAACTGCATATTTTTGCCATATATTTTGCCACAGGTGGACCCTACCCTGCTGATAGGTAATATCCGTGTGCGGAATTTCTAACGCGATTCTGCGCAGATCCAGAATCATGTCAGAGATTTTTTTTTTTTAAATCAACTTTTATTAGGATTTTTCATAATAATTTCCAATTTACATTGCATAAAGGCCCGGAAAATAAAGGACAAACATTGCTTCTAACATACAGCATACATCTGTAGGATCAAATCAGCTTCCTCCATGCACTGGACCCAGGTCTCCACGGTCCCAACCAAACCCCCCCATCCTCCATCAGGTGGACGAGAATGTCTGTAAGGGGGAAGACCAGGAACCGTGCGTGTGAATAAACAGACACTGGGGGTGCTCCCCTTCCAACAGGGGTGGAGCACCCGTCAGTGCCCTTAAGGGAGGGCCGTAACAAGTTGCCAGTCAGTATATGCTGCTTAATTAACACAATCAATACAACATGTCGGAGATTTTGACACGGCTAAGTCTGCGGCAGAAATCTGTGCCTTGGGGCTTATTCACACAAACACATTGGCGCTGCATATTACATTTGTAAAATTTGCGTGCGTAATACTCAGTGAATAGAACCCACTGATTTCAATGCTTTCATGCACAAGATCGGATTCTGCGCATGAAGCTCATTCACGCAATAAAAAACGCAGTATGCTCTATTTTCGGACGTACTGCGCCGGGGGCTTTTACGCCGGGCAGCAAAGATAGTCCTGGAACTATTTTTGTGTCTGGAATATGTCGGCCGCTGCATAGGTTCCTATGGGAGCCAATGACAGCGGCCGGAGAAGGGAGGTGGGAGGGAGTTTAGCAATGTGACTGCTAAACTCCCTCCCCCTTCTCTCCTTCTGTCTCCTCCCCTCCAGCTGTTTGCAATGGGAGGGGGCGGAGCTAAACTCTGCCCCCTTTTATTGCCGGCTGCAGACAAGAGGCAAGTGCTTAGCTCCGCCCCCGTCCTTCCCACTCTCATTGCAAACAGCCAGAGTGAAGGACAGAGGAGGTGAGCTGGCAAGGGGGAGAGAAGGGGAGGCAACGGCATTGCGGCCTCGGCGTATATGCGCCAGGCCTGTGCGTCTGAACAGGCGTACAAACTTTAGATTTGTGCACGCGTTTTTACGGCGCCAGCGGGCGCAGGTAAAACCGCCTATGCTTGTGGGAAAGAGCCCACAGACTAATAAATATGGAGATTTGTATCTGATCATTCCGGCTCTGATACAGAAAAACTAGTTTAAAATGTTAATTGTAATGTTGCCGCCCCTCTCGTCCGCAGGCTTATCTCCTATGTCCGTCCCTCTCTTCTACAATACCACATTGTCCACGCTGCGCTCCACAATCTCAGGCAACCGCTGAGCGGTGCATGCGCAGACGAGCACGGTGATTCTGCCTATGACATGCAGCGCTCATCTGGGCACGTGTCGGCGTGAGATTTTGGAGCGCAGCGTGGATTATGTAGTATTGTAGAAGAGAGGGACAGACATAGGAGGAAAGCCTACAGGCAAGAGAGACTCCGGCCCGCCCACCGGACCCATCTGCATGATTTACATACGACTCAGGAATCCTAGCACTAGGATTGGTTTACTACAGTCAGGATTGAGGACAGGTTCTTTTGTAAAGCACATCAATATTTTGTTTGACCGCCCTTTACTTCCAGTATCAGTTCTTCTAGGTACACTTGCACGCAGTTTTTGAAGGAACTCGGCAGGAAGGTTGCCTCAGACATCTTGCAGAACTAGGCACAGATCTCCAGTGGATGTCGGCTTGCTCCAATCCTTCTGCCTCTTCATGTGATCCCAGACAGACTGGATGATGATGATGAGATCAGGGTTCTGTAGGGACCACATCATCACTTCCAGGACTCCTGGTTCTTCTTTACTCTGAAGATAGTTCTTAATGACATTGGTGGATATTGGGGGTTGTTGTCCTGCTGCAGAATAAATTTGGAGCCAATTAGATACCTTCTGTTTTGCAAAAGTGTTCTCATTTTTTCCGCACCTGCCTAAAACTTCTGCACAGTGCCGCACGAGGTGGTCGGGACCTACAGGAAGAGCCGAGGGGGTTTCGCTGCACTGTTTCTGTAAGGCCACTTTTAGACAAGCGTCTTTTAACTGGTAAATCTGGTATTTGGTAAATCTATCCACAGGGCCATATTTTTTCAACCGTGTTTTTAAAACCGCAGTTTGCTTTAGTTTTGCCCGTATTTACCCGTATTTGCTGTCATTGGTCTTACTTTCTATTGGGCGGATCCATATTTTCCCAGTAGAAAATAAAATAGTATGGTTTCTCCTTAGAGGGAGCACCTGCAAGGTGTGAGGAGACTTATTAGGCCATCCATGCTCCTCTGGGAAATATGCAAATGAGAAAATGGAACAACACCTCTACAGCGCCACCTATTGGAAGACAGCATTCTTTCAGAAAGGGTTTCCCACTCAAAAATCTAATGTACAGGAAAAATGCTCACAGTGATGTTACAGTACAGGAATAATACACAATAACGTCACAGTAGAGGCTTAACACTCGCAGTGATGTCACAATACACGGATAATCCACACAGTGATGTCACAGTACATGGATAATACACAATAACATCACAGTAGAGGCATAACACACACAGTGATGTCACAGTATTGGGATAATACAAGCAGTGATGTCACAATATTGGTATAATGCACACAGTGATGTCTCTGTACAGGGATAATACACACAGTGATGTAACAGTACAGGGATAATACACACAGTGATGTCACAATATTGGTATAATACACACAGTGATGTCTCTGTACAGGGATAATACACACAGTGATGTAACAGTACAGGGATAATACACACAGTGATGTAACAGTACAGGGATAATACACACAATGATGTAACAGTACAGGGATTATACACACAGTGATGTCACGGTACAGGGATAATGCACACAGTGATGTCACGGAACAGGGATAATACAAGCAGTGATGTCACAATATTGGTATAATGCACACAGTGATGTCACGGTACAGGGATAATACAAGCAGTGATGTCACAATATTGGTATAATGCACACAGTGATGTCTCTGTACAGGGATAATACACACAGTGATGTAACAGTACAGGGATAATACACACAGTGATGTAACAGTACAGGGATAATACACACAGTGATGTCACAATATTGGTATAATACACACAGTGATGTCTCTGTACAGGGATAATACACACAGTGATGTAACAGTACAGGGATAATACACACAGTGATGTAACAGTACAGGGATAATACACACAATGATGTAACAGTACAGGGATTATACACACAGTGATGTCACGGTACAGGGATAATGCACACAGTGATGTCACGGAACAGGGATAATACAAGCAGTGATGTCACAATATTGGTATAATGCACACAGTGATGTCACGGTACAGGGATAATACAAGCAGTGATGTCACAATATTGGTATAATGCACACAGTGATGTCTCTGTACAGGGATAATACACACAGTGATGTAACAGTACAGGGATAATACACACAGTGATGTAACAGTACAGGGATTATACACACAGTGATGTCACAATATTGGTATAATGCACACAGTGATGTCTCTGTACAGGGATAATACACACAGTGATGTCTCTGTACAGGGATAATACACACAGTGATGTAACAGTACAGAGATAATACACACAGTGATGTCACAATATTGGTATAATGCACACAGTGATGTAACAGTACAGGGATTATACACACAGTGATGTCACAGTACAAGGATAATGCACACAGTGATGTCACGGTACAGGGATAATGCACACAGTGATGTAACAGTACAGGGATTATACACACAGTGATGTCATGGTACAGGGATAATGCACATAGTGATGTCACAATATTGGTATAATGCACACAGTGATGTCACTGTACAGAGATAATGCACACAGTGATGTCACAATATTGGGATAAATCGCCCGTTCACGTTATTTTTTCCCAAGCGTTATACAATTTATCTGCAATGCTATCAGAGCGTGTGAGCGAGCCATAATCCAGAGTTGAAGTGGCCCTGGTACTTATGGACATTGTCCTCGAGCATCATCTATAACTGGGCCACCAAATTATCAGCGATCATTAGTAGGACTGTTGTCTGCCATGATATAATCAGAGGATTGGTGACAGAAGAGCCAATAGCCTCCTCAGGGGGACTGGGTCCCTCTATAACTGCACCCCGGTCCTCACTGGCACCTAGAATATATGCTCCACCAGCTCCCCCATGCTATACCCCTCTTGGAAGTGTCTGGGAGACGAGGAATGTGTCTAAAATGTCCTCCATGATCTGCTGCTCCCAGACGTCGGAGGAGAACCCCCTCCGCGCACACACGAAACTGCAGACTATTTAGTTCTATCCGTGGACTCCTCTTCCAAGCCATTCTATAGTGTAGAAGTCAGCGCTGCTCCCATTAAAGCTGTAAGTGGCAATTAAAAGCGCCATTACACCAGATCCATCTGGCCCACTTGAAAAAAGTTGCTAGACGTCTCGTCCTTAATTACTGGCTTCTTCCATTGTGCGCCGGTGAAAAATGTGAAAATCCAGGAGCAGCTTTTCTGTGGAGTTTCGGCTTTTTAATGGCTGAACGTTTTCTGAAAATCAACTCTACATCAAAGGACGCATCAAGAAATCGTCAAAGCTGGGCTTGTAAGGCTTATATTGTATCTTAAAGGGCCACTAACCTGAAAAACACAGTGTGTGCGTGCAGCAAAACGACTACAATGTAAAAGTGGAGCCATTGCCTGTAGCAGCCCTTTCGGTCGCCCCGATGTGTGGGGCAGTTCTTGCACTATGTGGTAATATATGTCTACATAGAACCATGTGGCTCAGTCTTGGCCACTGTATGCTGGCCATAAGGTATCTATATATATAAAGGTGAAAGCCCTCACTGACTCACTCACCCCTAAGTCTCTGACTTTCCAGTGTTGTACAAACATGAAATTTGGCAGGAGCATTCTTTAGGTCCTAAATAGGAAAGTAAAGGGGTCACAACTTGATTATTCAATGCTAATTGCAAAAGTAAGTGATCCCCTATGTAATGTAACTTCCCGGTGTTGTACAAGCGTGAAATTTGAGTATTTTTTAGGTCCTAAATGAGTAGAGTGGGGGGGGGGGGGGGGCACATTTTGTATATAGTGATATGGACCATGCTAGTACAACCTGCATATTTCCTGTGTATAATTATATATGTACAGCTGGTATAAGTTATACTTCTCCTGTATATAGTGATATGGAGCATGCTGGTACAACCTGGGCATCCCCTGTATATAATTATATATGTACAGCTGGTATGAGTTATACATTCTGTGCATAGTGATATGGAGCATGCAGGTATAACCTGGGTATCCCCTGTATATAATTATATATGTACAGCTGGTATAAGTTATACATCTCCTGTATATAGTGATATGGAGCATGCTGGTATAACCTGGGTATCTCCTGTATATAATTATATATGTACAGCTGGTATAAGTTATACATCCTATATATATTGATATGGAGCATGCTGGTATAACCTGGGTATCTCCTGTATATAATTATATATGGACAGCTGGCATAAGTTATACATCTCCTATATATAGTGATATGGAGCATGCTGGTATAACCTGAATATTTCCTGTATATAATTATATAGTTATAGCTGGTATAAGTTATACATCTCCTGTATATAGTGATATGGAGTATGCTGGTATAACCTGTTTATCTCCTGCATATAATTATATATGTACATCTGGTATAACCTGGGTATCTTCTGTATATAATTACGCATGTACAGCTGATATAAGTTATACATCTCCTGTATATAGTGATATGGAGCATGCTGGTATAACCTGGGTATCCCCTGTATATAATTATATATGTACAGCTGGTATAAGTTATACATCTCCTGTATATAGTGATATGGAGAATGCTGGTATAACCTGGGTATCTCCTGTATATAATTATATATGTACAGCTGGTATAAGTTATGCATCTCCCTATATATAGTGATATGGAGCATGCTGGTATAACCTGGGTATCTCCTATATATAATTATATATGCACAGCTGGTATAAGTTATACATTCTGTATATAGTGATATGGAGCATGCGGGTATAACCTGGGTATTTCCTGTATATAGCTATATATGTACAGCTGGTATAAGTTATACATTCTGTGTATAGTGATATGGACCATGCTGGTATAACCTGGGTATCTCCTTATATAATTATATATGTACAGCTGGTATAAGTTATACATCCTGTATATAGTGATATGGACCATGCTGGTATAACTTGGGTATCTCCTGTATATAATTATATATATGCAGCTGGTATAAGTTATACATCATCTGTATATAGTGATATGGAGCATGCTGGTATCACCTGGGTATCTCCTGTATATAATTATATATGTACAGCTGGTATAAGTTATACATCTCCTATATATAGTGATATGGAGCATGCTGGTATAACCTGGGTATCTTCTGTATATAATTATATATGTACAGCTGGTATAAGTTATACATCTCCTGTATATAGTGATATGGAGCATGCTGGTATAACCTGGGCATCTCCTGTATATAATTATATATGTAGAGCTGGTATAAGTTATACATCTCCTATATACAGTGATATAGAGCATGCTGGTATAACCTGGGTATCTCCTGTATACAATTATATATGTACAGCTGATATAAGTTATACATCTCCTGTATATAGTGATATGGAGCATGCTGGTATAAACTGGGTATCTCCTGTATATAGTTATATATGTACAACTGGTATAAGTTATACATTCTGTGTATAGTGATATGGAGCATGCTGGTATAACCTGTGTTTCTCCTGTAACATAGTAACATAATATGTAAGGCTGAAAAAAGACATATGTCCATCCAGTTCAGCCTATTACTCCTCAATGTTGATCCAGAGGAAGGCAAAAAAAATCCCCAATCAGGTAGAAGCCAATTATCCCCATTTAGGGGGGAAAATTCCTTCCAGACTCCAATCTGGTAATCGAAAATATTCCCCGGATCACCGACCCTTCTGAAGTTATTAATGATTATAGCGTATAATATTGCAGCACTCAAGAAAGTGTTTAGACCCCTCTTGAACCTTTTTAGTGAGTTCCCCATCACCACATCCTCAGGCAGAGAGTTCCAGAGTCTCACTGCTCTTACAGTAAAGAACCCCCTTCTATGTGTTGTAGAGGGCGCCCCCTTGTTACAGTCCTGGGTATAATACGTACAGCTGGTATCAGTAACACATCCTCCTGTATATGCTGGTATATTCTGCCCTGTGATTACTGCTCATCGCAGGTGAGAGAGCAGAAGACACTTTGTGGACGGCGTCTTTGTGATGTTTCTTACAAGCTGTAATCAATAGCAGCCGATTAACATGCTGTTGTGTCTCCTTGCTGCCACTGATGTATTGTTGTACTGAGAATGCAAAGAAAGAATTTCTTGGACTGAACTCCGAAACCAAAGACCCGGCATCATCTGTCAGGTTGCGGCCACCGCAGTCAGGCCGGCCGGGATATCCTCATTGATGACTCTCAGGAGGGAACTTACTGTGAGCTTCTGAACTGATAGATGTGATGAATGATCCCAAGTGTTCGACTTCATTTAAATATCCCAGGATGATTCTGCCGGCTCGATGGAAGACTCCTGATGAAACCTTCTCATGTTGCAACTACAAAGTGGATTTTTTCTTTTTTTTCAGAAATTAGTTTATCGGAAAGAAAATGTATTTGTGGAAGGATACAGAGGTTGCGGTGAAGCAGTTATGTAGATGGCGGGGTATGTGGGCGCACGGACATACGTAATCATCATCAAAGTCTTTCTGCTGAGCAAAGGGGTCACATTCTATGATGCTATCACTGCATTGACTGTACCTCCAGCAGTCGGTGCCCAAACAATTAGCCATAGGGCTTCTTTACAGTAATGCATGTGAAACTATGCTCGCCGCTACGGAGCATAGTTGCGCATAAACAAGGTAAAAATATATCCGCCCTTGCCCACAGCTGGCGACCCTGTCTGTGCCTTTTTTCTGTACTGCAAATTTGTACGGAATTGCTGACCGGCGCACTTGCGCAGTACATCTGTTTTTTTTTAAAACTCCTGCAATGTCAATTGCAGACAGGCTGCAGATCGGATGGCTTCCATTAACTTCAATGGACGCCGTCCATGCGGGAAGCGCAGTAAAATGGAGCATGTTGCGATTTTTCATCCGCAAGTGGAAAACGCAATTAGTTTATGCTTGTGTGCATGAAAATTCATTTTTCCATAGCATGCTACGGAGGGTTATTGCTGCAGAGTCCTGCCAGTCACCCTTTTCTATTCTTTTGTCTAGCTACAGTAATGTATTTTTCTTCTTTAGTCTTTGGGGAGAAGAATTATGTAAGTGCCCCATAGCAAAGTTAGTGTATCCTGGATTCCAGTAAGCCTAACAGTATTTTCCAGTGGTTATGGCCATTCT
Organism: Eleutherodactylus coqui; assembly: GCF_035609145.1. Lineage (NCBI taxonomy): Eukaryota > Metazoa > Chordata > Amphibia > Anura > Eleutherodactylidae > Eleutherodactylus > Eleutherodactylus coqui. The sequence goes on from NC_089847.1 coordinate 8,887,823, forward strand.
ACTTTGTGTACATGGTGCTATATATTACGGGCTTTACAAAGAAAGTGACGTCTTAGGTAGTCTGAGTACACTGGGATGGGTAAGCTCGGAGTAGTAACCAAAGGGGGAGTACGTGTTTACAGGTTTCGCCTTGCACACTCCATGACTATGTAGATGGTTCTCTAAAATGTTATTGAGTAGAACATTGAGAAAACCCGACTCCGGATTATACACTCTGTTTTAAGAGGCACCGAGGTCGGCTTTTTCAAAGTAGGGGGGGAACTGTAGTAGCCCAGAGTTAGTGGGGCCCCTCCATAATGTTATGTGTTTGTCTTGTGCAATTGTATTGTCAGTGTCTTATATGTAGTATGCATTTGAGATGTGCATTGCATCTCTGCAGCACTGAATGGGTTAATGTATGGGTTATGTCTGGAAAATGCATCTTGTTGTGTGTCATGTGTCTATGTTATATATATGTGATTGCAAGGTGGAATACAAGTCAGTCTAGGAGTCTGGAAGTTAGTCAGTAGTTGGAGTCTAGTGCAGGAGTTCTTGCAAAGAGTAGGAGTCAGTTAGCAAGTTAGAGTCTGCAAGCGAGTGAACCCCACAGATACTGGTCAGTCTGTGTGTGGAGAATGGGAGAAGCTGAGCAATACCCTTCTGTTTGGTGTGGGTCTACCTTACCCAGAATGTGCTGCTGCTACCTTTAAGCACTGAGAGAGAGATAAGGACCGCTGCTTAAGCGAGAGAGAGAGAGACACCAGAAGCGTGAGTGTTGACTGGTAGAGAGTTGGAGGGAGAGGAGAGTCGCCGGGAGCAGGATCACACAGATAACTAGGACTGTGGATTGTCTAGATTACCCCGAGAAGTCCTCCCAGTCACACCACCTTCTAGAAGTGTACTTTGTGCCTGACAATTGTTGTACGTTACAGCTTTATTGAAGTTACAGTAAACGGACATTACCGACCATTCCCGGTTTGTCCAGAAAGTTTCCCTGTGTGTGGACTATTTTATTTCACTATCAAGATTCACCACAAAGGACGGAACGGTGGCATCACGAGTGACAAGAAGATTTCAGGTAACCTCCAGTTACACTTTCCCTGTGACCTTCCCTAACAGTAACTTGGACGCGTCCCAAGCTGCCCCCAGAGGAGGAGATGGTGGCGCCACGGTGACAAGGCCCTTATCTACCCTTATCCTTGGCTGTGGGCAGTGTTCATGGATGAGTATTAATACCACACATGATTAGTCTTAGTATGCCTTACTGTTGGCATGACACAGGATGCATGGCAGTGCTCACCTTCTCTTCTCCGGACAATCATTCTTCCAGATGTCCCAGACAGTCTGAAGGGGCTTCATCAAAGAAAGTAACCTTCTCCCATCCTCTGCAGTCCAATTCCCTGTCCTTGATGTTTTTCTTAGAGAGAAGGGGCTTCTATGTTGCCCTGGAACTGGTGTTATAGCCCATCTGTGCTAAGGAATGGCGAGTTATGCATTCGGACACGTTAGTTGGAGCACCAGTGTTGTATTTGGCTGCTCCTGACTGTGCAGTGCCTGTTGGTCAGAATGATTCCTGACATTCTCCTCTTACCCCTTTCAGTGACGAGTTGTTCCCCCTCTCGCTGGATGTTTTCCTCGATCATGCCATTCTCTGTATACCCTCCTCACCATGATAAGAGAAAACCCCACGCGGTTGGCAGTGTATCTCTAACTATTCCTGCACCGATGACCGAGCCTCGTTGGAAGTCGTCCAATCGCTGGATTTTCACATCTAATGTGGATTCACACTGAAACTTGTCAGGCGATTTTATGCTGCGCTCCGGGATTACGGGGAGAATTACCATACAGGGAAGCTGCAACAGTGAGAGGCCCAGGGGCTCTAATAAACTGTATAATGTGATATATCGCTGACCCCACGGTGCTCCATACTAAGCCATACGGCACTGTATATTACATACAATAATACTGCCACACAGTGTCCAAAATTGCACCATACCACGCCATATGCCCCAATCACCCCAGATCCAGTGAGACCGTCTGAGTTTTCACCCGCCATCCCATCCCCCTGCGCTGGGCCATGAGTGTCCCCAGAGTAGCTCACAATCCCCTGATTTTTGGTCATGCCCTCAGGTGCTCGCGTCCAGCACCCAGCCTGATGATGTCCTTGACTAGCGGTCCGTCATGAACTCCTCTCCCCATGTTGGTCACAGACATTGTGCCCTGTTGTATCACTGCTTCCTCACTCCACAGTCTGCCGGCACCCATAAGGGATGAGTTTATTGTGGGGGGGGGGGTGTGAAATATAAGCCCCAGTGTAACACCCCAATACATTTACTGTGCGTATGGCAGGAGGCCTAGTTCTTGTCAAGGTGACGCCACACCCTAATTGGTCCCTCTGGGTGGTATACAGCAGTAATAACAGAGACGAGTCCAGTATAGCTTAGTAATCCGAGGGTGAGCAGATTTACTAATTTGGGTAATTTGCAATGAACACAGTGGATTACAGTACTTGGTGAAAATGTAACGGAACAAGAATACAGTTGCAGCAAGTAGGAAAAGTACAGTTGTAATGATGACGCTTGAATGTCAACGCTCTCTCTATTATATTGACTGCAGATTGATTAACTAGACGATTTCCCCACTAATAGAGTTGACTGAAGAATTCCTTTAGATAAACTGAAGAATTACTGAAGCAGAAGGGTAAGTAACTAGACGACTGATCACAGTCTGACTTCACCGGACAGTTATGACTATTTTTGTAGAAGTGGATCACCGTGAGATGCTTCTCTTCCTCCACTGTGGGATGCCAAGGGGACAGGTATTAACCCCATCCGACCTTGGGACAAAATGTGTCACACTCCTCGCTCTCACTGTCTGACGTCCTTCTTCTTTCTGATTCTGACGACGACTCCCTAACTGCTCATTGCCTCCTCCTTATATCACCTCTCTCGCTACCCGCCCACTTGCATAGGAAATTATGTGGCTTCTTCCCGCCCTTAGGGCTCTGCACCAGTGAGATTAAACCTGACTGTCAGCCAATGAGAGGGCAGCTGACGTCAGGGATGAGCTCATGAAGTGAAGGCACAGGGTCTCTCCCACAGACAGCACTTTCTGTATCCAAGGATGGCATACAGACAGGTAAGGCAGGACAGGTGTGCTGTGTGTGTTCTGTAATGCCCGCTGGGACACTACACTAGCTGCATAAAAAAATAACCAAAACATGTACATCACCTAAGAAGCGCTGTCCGGCAGCACTCAATGAACCAATCACAATCATTCATTTAAAAAAATATTAACCTAAGAGGCGCTGTCCGGCTCCACCGCACGTCTTCTCAGGTCCCCAGCAGACTTGCTTGTAGTTTTCCCTCAGCGTTTCCTGGTCAGGAATTTGAAAAACCCCGCCTCCAGGAAGCGCTGGCTGTGATTGGCTGAGCTGCGGCACTCGAGAACCAATCAGAGCCGGGCAGTGCCTCTTAGGTGATGTATTTTTTTTATTTATGCAGCTAGGGCTTATTTTAGGACTTTTACAGTAGGATTTCCTACTGTAAAAGTTGCATCATACCGCACGAAAACCACGTTTTCTTGCAATGCGTTGCAACACAAAGGAAGGCTCCATAGGGAAACATGGCTACAAAACATTGCAAATCGCAGAAATATTTAGCAACCCGCAACTTTTCTTTTCTTGCAATGTAGCCGCCTACAAAACATCGCTAAAGTGAAGAAACCCATAGGAAAGCATGGGCTCCACATACGTCCCATGTGTAGTGCTGTCACATCGTGAGAAAGTCGCGTGATTTTATCAGCCGTGTGAAACCGGACTAAAAAATTACAACATTTCCTATTTTTCTGCGATTCTGTAGGAAACCAGCCCTTTATTTCCTATGGATGAGTATAAAAACGAATCGTATTGCACTCGCATGTAGATGCAATTTTCATGGGAGCGCAGTGCGATTTTAATTTTATTATTGAAATAAGGTGCGATTTTCAGGCCCGTGAAAAGCACAAACAGATCGCAGTCGCCGGGTATAATACCGCTTACAATCATCATTTTTAAATCATCAGCGGTGCTCAGTGGAGGTAACCGCACTGCCATCACTATCACTGTGCAGAACGGTTTTCTGCATTATTTAGAGGTATAATATCTACGCCCGCCGTGTTATAAATGTTGAATTATAGAATATAGTGGTCAATGTTCGCCTCTGGGGTGGAGGACAAAACATGCAGCATCTGACCTGAAGTTGGCCAGGGACTTAATACTGCAAAGACGTAGTTGAGACCAAGGTAACTGAGTGTGAAAGCCATCTTGCTCAAGTACCGGCTATATACAGCAGCAGCACTAATGACTGCAGGTTACTGGCTGCTGCCGGTGTATTCCATACAGGCTGTCCATGAAAGTCATGTGCTATAAGGAAATGGGTGGCAATGTTTGGACACCCCTGAGTTATTATCATTACATAGGCCAATGGCTATCATTTATGGCTTCTACTCTTACATTTTCTAATATGTTCTTGTTACTAATCATGGGAAAATAAAGAATGATGCACGCTCGGACTGATGCATATAGACCATCCTACCAAAAGTAACTGAGCAAGAATCCAAAGTAGTAGTTATTTCCATGTGGTAATACTTAGTGAAACTCCTTTGGCCCTAATGACATTAGATAGTCTCCATGGCATACTTTCTATTAACATCTGATACACTTCAGCTGGTATTTCCCTCCATTCATCCTGCAAATGCCTGGCAAGTTCTCTCAAAGAAGATGGACGCTGTTCATATTTCCTGACCCGACGTTCCATATGTTCAGTAGGGTTCAGGTTGGGACTCTGTGCAGCCGGTCCAAACTTGGAATATCTATATTCTCAAAACCAATGTATACAGAGTTGGATTTGTTACAAGGCGCGTTGTCTTGTTGGAAGTATGGCCGACCATTCCCAGAGTATTACCACATTGTTGGCAGTACATTATCATCTGGAATGTCAGGGTCACCTCCATGTTCATGGTACTTGTCTCTAACCCCAACATACAAAGACCAGGCCACATAACCCATCTCCTGACCATAAGAGAACCTCCACTGTACTTAATTGCTGGCGCAACAAACTCAGGCAGGCGCCATTCCCCAGACGTCCTTCACACCCATGTACGCCCATCTGATGTGAAGATGGAGCAGTGTGACTCCTAACTGCATAGAACGTTCTTCCATTGCTCAACTGTCCATTGATAATGCTTCTTGCACTGTAGATGGGCCGATACATCTTCGTTGAGAGAACTCGTCAAATGTTTGCAGGATGAATGGAGGGAAATACCAGCTGAAGTGTATCAGACGTTACTAGAAAGTATGTCACAGATGTCATGAGGGCCAAAAGAAGCACACTAATTATTAACCCCTTAATGACACAGGATGTACCTGTGGCATGGCTTGACAGAATGCCTGTCAGATTAGGGTATAATGTAATACTACGGTGTTCCATTATACTGCATAAGCGATCAAATGTTCGTAAGTTGAAATCCCCTATGGGGACTAAAAAAAATGGAAATATCACTTTAAAAAAGTTTTGTGAATTATTAGAAAACATAAAAGAAAGTAAAAGTTAAAAAAAAAACACCTTTTCTCATATTTAAAATTTAAAAAATCAAAACACAAGAAATGAAAAACCTATTTTGTATTGCTGCGTACGTAAAAGTACAATCCATCAAAGTAAAGCATTATTGTCCCACATAGGGAATGTAATCAGAAGACAAACAACGCCGCTTCCAAGGAGAAAATGTATTAAAAAACTATCAAAAAGACATTTGTACTTTAAAATGGTACCAGTAGAAACTACAGGACATTCCACAAAAAACGAGCTCTTACACCCCTATATCGGAGAATTAAAGAGGTTATGGCGGTCGGAGGATGGCGGCAAAAAATAATATCGTTTTTTTAAAGTAGTACAGCCAAAAATACAGATACAAATGTTTTATTGTCGGAATCGTACTGACCGCAAAATAAGGTTATCATGAGGTTTTTGTTGCAGTGTGTACACCATAAAAAAAAAAGGCCCCCCTCCCGGTAGATGGCAGAATTTCATTTTTTTCCATTTCGCTCCACTTAAGAATTTTTACACGTTTTTCAGTACATTAAATAGTACCGGTGAGAAACACGACTCGTTCCGCAAAAACCACCCTCAGACAGCTGCATTGATGCATAAATTAAAGCGTTATGATTTTTTGAAAGTGGAGAGGAAAAACTGAAAATGAAGAAGGGGCGGTTCTTAAGGGGTTAACATATGAAAAAAAATACTACTTGTGATTCTTGCTCAGGGGTCCAATTGCTTTTAGTAGGACGGTGTAGGCTGGAGTTGCAGAACGAACTGTGAAGTCGCCTAAGGTGGAAGAAGTATATTTGTTTACTTATTAAATGTGCGCCATGATATAACGGCGAGGCTTTCTGCGCCGTAAATCATCGGTTTTATGGAACTTTTGCTGGGAAATTCACCAAGTGTAGAAAAGAGATTAATCAAGTGCAGAAAATGATCTGATCGCTGACATTTTGCAAAACAGCACTTTGCTTTGATATATCGAACGGCTTAAATTCCTCTGATTTTCGTCTGTTTTGTTTTCCACAACAGTAAAAGCCGAAGCCGATTCATAAATCTTTGGTTCCGCGGCAGCGAATCGACAGCGGGCCATTAGTGCGCCATTTCTAAGTGACAAACACAGTAGCGGTTAGACAGAACATCCCTTCAAGAAAACCTGTCACCAAGACTTGGGTCACCAAACTAACTATACGGCCGCGTACGAGAGTCAAAAACTTCATGACTCGAAGCGAGGAGCGCTTAGGTTCTAAGGCATTTAGAAGACGCGGCATTCTTCGAGGATGAGTGAGGGTGGACACCTACTGGCGTTTTTTTCTCCACTGCGCTGCGAGAGTAAAGGAAAAGTCTTGCAGCGCAGTGCGAGAAAAACGCTGGCAGATCGCTGGAACATCGCCAGTCTTTTCAATAGGGCCAGCGGCAGCAGTGCTAGCCCCATTGAAAAGATAGGGAGAATGCCACAGACTTCTGCCACAGCTATGACAGCTGTGACAGCTGTGGCAGGAGTGCAGAATGATATCCCGTTGCTTTCAATAGGATCAGAACAGCTGCCGATCCCATTGAAAGCAGTGCTTTCTGGCAAGCCCCGCAGTATGATTATCAGGGAAGGGCTTGAAATATAAGCCCTTCCCTGAAAAATCATCAATAAGTGGTAAAAAAAAAAAAAATTTACTCACCTCTCCACCGCTCAGACGCGTCCTCCAGCTGGCTCCCCGGCACTGCTGTCCAGCACTTTCAGCAGGCGGGGTTTTAAAAATCCCCGCCTCCTGAATGGGCTGTGCTGATTGGCTGAGGACTCACTCAGCCAATAGCAGCTAGTGCTTAGCTATTGGCTGAGCGCTCAGCCAATTACAGATAGATGAAGGAAACTCCTGCTACAGCTGTCACAGCTGTGGCAGAAGTTCGTGGCACTCTCCCTATCTTTTCAATGGGGCTAGCGCTGCTGCCGCTGGCCCCATTGAAAAGACTGGCGATATGCCGGTTCTATTTTGGTGTCTTTCTTGCGCTGTGAGGCAAGAGTTTTCCCGTGCTCTCGCAGCGCAAAAAAAAAAAAAATATTGCCAGTGGGTGTCAGCCCTGATACAGATGGCAACATTGTCCAGCGCACTCGTGACAGCGGATGGAGTGTTTTCAATACCAGGTGTGTAACCATCCGTTTTCTTCACTTGCGCAAAGTGACACCCATCAACATCCATCGTCAGTTGATTGACACATCGGGTGAAGGTGGCATGGACGTGAAAAATGTGTGTTCGTGGGTGCGGTAATTCTAAGAAGGACAATCGGTGTGTGAGAACTAACCAAATGAGTCTCGGCCACGTACCAGCCGATCTGACAGCGTGATTGCACGAGTGGAGCAAGTGGCTATGAAGGACAGTCAACTGCCTGCGGAAGAGATTGCCTGCCAAGTCCGCATCACCGTGGCATCTGTGCACACCATCCTGCGTGAAGACGTGGTACCTTTCCTCCAACTGGGTAAAACCAATGTTGATTTGCTCATCGGTTGACCCTTATCTAGGAGTTTCTTCATGACAACAACGTTGAAGTGGCTTCTCATGGTCTCGTCTCACCTGACTTTGCACGTAGCGATTTTTGGCTTTTTCCCAACGAAGAACGCTCTCCATGGTCATACGTTTTCCAGTCTTGTTCTTGCAGCAATTGGCAAACCAGATCCTTAAAGAAGCGATTGCAACCACGATGTAGTGAAAAATGTGTAAGTCAAGAGGGAGATCATGTTGAGAGGTGACAATACTTTCAGCTTTCCGTGGGGGAGGGGGGGGGGGTTAGAAACCAATTAGGAGACCTCAGAACTTGAAGGCACCTCCATATCAGCGTTTCTCAATGAGTCTGCCATATGTGAATAATGAAGATTCACGTTTTCCTGCCCTGCATTACAATGAGCCATAGACAAGTCCGATGTGCGCCCCACAGCTGAGTCCGGCTTACACATGACTGTTCGCCCTCACCACTCTCCTGCAGTTTGATGGCCCTCGGCATCCCCAGTGTTTGCCACAAATCGCGTGCCTGCACGTTGCCTGTGAAATGCAATGCAGGAGTAGCAACGTGTCCTGGCTGTCTTCATCTTTATATATCACAGATGCGCTAGGGAAGGAGAAGGCATCAGCATCTGAGTCACAGCATCACCTGACATCACCATGCTCGTGCGCCATCACGATCTGGGCATTGCAGAGAAAAAGGACTTCTATAGATCACTTCTTCTTTACCCCTCTCCAAAAACTTTTGTAGGCAGCAAACCTTCCCACCTCCTATAATTAATCTTGGTGTCTCTGTTACTAGAGATGAACTTCACATGACAACAGGCAGTGGACAGCTAGTTAGAGGGAAGAGAGACGCCCAATCAGAGCGATTTTTTTTTTCTGCACAAAAATGTCATTTTAGGTAAGTACATTTTCCAACAAACAATGGAGCATTTCTTTGTAGAAGAAGAAGGAAGCCCAGACTGCTTGAGGAGGTGTACCGCCCATCAGATGGTCCACTGCTAATTACCATATGATGCAGGGAGCTTTTCTAGGACTGTATATCTCTTAATGGGAGTCTGAGTTAAATAAAAAAAAGTTTGGCCCCCTGTCCACGGCGGTTTATTCGCCGGCAGCAATTCACAGCACTATCTATTAGATAGGGCTGACCGGCGAAGATTCGCCGGCGGCTCCTGCTCCTGGGCGGGATACCACATCGCCCGTGTACAGTCAGCCTTTGGTTTTTCATTCCTCATCTGGTCCCACATCTGACAATATGTTGCATTTATACGGCAAAATGTACCTTACAGACTTCCTTTAACTATGGAGCTACAGCTGGAGTACACCGCAGTACATTGCGTTGCACGCAATTTTGTGGATGGCAGCAGTTACAAAAGTGTCAGTGCAGTCCACGTCTAATTAACAGCTGAGTGTTACCATTCTCCTTATGAATAGTATGTGTCCTAATACACCCTCAGGGCCCTTTCACATGGCCGTAGGCATCTTTATGTGCACCCACTGGTGCCGTAAAAATGCGTGAAAGGGCACACATATCTGACGTTTGTGCGCCTGTTCAGACGGCACGGGCCTGGTGCACATACGCCGAGGCTGCAATGCCGTTGGGCAGAGGGAGGCAGTATAGATTTGCCAAGCTGTTTTACCCTTCCCTCCCCCTTGCCGTCTCTCTGCCTCTCTCCTCCCCTTTGGCTGTTTGCAATAAAAGGGGGCGGGATGGCGTTCAGCTAAGCCCCGCTCCCTCCCATTGCAAACACCTGGAGGGAAGTAGAGAGGAGAAGAGAAGGGGGAGGGAGTTTAGCAGTCACGCTGCTAAACTGCCTCCCACCTCCCTTCTCCAGCCGCTGTCATTGGCTCCTATAGGAGTCTATGACAGCGGATGTATTCTGGCCCGGAAAGATAGTTCCAGGACTATCTTTCCTGCCTGGCGTAAAAGCGCCTGGCGCTATATTTATGCAGCAGAAATACACCTGTGTGATCTGATGCATTGGAATCCAATGGTAACACCCAGTTGTCAATGTATTCATACATTTCCAGGGGCAGTAACAGAGGAACAGGACAGTGGAGAGCTCTAAAAAAGCTCCAGAATTAAGCTCCAAGTAATCTCTAGAACAGAAGTGTCCGGAGCGTAGTTATGGAAACCGCTGCTTAGCGAGGATGGAGTGGGTGTTTGCCAGTGGAGAGAGAGACTTTAGCCGGTGGAGAGAGATCCAACAGATAACTTGGACTGTGGATTATTCAAATGCCCCGGGAACATTCACCGTTGAAATATCTATATGTTTTACTATTTTGCAAGAGTACAGTAAATGGGCAAGACCGACCGTTCCCGGTTGTGTTCTAAAAAATATCCTTCTGTATCTAGATTACTTTATTCATCTGAGGGATCCACTACAGGAGGAGGAATAGTGGCGTCACGAGTGACAAACAGGACTGCAGGTAACCAAAGTTACCAGTTTTGTGATCTCCCCCTGTGGTAACAGGATCAGGTCCCAAGCTACCCTTAGGGGAGGAGATGGTAGAGCCACCCATGACAAGGCCTTTCTCTACCCCGCTGTCTCTTCGGCTATGGGCCTGCTCCTCGGATGCTGTACCACCATTGGAGGGGTGGGGGGGGTGGGGAGCGGAAAAATGAACGTGGGCTAGTAGGACCTCTGTTGCAGGAATGCTTTATAGTCCTATCCGGCCCTGAGAGGTGTGATAAAATGGTTAACAGTTGTTGTACGGTATTAGTGGGTATCAGAGGAGACATTAGCGCGCTCCATAAATGAGTACGTGTGACTCCCCACTGCTCTCCGGAGCTATAGAGGCATAAATAATTAATACTGTAGACACATGTAAATTGTCTCGTTGCAGGTTCGGCCTCATTAGTACCAAGGTCAAGAGAAATGGCATTAACATCCACCGCGCTCAGACCTTCCTGTCTGCTTGATCTCAGGAGGGCGGCTGGAGTGAGCTGTGAGACCCCACGACCAGTCAGAATGAAGATATCTGCGGGGGTCCCTCTGACATTTCCATTACAGTGTAATAAGAATGAACATGAATGATGGAATGAACTGAGCGGCAACATGGAAGTGTATCACCGGACAGCACATTACCATAGGTGCGTATGTCTCATGTCTCCTCATGGTGCGGTGGGGGCATGGAAATGGCATGTAATCCACCAGCATGTGACCTTGGCAGCTGATCGGAAAGCGGTGGCATCACTTCGGTCAGTACGACATTAATTGATCCCACTATTGCAGTCAGTTGCCTGTGGATGATACATTAACCCCTTCCCACCCCATGGTGTACATTTACAGAATGTACATGGCATGGAGTTTAGCCTGCGCCATCTGCAGTGCGAGCCGGCTGTGACTGACGGTCGGGCTCCTGCTCCAACAGCAGGGATCACAGAGTACAGCAATCCCCATTATTAATCCCGTATATGCCGCGATCAATGTTGATCACTACATATATGAGGTTAACAGAGGGAGGAAGCCCCCCCCCTGTGATGTCATCGGCTCTCTGCCAGCCAATTACACAGGGCTGGTGCTTTTCCATGGCTTCTAATGTAAAGAATCATCATAAGATTGCAGGTTCAAGTCCCCTACAGGAACATAAAAGGGAACACTAAAAAAACAAGAATAGAAAATCACTTTTTTGTATACTTTCCACTTATTGTTTAAAAAAAAATACACATTTTGTATCGTATCTGTAAGAACCTGTAAAACGACTTGGACGACTTTTTGTCCTGCATCTCAAACACTAAAAAGACCCTCAAAAGATGGAGCCCCAATTTTTTTTTTTTAATTTTGCCTTTCAAAAAACTTCATCGCACAGAAAAACAAGCCCTCACAGAGCTCCGCCTATGGAAAAATGAAAAAAAACAACGTACCGGGTCATTGATTGGAGCAATGCCAAAAAAATGAATTACCAAAAATTGCTTTTTATTTTATAAAAATGGTAAAACCTAAAAAATGTAATTTTAGTATTGTCATCGTACCGAGTTACAGAAAAACATGATCATGGCATTTAAACCGCAGCGTAAACACTGTAAAAAAAATATGGCAGAATTGGGTTTTTTTTCACCGTTTCGACCTTAAGAATTAATAAAAGTTATAGAATAGAAGTTTGCCAAAATGGTGGCAAAAAATATTTACAGCTCGCCACGCAACGAAAAAAACTAAAAAATGGCTATGTTGATTTTTTAAAAAGTGCTTTTTTATTTTTAGTTATTTGGGCCCAGTTTGCTCCTAATGTTACAGGTCAAAACCCCCCTTTATAGAGACGATACAAAGTACAGGCTGTGGACAAAAATATGGAAACAGTACAAAATGCGTGGGTTTTAATCATTAACACTGAGCTGCCCTTTTAACCCCTGCTGGGAGTTTTGCCCCCAAACTTGCTTTTACTTCACCTCTTGCCCTGCTCTGGGCGGTTTTGGGAGCCAGCTGGTAACAGCAGCTGAGTGACTCAGGCCCCTGACCAATGGAACCTTGTTGCTCGGGCAGATGTTCACTTCCGCCCGGCAACATTACCTCCACTTAAAATTGGTCTCTACATATTGAAATATGATTTATAATCCCGTGTAATTTAAGGTATGCATTTTGTACGGTGTTTCCATATTTTTGTCCAACCCCTGTATATAGTTAAGCCAAGGGGCATTCGGACGCAGGGTCGTCACATGAAGGATATCAGGGGTCCGGCAAACATGGTTTTTAGTAGATGCAGAAACTGAGCTCACCGTAAGGCCCAGTCTGAAATGTTACAAGGCCGTACCGGCAAAATTGACAATGGCGGTGTCTTCCCTAGGGATTATTCGCCACAATTGCATGTCTTAAGGTGCGTTCACACGTTGCTGAATTGCTGTTTTTTATTTCAGGTTCAATTCCAGTGTCTTTTCTCCTTAGGGAGAGGACCTAGACGGTGAGTAAGTGAGGAGACTTAAAAGGCCATTCATGTTCCTCTGGGTAATATGCAAATAAGGGAGATGGTACAATACCTCCACAGCGCCACCTATTGGAAGGCAGCATTCCTTCAGATCAATGTTAAACTCTTTATACAAGCCTTGAAACAATGATCGTGAATTGTTACAAGGCTTGTATAAAGAGTCTAACATTGATTTGAAGGAATTCTTCCTTCCAATAGGTGGCGCTGGGGATGTATTGTACGATCTCCCTTATTTGCAGGTTGAATTCCTTACCACTTTCGAGATCTCTGCATGATGTCAGTGAATGGAGCCTATCTTATTTACTTCTAGAGGCACTAGGCAGTCTGTCTGCATTCTGGTATACATTTATACACTCCGAAACATACCAAAAATGGAAATAAGGAAACGGCGAGCTGGCGTATTATAAATAATGGCGAATGCGGCTGCTCTTTTTTACCCTGTTCCTATAGATGTGCTGCGGGATTATGTATCAGCACAATTCCCAATTACTACAGTGTAAGTCATCCAATCTCCTCTAAGTTGAGAACACTTTACCAGGCAGTGGCGCCGATTTACTCATTACTGCGGCCCACACAATGCAACTATGTATCATTACAACAATTAGCTGACACAAAGCGCAGAGAAAGTGTGAGATGTGTGAAGGTCAAACTCTGTTTAGATAATGGAGTTTCACCCACATCCGGCAATTTAAACATAATTAGAGATCATTGGCGGCAATTCTTTTAATGGCAGACTTTATCAACATTCTGCTGTGTTATTATCTGTGGGTGGCGTCATATAAGCTAGGACTGTATGAATGCCGCTCTGAGTGGTAATGTGTGCCGCCTCAATAGGGAGAGGGCAATGCCATGACACAATGTACTGTACCGCATCGCAAATCGGAATGTTAAGTGTTGAATCCAAGGTCGTTAGCATACACTTCAGCCACAGATGAGAAGTGGGGGCCGGTAAACTTTGGGTAACGCCGTCTCCAATACGAATACTTACAGATGAGATCTATGAACCTGGAGAAAAAGAATGAATACACTCATTGTCAGAAACGAATCCCTCATCTAGAAATCGCTGGATGGAATGAAACTTCCTCTGTGTGATTGTAACGCTGATAGAAGTGATTACATATCAGAGCAAAAGGATCATTTATTGTGGAGAACCGACCCCTCGTAGGGAGGCTCTAGTACCCTGTTGTACCGCCTCTAGCTTGGATACAGGATGTGATACAGGCAGGCATGGAGGCTCTAGTACCCTGTTGTACCGCCTCTAGCTTGGATACAGGATGTGATACAGGCAGGCATGGAGGCTCTAGTACCCTGTTGTACCGCCTCTAGCTTGGATACAGGATGTGATACAGGCGGGCATGGAGGCTCTAGTACCCTGTTGTACCACCTCTAGCTTGGATACAGGATGTGATACAGGCAGGCATGGAGGCTCTAGTACCCTGTTGTACCGCCTCTAGCTTGGATACAGGATGTGATACAGGCAGGCATGGAAGCTCTAGTACCCTGTTGTACCACCTCTAGCTTGGATACAAGATGTGATACGGACAGGCATGGAGGCTCTAGTATCCTGTTGTACCGCCTGTAGCTTTTATACAAGATGTGATACGGGCAGGCATGGAGGCTCTAGTACCCTGTTGGACCACCTGTAGCTTGGATACAAATTGCGATTCAGCCAGGTAAGGAGGCTCCAGTGCCCTGTTGGGCCGCCTGTAGCTTTTATACAAGATGTGATACGGGCAGGCATGAAGGCTCTAGTACCCTGTTGGGCCGACTCTAGTTTGGATACAAAATGTTATATGGGTGGACATGGAGGCTCTAGTATCTTGTTGTACCACCAGCTTGGATACAAGATGTGATACAAGGGGGCGTGGAGGCTCTTGTACCCTGTTGTGCCACCTCTAGCTTGGATACAAGATGTGATACGGGCAGGCATCGAGGCTTTAGTACCCTGTTGTACCGCCTCTAGCTTACATACAAGATGTGACATGGGCAGGCATGGAGAGTATAATTCCCTGTTGGTCCATCTCTAGCTTGGATACAAGATGCAATATGACCAGGTATAGAGGCTCTAGTACCCTGTTCTACCACCATTAGCTTAGATACAAGATGTGATCTTGGGGGCATGGAGGTTCTAGTACGCTCTAGTACCAGCTCTAGCTTGGATACAAGATAGGATAAAGGTCAGCATAGAGTCTCTAGTACACTGTTGTCCCACCTCTAGTTTGGTTGCAAGATGTGATATGGTCAGGTATAGAGGCTCCAGCACCCTGTTGAGCCGCCTGTAGATTTTATGTAAGATGTGATATGGGCAGGCATGAAGGCTCTAGTACCCTGTTGGGCTGACTTTAATTTGGATACAAGATGTGATATGGGTGGTCATGGAGGCTCTATTACCTTGTTATAACATGACTAGCTTGGATACAAGATATGATACAAGGGGCATAAAAGCTCTAGTACCCTGTTGTGCCGCTTCTAGCTTGGATACAAGATGTAATACAGGTGAGCATAGAGTCTCTAGTACCCTGTTGAGCTGCCTCTAGTTTGGATACAAAATGTGATAAGGGCGCGCATGAAGGCTCTAGTACCCTGTTGGACCGCCTGTAGCTTGGATACAAGATGTGATACAGCCAGGTATGGATGCTCTAGTGTCCTGTTGGGCCGCCTGTAGCTTTTATACAAGATGTAATACAGGGAGGCATAAAGGTTCTAGTACTCTGCTGGGCTGACTCAGATACAAGATGTGATATGGGAGGACATGGAGGCTCTAATATCCTGTTGTGTCACCACTAGCTTGGATACAAGATGTGATACAAGGTGGTGTGGAGGCTCTTGTACCCTGTTGTACCAGCTCTAGCTTGGATATAAGATGTGATACAGGTTGGCATGGAGGCTCTAGGGCCCTGTTTGTTCACCTCTAGCTTCGATACAAGATATAATATGGCCAGGTATGGAGGCTCTAGGACCCTGTTGTACCACCACTAGCTTGGATACAATATGTGATACAAAGGGGCATGGAGGCTCTTGGTTTGGCCGCCTCTAGCTTCAAACCAAGATGTGATATGAGCATGGATGGAGGCTCTAGTACCCTGTTGGATTGCCAAAGCTTGGATACAAGATGTGATACGGGCAGACATGGAGGCTCTACTACCCTGTTGGGCTTTTTCTAGCTTGGACGCACAATGTGATATGGATGGGCATGGAGGCTCTATGTTACGTTCACCAGGCACACCAGGGCACAATGCCTCAGCACGGATGCAAAGCAGTGTTCACACAAACCCCATAAACACACATAAAATGCACACTTAACACCATAGGTAGGACTGCATACTGAACTCACAGGCAGAAATAATCTATCCCTACTTTAAGGAGACAACCAACACATGAAAACCTGCTTGCATGCAGGGCGATCGTCCCGATAAGGCCGACCCTACGCTGGAACCTAGGGACCTACCCATCCCTGGATAGCAAACGATCCACAGCAGGACATGACACAGCTCACAGCACAGGACTGTTCACACCTGATATCTGCAATACTACACAGACACTGAACATGTCGTTGCTTACACCAACATCCAAGGGACTTGCACGCAAGACAGAATAGGACTGTTCATACACCTTGTCTGGCACCTGCACAGACCCAATGAACACAACACTGTTCACACACATGTCTGGTCATTTGCACAGACACGCACCACACGTCATGCATAAAAGCAAAACCCCAGGGTGAAAGAAAAACCCAAAACAGAAATCCCACTCAGAGCTCACATGCATACAAATAAACCATTGCTAGCGCAAGTGTCCTCACACCAAGAGGAAGAAGTCAGACACCATACTAACAAACAGAGAACAATGACAGGCATCATTCATCTGACACACACATAAGATATCAGACGTCTGGAGGCCGCACCTGTCAAAGGGAAGAGGGGGTCAGCATATGATGCAGACAGGGACTACAGGTATCCAGACCGTCCTCAGGGAAGGCGAGAGACACTACAGACTAGACATGCATAAAACCAAGAGCAGAGTGGGATTAACACAGAATGCATAAACAGGATAAAATGAGTAAAATGACCAGCATTCTCTGGCAAGAGAAGCTGATATTTATATGCAACAGACCAGTGGGGATTGGCTAGCTGGCTATGACACTCAGCCAGCTCAATTAACCCCCACCTGTGAAGCTGTGCTCCTGGAAATCAGTAGATCCCAGGCAGCACAACCTGACACTCTAGTACCCTGTTGCATAGCCTCTAGCTTGAATACAAGATGTGATATGGGTGGGCATGAAGACTCTAGCACCCTGGTGGGCCACCTGTATCTAGGGTACAAGATATGATTCAGGTGGACATGAAGGCTCTAGCACCCTGTTGTACCGCCTCTAGCTTGGATACAAGATGTGATACGGGCAGGCATAGAGGCTCTAGTACCCTGTTGTACCACCTCTAGCTTGGATACAAGATGTGATACGGGGGGCATGGAGGCTCTAGTACCCTGTTGTACTGCTTCTAGCTTGGATACATGTATGTTATCCTGCAGCACATCGCTCCACGTTTCCTGTATTTGAGCCTTTAGATCATGTAAACTCCATAGTCTGGAAGTCGGCATCCCAGATGGTCCCATATATGTCCTATTTGTGATACATCTGGTAACTGGGCAGCCACGGAAGTATGACAATGTTGTGGGGGCTTCCTGTGACCCTCTTGTGTGTGCGGCCGAGCATTATCCTGCCGCCTCTTGGAAGCCGCCATGAGAGGAACAAATATAGGGCAAGGAGGGAACCACTTTTAGGGCCTCCGGTGACAGGACCGTTCATCTAATCACCACAACGCTCATCATTTACAGATCCGCCTGAGATGGAACCGCAGGACAGGTTTACAGCAAACAACAACTTATAGCGGCGCGATTGTTTTTGAAAGAGCGTATACTAAAGCAGGTCCGCATTGTGTATTTGGCCAGAGAGGATTTTCCCTACAAATTTGAGGTAAGATCCCGTTATCAGTTACAACATTGCTCTTCGTTAGCACTGCAGTTTACCCCCTTCCTGGCTGGCACCGTACATGTATGCCGCCCATTGGGTGTCACTGTAGGGGCTGGCTCGATCGCTGAGCTCTGTTATTGGCTGCAGCACCTGTGACATCCCGTATAGCAGGCGGCACTACAACCTGGACAAACACAAGTGCAGAGCGCCGGACACGGGCCCATGGTGTGGGCAGAGAGTGGTGTACGAAGCAGGCTATATTCATCATGGCCACTAGAGGGAGCAGCAGTCTCATTACTGTAGTAATAATGCGAATAAGAATCTGCCTTAAAGGGGTTGTCTCGCGAAATCAAGTGGGGGTATACACTTCTGTATGGCCATATTAATGCACTTTGTAATATACATCGTGCATTAATTATGAGCCATACAGAAGTTATTCACTTACCTGCTCCGTTGCTAGCGTCCTCGTCTCCATGGTTCCGTCTAAATTCGCTGGCGGCTTGCTTTTTTAGACGCGCTTGCGCAGTCCGGTCTTCTGCTCTCAGCACGAGCCGCTTCAGCCTGCTAGCCGCTACAGCTCTTCTGCACATGCGCAGACGAGCTGTCACTTCTCGGGAGCGCGCTGGAGCAGCCATTCTGTACCATCCTCTCTTAGAGGAAGGTGCAGAAACTTGAGCCGCCCAGCTGTCCCGAGAAGCCGCCCAGCTGTCCTGCCGTCCTGCTGTCCTGCCGCCCAGGTATGTGATTGGCCGGGGGGGGGGGGGCTGCCGCTGTGCCGGGGGGGGGTCTGCCGCTGGGCTGGGGGGGCCTTCGTCTGTTGTCAGGGGTCTAGCGCCGGTTACCTGCTGCCTGGCGGTGGGTGACTGTGTGCCGTGGTCGGCGGCTGCGGGGCGTCTGGTTGTCAGGGAGACACAGCTGGTAGCGTCTCGGGAGTGCGCACGTCGGGCTACAGCAAGCGAAGGGAAAAAAGCCGGCGGCCATCTTGGGAAAATTTTTATAAGTTGCTGAAACGCTGGAACTGTAAGTACAAACCAGCTAGAAAAGTCATTTACAGGGGGGCTTAGTAATGTATGCTTAATTAGGGGGACTGGGCAAAAAAAAAAATTCACTGCTTCCTCGAGACATCTCCTTTAAATATACCTGTATCACAGAACACACAGAATTCATGGGCGCAAGTAATGTCATTTCTCACTAATTTAGTAAATGATATATTTTACAATAAGGACACCATTACTCCACAAATGCAAGGAAATTATCTGTCCAAGGACTGAAATGTCTGTTTTTACCCCACCCAGGCAGCTGATCCTCTTCTACCTTTTCCCTATAAGTTTTCTTATGAGGGTTTCTATAATACTGATCTTTTAGGAACTTCTGCCTGCTTTATGGTGGCACCAGGTTTATAAAGAAGGGCATGACTGCAGAGTCAGCTGGGATGACCAGAGGATGCTCCGGATGTTGGGGGCGTCTGGGGGGCCACAGTGCTCAGGAGCCCAGGAGGGGATGGGGGCCGGGCTGCTGGTGGCAAAAGGTAACATATTTATGGAAAAGGAGGGCAAAAGGGGCATATTTAAAGTGATGAAAGGTAGCACATCTAAAAGAGTTAGCATTATAACTAAAAGGGCAAAAAGGGGCATTACAGTATTTCTAAAAGGGGCAAGAAAAGTTATTATTACTGCCTGTATCAAAAGGAGGTATTATTGCTAATTGGGCCACTGAGACTCTATCGCCCGAGGGCCCGCATAAACTTGGAGTCGGCCCTGTGCTCAAGCGAGCCCGGTTCTAGGGACACAACCTATCTGACGCTGACTTTACAATACACTACACAATTAAAGTGGATGTGGCCAGGTTCTGTATAGTTGGAGTGTGCGCCATTATTTCCTCAGCTGAGCCTGATGTACCGGTCTGACGTGGCCTCTCTGTAGTTACTACATTTTCTACAGCTAATACAGCAAACTCCAACGGCCAGGAGAGCAACAACCAACTGCTGAGGAGTCACAACCCAGTCTGATGTCAATGGAGCAAAATCTGATGCAACACCGCCATCTAGTGGCCACACACACTACTAACAATGGGGCAGATTTACTAATCCTGTTTAATATTTAGACCGACCAGGCAGTCTGAAAACGCACCAGATTTCTGATAAATTTGATGCATCTTAGATGCTTTTGTCTGACTTCACTCCACCTGTTCCTTGGCTTATTTTAAACCAATATTTTGTGCCATGAATTCAGTGAGAAGAGTGCTTACAGTACCAACCCGGACCGCAGCAGTGCATGGAGCTGTCTGCTTCTAGCACCCTGCACTGACCGCAGCGCGGTGAGCAGATGATCAGCTGGGTTCTGGGTGGCTGACCCCCACCGATCATCTACTGATGAGCACGAGCACATCTGCTGGGCCGAAGAAAAAAGATCCGGCCGTGACGGAGGGCAGATCCGCAGCGTCCGGACAGGTAAGTAATTCTTCTTTTTAGGCCTCATGTCCTCTGCAAGGAGAATCCGCAGAGTGCCTGATTTTCCCCGTGGACATGAGGCCTTAGGCCTCCTTCACACGACTGTATGCGCTTTTAGACCAAAAGTAATACTGCCACACCAAGTTCACCACTATTACCCCTACATAGCGAATGAGACTGACTAATATTACCATACTGTTACTGAATAAAAACCCCTATAGAAAGCCTGATGTTATACCATGCAGTGACCATATAGCGGTAGATCCCAGCTCTATATACAGGGTCTGCAGACTGTATAAGTGGCTTACAGTACTTACAGTACTGTTAGATCCAGCGATCACAGGTGATGTCTTTGCTGATTAGAGTTGTCCATTTTTCATCATTTTTCAAGACATAAGGCCCATGCTGAGGAGTTGGCGGTGGTAGAGATGGCATTTGTCACGGCGGCTCTTCCAAACTCCTCCCGGGAGGGACGCATGCAACCTCGGCCAAGGCACCGCTAGGCCTCTTCCAGGCAATGCTAGGTCAGCAGTTGCCTGTATAAGTGTAATGGACTGAAGAAGTTGTCACTCGTGACGCCATCGTTCCTTCACACCGTTGATTCTCTGGTGGTAGAAATAATAAGGTCCACACACTGTTAACATTGAAAACTCAATCACTGGGAACAGGAAGTGATTGGAAAGTTTACTTCTTGTTTGAAAGATACAACTTTACACGCCAGTGCAGGAAAGACATCTTAGAAGACGGTCAGGGAGGAGGACACAGGATGACACCAGGCCTACAGTTGCTTTCTGTATGTCTCCGCTCCTGGACACACACACTCCAGGATGCAGGATAACACCGGAGGGGGACACAACACTCCACAGACACTCACTTGAGAATTAGTAGCTTAATTGCTGCACGGTGGACTCCTTCTCTTCTCTCACGCCTCAAAGGGGGGTCCTGGAATTGGGAACGTCAGGATACTTCTCCTCAGCTTCCATCCCTTCACCACATGAGGGTTGAAGGTATCCCCATGTGGCCAGCACTCTCTCTCAGAAGAACTGACTCACTTGCACACACCTTGCAAGCACATATATCATCCAACGTCACATGACAAGACAAACTTGTTATATTTTACAGACATATCCCAGCTACTTTTAGACATTAACCTCTTACATGCTGCAGCTGCGCAATACGCATAACTAGAGACAAGACACTTTGCACAGTGCATCCACACTGAAGACATGACATGTATGACAATTATGGAGGGGCCAGATATATAAACTTCAGGCCACTACACAGACTGCCATGAAGATTTCTTCCAGCCACAACTTGTCTCTGCAAAGTTTGCAACGACATCTCTGGCTGCTCACTTTTCCAGCACCCTCCCTACCTACCAATACTGATCCACAGGAACTCTCCATCCCGCTGCTACTCCCAATTCCAGACCTGTTGCTGTCCATTTACTCTTATTAATGTACCTGTTGCTCTACTTCAGATATAACGTTCTGTAACTACCATAACCCCCCTCGAAACACAAAAAATGTCGCACAGACAAAACAATGGTGCCAAACAGATTGTACCCAATATTGTGCCCCAGAGGTTAATAGTGCATCTCACAGTAAATGTGCCATCTTTTGTACCACACAGAGAAATGGTGATCTTCTCAGTGCCCCTCTTAGTGTTCCCACATAATACCCACTGTGGTAAACTTACAAAGTAATAATGCCCACTGTGTGCACCTAAAAAGTAATGCGGCATGTCCCCCTAAAAAGTGATAATGCCCCTTGTTTGTCCTTTTGAAGGTAATAATGCCCCCCAAAGTGTCTCCACTTAATAATGGTGTCTCCTACTCAGCACTAGTGCCACTTAGTGCCCCCTTGGTTATGGTGCCCCATATTGCCCATGGCACCATAATAGTGCCCTTACTCAGTAATAGTGCCCCTTAGCAGTCCTGTGCCAACATGCTTGCAGCCTATGAGATGTTGGGATAAAATCGTGACGCAGGTAAATACAATACAATGATGTCATTGCGCTGGCCTGTGCGGGAGTCCTGTCCTGGCATCTCATAGGCTGCGGGCATGAAGAGGCTTGTAGCCTATAAGAAAGAAAGGTGGAGCAAGAAACTAATAGCCTCCTGCTCAGTCATACGTCTCGATGATGCTGATGCAGTTGAAAGAGGCAGTCGTCTGAAGATCCTGAGCACTGACGTCGTCTAAAGATCCCAGGTCAAGCTTTCAGGACATAAGCCCCCAATATACCTGATGACAGCGATGCCCCTGCTGAGCTCTATAACATAGGTTTATGATTTGGAGCAGGGTAAATTCTGGCAGGACTATTTGGAGAGACTGTGAGAGTCTTGATTACCCT
Organism: Eleutherodactylus coqui; assembly: GCF_035609145.1. NCBI lineage: Eukaryota > Metazoa > Chordata > Amphibia > Anura > Eleutherodactylidae > Eleutherodactylus > Eleutherodactylus coqui. Next base: position 8,910,566 of record NC_089847.1, read on the forward strand.
GCCACACACCGTGATTGACAGCTTTCCTTGTATCGGTGGGTATAGATAAGATTGCTCATCACTTGGGGTAGGTGGGGTGATCTGGACTCATTGTCTGTCCCAGGAGTCTGGTCAAGATTTTGGTTTTATGTAAATAAAGCTTAGTCGCTGCACAAAAGTTCTACAAAGTGTTCGTTGTTCAATTCATCAGCACTTTTGAGATATTACTTTGCTGTCAGTGAATGAGAGCACACTTGCTAACCCCTACAAGTCTAGTCCTACTCTCAGTGGATACAAACGTATCTAGTATATGTGTTACAAGCAGCAGCAGCTCTTCCTCATCTCCAATCTCCTATTCTGCTGTTAGAGCAGTTGCTATATAATTATCCCACAGCTGATCTATTAGCCGGGTCAGCTGACCATGCGCCTGTAACCCAGCCTCATTTGGAGAGAGACTCCTGATTGGTTAGCCATTCTTTAAATACTACTGGCTTCTACAATATATTGCTGGTTGTAGCATAAATTACAGTATGTGCTTTTAGTATAGTGTCCCTAGTCCAGCCTGTTGCTTGTCAGTGTATTGTTTTGTATGCAGGCAGGAAATAAACATGATGGGCATAATTTGAGGGCAGGGACTAAATGAGGGGGTTGGTATGCTTCTTTGAAGAGGTGAGTCTTCCAGGCACGTCTGAATGTAGATTTGTAGTTTATGTTTTTTTATTTCATTGCTTGTATCTGCCTTTTGTCTTGCTTCTTAGTTCAGCTTTGTTCAGTTTGTTTTTTTGCCTCTGAGTCTTAGTGCCAAGTCAGTGTTTTGGATAAGATTTTCATTAGGGGATCTTTAAGGATACGCAGGGACAGTGGTGTCTGGTGTTAGAGTCAGCATCAGGGAGAAATTAGGGAAAGATTTAGGGAAAGTTAGGACCAGTTGGCTATTATCCGATTACCATCACCATCATTTATCTGTTCCATTATTGGACTACTATTTGTCACATCCAAACTGGACGCGCTGGACCCGTAACTGTGAAATACTCACAGGCTGTGAACAAAGAGCCGCAAGTGCACACAAAACAGTGGTAAACAATGAAGAAAACAGACACTAGGGAAACATTTTACACAGGAAAGGGACCTGCCTGTACACAGATAACCCACCTTAACAAGGATGAACCTGACCATGTACCTAGGCCACTAGCAGACCCTACGGAGAAAACAAGAAATAAACTATAGTAACCGCAGTATTAACTTTGGGAAGCATTAGGCAAACAGGGGATCCAGCACAAAGCTCTGACTTTCACCACAGTCAGAGGAAGACTGAAAATAAACAGCAAAGAGCTAAGCGCAAGGCCAGGTTAAATAGTCCTCCTGAATTACACACAGGTGAAACCAAGCAAGTCGCACCTAATACCACTCCCACCAGATCAGAAGATGGAGAGAAACAAATGCAAGACCTGCACCAGATTACTAGAAAGGAACAGATCCCAGAACCGCTGCAACACTATCACCATCACCCGTCTACTACATTATCTGACTACTACCACCATCATCTGTTTGTGCCATCTTCTGATTACCATCATCATTCTATTCCTGTCATCTATTGGTGAGCTCTTATTCTTCCATAGTTTTTACTTTCTAGTGTTGTTAAGTGCTTCATATTATTGCTTTCGACCAGTTGTTGCATGGTTTGGCTCTACTGCAGGTCCCGGAGGTATCCGAGTACTGGGGGGACATCATTAGTACCCGGGAATCATGACTGCTCTAGCTCAGTCTAATTCGGTTGTCTTGTGTCCATTTGGCATTGTTACAGTATACAATGCACTGTGAGCTAAACAACCTGGACTCCAGACTGATACATTGTAGCAAACTACCATTGCCATTTGCACAGCTGTTGCTGATGTATATAGTTCATGGTACATTGTCTAGTCGTGTATCCACTTCTCATCGGACTGGCTATGTACATGTTTTAGATCACTGCAACCACAGTCAAACCACATCGGTATCACTGCAATAGTATTCCGATTACATACATACTATATTCATTACTTTAACCCCTTAAGGACCAGACAGTTTTTAGGTGTTGTCGGGGCTTTACAGCTCTATTTTTTTTCTTCAGCTACCAAAATTATTTTTGCTGTATTTTTAACCGTGACATTTAGGGTTATTTTTCATATCTTTTTTCACTGACTTTTTTTTCTGTTTTTTTAATTTTTTTTATTAAGGGATAAAAAGCTAAATAAAAATACTTTTAAAATTAGTAAATTTACGCTAAAATAAAGTCCAGGTTTGGGTTCTTCATTTTGTTTTCAGACATTTTGATATATAATTTGTATAGTCTCGGATGACAGGGCATATACGGCGACGGTTTTGGTTGGTGTCGGCTTTGAGTCGTTTTCTTTTTTATATATATTTTTATTTTATGCTGTAATTTTCATTTATTTTTTTTTATTTTTGTAGCTTTTTTAACATCTATGTCCCCCATGACATCATATAAGACCTCTGGGAGTCTTGCACATTGTCTTTTTTTTATTTTACACTTTCCCACTGTAGCTGGGGCGTCCATAGGAGCCCCAGTTACAGGGAAAAATGTCTCCCTGTAGTGACAGTAACCACTAACAGAGCTGATCTAGGTCTGCTAAGACCCTGCAGCTCCACCATGGCAGGCGGCACGTGGTGATCACACTGTGTCGAATAGCGGAAATGACACTTCTGCTTACTCTGTTCGCTACATAGCACTTATTGAGCACTATGTAGCCTGCAAGAGAGAAGGCAGAAGTGGTTAACCACTTCTAACTTGTCCTGCGGGTCCTTGGCTGTCAGTGACGTGACCTGACCTGCTCCTGCTACATTGCAGGAGCTTTAATCCCACATCGTATTTTTACTATCGGCCAGGATTAAAGACCAAGATCAAATGCCATAAATTTATGATGCTTGGTCCTTAATGGGTAAAAAAGCCAGATAATCAAATTTAATATTGATGCCTAATCTTAATATATGCGTCCATCAATATATATATATAGATGAAACATACAGGGATTATAATAAAATAATGTGTTCTAAATTCATAAGGCATCAAAAGGGCAACCAGATATGTATATTAGATAGAATCACCATATTGCGGGCGGTCCGATGGATCAGTGTGTAACTATGGCTGTTCCATCTTCCATTATCTGAAAGGTGTTTTCGGACAGTGAACTGGATATTGCATCTGATAAGGTGTTGAATTTAAGAACTAAACTTAAAGATCTATTTAATGCTTATAAAAGAAATGTACAATCATGGAAGGAGATGCAATCTCGGGGAAACTACAGAAAAACAAGACTTGTACCCAAGGATCCTAATAGTACCAGCACCAAAAGTGCAGGCCCCTGAGTTCATGACTAAGTGGGAGAAGGAACTTGTGGAAAGGTCTATCGGCTTCTGTGTTTCTTATTGGAAGAGGAGAGGACTATTTTTGAGCAGTCATCTAAAGAACTGAATGAACTACTTGAATCTGCTCCTACATTTAGAAGTGACCCAGGTCTCTCTAGACGTAGGTCAATCTGCAAAATTCTGCTGCTAGCTTTTATAGACAGGTGAAGGAGTGCAAACATAATCAGTTTGTGAGGGATCTGTCAGACTGTAATAGCGACAAGGCCTTTGAATACCTTAACCCCTTAATATAACAGAATGTAACTTTATGTCCTCGCTGGGGGGCACTTAACGTAACAGAACATGCATAGAATCCTAGAATGGTAGAGTTGGAAGGGACCTCCGGGGTCATCTGGTCCAACCCCCTGCTCAGTGCAGAATCACTAAATCACCCCAGACAGATGTCTGTCCAGCCTTTGTTTGAACACTTCCATTCAAGGAGCACTCACCACCTCCTGTGGCAACCTGTTCTACTCATTCATCACCCTTACTGTCTAATATCTAATCTGTGTCTCCTCCCTTTCAGTTTCATCCCGTTGCTTCTAGTCTTTCCTTGTGCAGATGAGAATAGGGCTGATCCCTTTGCACTGTGACAGCCCTTCAGATATTTGTAGACCGCTATTAAGTCTCCTCTCAGCCTTCTCTTCTGCTAAACATTCCCAGATCCTTTAACCGTTCCTCATAGGACATGATTTGCAGACCGCTCACCATCTTGGTAACTCTTCTCTGAACTTGCTACAGTTTGTCTATGTCTTTTTAAAATTGGGGTGCCCAGAACTGGACCCAGTATTCCAAATGAGGTCTGACTAAGAAAGAGTAGAGGGGGATAATGACCTCACGTGATCTAGAGTCTATGCTTCTCTTAATACATCCCAGCCTTGTGGTACCCCACTTGATACATTCTTCCGCTTGGATGTGCAGCCATTTATAACTGCTCTTTGAGTACGATCACTCAGCCAGCTGTGAATCCAACCAGCCTTGTCAATCCCATATTTGGTCATTTTTAAGTATGGTATGAGATACTTTGTCACATACTTTACTAATGTCAAGATATACTATATCTACTACATTTTCCTGATCACCCCAGTTGGTGATTCTATCATAAAAGGAAATTAGATTAGTCTGACATGACTTGTTTGTTACAAACCATTGCTGGCTCTGGTTAATTACTCCATTTTCATCCAAGTACTTTCCTACATGCTGTTTAATAATTTGTTCAAAGATCTTTCCCGGTATAGAAGTCAGGCTCACAGGCCTGTAGTTTCCTGGATCCACCTTCTTCCCTATTCTGAAGATAGGGACAACATTTGCCCTTTTCCAATCTTCTGGGACTTCTGTTCTCCATGAATTTCAAAGATTATGTTGAGTGGTTCAACAATTACCTCTGCTGCTTCCTTTAGTATCCTAGGATGTGGGTTCCAAAATCAGTCAGCTTCTAGCTAATCGGTTATTCCCAAAATCGGGAAAATATAACCTCAAAGAAGAGGGAGATAGACGATGCTATCACTAGGCAAATCAAATGAATAAACCCAGTTTCCCCCAAAATAAAGTTGCAGGAACAAAAACAACAAAGTAGCAGCACCAGCCTCTGTGGTAGGCTGGCGGCTATCTCCTAGGTGATTCATACACTGTTTTCCCCTTCCTGAAATATAGGGGTGCAGCTTTTATTTATGTATTTGTGTGTCTAGAATTTAGGACTTTGTGATACAAATTCCTTTTTATTTATTGATGATTAAAAGCTATGTTTTAGAGATATAACAGAACCCTACTGTGACAAGTCTATCCTTCATCTACGTGTTCTTCCTGCAACTGTAAAACCCTATGTACCCCAAAATGGTACCAATAAAAACTACAGCTCAACATGCAAAAAACAAACCTCACAGAGCGCCGTCCATGGATAAATAAAAAAAGTTATGGGACTTTGAATGCAACGATGTAAAAAATTAAATTAGCATATTTGAATTACCATCACATTTAGGAAATCACTATTACTTTAACCCTTTGCAATCCAATTTTGGATTCAGCGTTTCCTAGGGGGCTTTCTCTTTCTGCCATTATACAATGGCACCATCTGCTGGCTAGAGCCAGTACTGCGGTATGGAACATACTGGAGAGGCCCCCGACAACAGAGCAGCCAGTAATATACAGTAAGAATACCCTGCCGGACGTCCTCCGACATCAAAGCTGTACAGCCTTTAATCAGAATGTCTTCAGACGTCAGACAGTGGATTGGAAAGGGTTAAATTCAGACAAGAGTAAGTAATTAAACAGTCTTGGACTTCCTTCCTGCACTTTACTTGAAGGTTGCAAACTAAACATTTCAACTTTTCATTATGAAAAAAAGCAAGTGACTATGTAACGGGGATACTTTAGAATGGGCTTAATTGGGAGAAAAACAACACAGCTCAATGTCTCTGTATATAAGGCCATTTTACGGGAAATGAAGCTTGTTGACAGGTAACAGCAGCCTACCAATTTCAGACCACTGACCATCTCTGTTGTCAACATCAGATAAGTCACTACAGCTGAAGATCGGTTACTCACGGGTACCTCTGTCAATGAGGCTTTCTGATGAGCTCAACTGCAGACTCTGACTGGCCTCTTCGTCTTCCTCAGCAATCACCCAACCAGTGATAGGCGGGTAAACTGCCACTACCCTCTCTTCTAAGGGTAAGTAAGGTGTCCACAACGGTAATAGGAGACATAGCAGATCTCCTCAGAGGTGGTCGCATGGGCAGACCGGTACGGTCTGACTCTCCCCCATGAAGTAAAAAGAAAAATTGGAGTCCACGTAGTCTAGAACAAACAGTCAAAGGGATTCGGGGATATAGTCTCTGACTATGGAGTTGTGTTGGTGGATCAGTATCCACAGCGGGTACCTTGCCTGAGCGGTAACGTTGTCTCTCTGTTAAGTATAAAGAAAGTGTGAGGACTCCGCAGCACCACCGGTATCCATGCTGGATCCTTGATTTGTAAGTGTAGAAAACGCCAAGAGGGTAGACAACCAGACCAATTGGGCATCCTCTTCCCAATAACAAGATTGTCTCCTTGAAGAAAAGAAATAAAGTCTCAGCGCCTCAAAAAACATAAAACATGTAATAAATGTAAAAATCGGTGAGTGACAACTCACCTGGTGCACAGTGCGCTCCTAATTGAAGGAGCCACCGGCACCCGATATCCACGTTTGCCTTAAGATAGATCCTGGTCTTCAATCCTGTATTAGCAGGAGAGACGTCCCGGGGTGTAAAGCCTTCAGGCTTCCGATATCCAAAGCAGTATATAGAAAAAAGACCCCCGCGCTCCGAGACCAGGAGCTCCGTACATAAATTAAATACCTTTTATTGCGACGCGTTTCAACGGTACACAGCCGTCTTTGCTTGAAAAAGATTGTCTCCTTGGGGATGGTCCGACTGTAGCAACTGGAACAGGGCGAAACCTCAGGTTCCTGCGTACTGGATTAATCTTGTTAAGTTGCAGCTCGTTGAGGGTTCGACATAGGGAATCTGCAACGGCAGATAACTCCTTCCCTTTTGCAAGTTACTTTGATGGAGGGTCCTCCCCCCTACTTTGCGCCTGACCGGGGCATGGTCCTTTTGGTGCCAAGACTTTGGCGGGAGTCTTTTGACAGTAGTAAGTAAGCTGGAGAGAAGCATTGTAGATTGGGCGCCATTTTGTAAAGTCCCACCTGGAACATACAGTGTAACTATTTGAAAGTCATTAAAGCAGATCTTTTTCTTGTGTGGCACAGAGGATTTGATCCTGTTCCTAGTGATGCCAAAAAGAATTACCGGCCTGCAGCGTACCGTAGGGTAACGGTGGACACATGACATACGTTGAGGAGCTGGGAGGGTAAAGTGTTGGCTTGTCACGGTGGCACTTACCAGGCTCTCTCCAAAGCAGGGTAACGGGTACAGAGGAATTTGTCACATGTGACGCCACCATTCCAGTACCCCCCGGCATGACCATCAGGAGGGCAAATAAATGAGTCATAGACAGTTTAAGTACCTCAGGTCCCCGCGAACGGACAGGACATGGAAATAACTTTACTGTAAACTTCACTTTGGTGGTGCAAGGCATACATTTACAGGATACTCTAGTGCAGGTAAAACAAGAGATTGGAGGTCAGGGAGGAAACTCAGGATGACACCGGTACTGCAGTCTATGTTATCTGTCAGGCACCACTCCTGGATGGGGAAACTCTCAGAGGAGAAAAGGGGAACGGTCACGCCACAGACTCTTCGGCAGACAAGTACCTCCACTCAGCGGGACTCAGACTTCAATACGCTTGAGTGGGAAACACAGACAATTCAGTACCCCTACACTAGGCCTTGACAAACTGCACTTGCACTTGGCTCACTCTCTCTGTTTGGGGCTCACTTACAATTTGTATCGAAGACACGCATTCTGGGAAAACCTCTCCTCTTCCTCCATCTTCAACACATGCGGCCTGAAGGTGCCCCCCTGTGCCTCTGTACTTTCTCTAGCAGCTCACATTGATACCTTCTCTCACAGCACATAACAGGATAGGATTGATACATTCACAGGCAGACAGCTCATGCTTTTGCAGACGTTAACCCATCACTTACTGCAGCTGTGCAATACACACAACAGAGTGACAAGACATTTTGCACAGTATATCACCACGAAACATTACATGTATGACATTACGGAAGGGGCCAGGAAAGCATGTACTGGGCCACTACAGCTCCACAGCCTCTACCAAGCCTTGCCTAGCTCTTCAGCAGGGAACTGTGTCTGAAGGTTTTTAACACCTCCATACACCTCCATGCAGCTGTTCCTGCTGATGAGCACACTATCCAGCCCCCCTAAAGGCCACTTTGTGTACTACACTTCTACAACATGTGTAAGAAAGGTGTCTTCTAAACCTCATTTCAAATGTCTTTGTCTAAAAACCTATAAATATTACTGTCTGCTAAGAAATAAAGGAGGCAATTGTCTTGATTACACAAGATCTGTGTGACTAGTCCATCATTCTGTGAGCAGCTCGTATTTTAACCCTTCATTTGGACCACAAGCATATACCTGTGGTGCTCCATTACAGCTGGTAATCCTTGTGTGCTTCATCTTATTTGACATATATTGATGGACGCATATATTAAGATTGGGTTTCAGTGTTAAATTTGATTTATATGGGTTTTTCAAATAATTAAAGTATGCTTTATTAGGAATACTACTGCAGTTATACCGATGTACACGTTTGCTGCCTCTGAATGAATGCAAGAGTGTTCTCATTCACTGACAGTCATCTTGGGATATCATAGTGAGGAACTGATGCAGAAAATACATTAGAACTTGTGTAGCTTTTCATTTATACAGAGATTAAAGGAGTTGTGCAAAGATATAAAGTTATCCTTATCCACAGGATCAGTGGGGGTCCAACTGCTGGGACCCAACTGATCAAAAAAATGGGGGTCCCGGAGAACCCCACATGAATGGAGAGCTGTGTGTTGCCTCTTTATTCATTTCAATGGAAGCTCTAGAAATTGCTGAGCACAAGCACAAGCTGATATTTATGGATGACCTCTGCGTCATTCATGCAGCGACCTTGGGAACCTCCATTCTTGGGATTGGTGGAGGTCCCATCAGTTGGACTCCCACTGATCATAAAGTTGTCTCCTTTTATATTTCGGCATAACCCCTTTAAGCGTCATTATCCTAAAACCGATAAACCCCTTTAAGGCTGTTTTCACACATATACGGCATTTTTCTAGAAGAATACCACTTTTGTATGGCATTTTTCCTGATCAGATATAACATTAAAGTCTATAGTGAAATATAACCTGTGTGACAACCAGAGGGTCGGTGACGGGGGGGGGGGGGGGGGGGGGGGGGGTTAGTGGCCTTTTTTGGGACTGTGGCATTTTTTTCAAAATGCAGCCTGCTTTGTGTACGGCTTTCTCTCTGCTAAGGACTCATTCCCACGGACTTCATTGCTGTCAGATTTTTCTGACCTGGATCTGACAGTGTAATCTGCGGTAGAACCCGAGGCTTAACTTGGGGTAAAAGGGAAAATCTGCATGCAGCCCCCCGACGTAGATTGTGAAGAATCTGTGCTGCCTGAACTACAGTATAGATTGTTGTACTTCTCCATAGAAGCTATAATGATGCAAATATCACTGTGGATTTGGGGGCAGAAATCAGCTGCAAAATTTCACGATGTGAGCGAGGCTTTCCTATACCGGTAAAAATGCCACCAAGAAGACCTGTAAAAAGAGCTAGGAAAAACTTTTGAAACTTGTGGCATTTTTTTACAAGAGTTTTAAAAATAGTGTTTGTAAAGGAACAAGTTGTAAATCCAAAAAAAGGGGCTGCTTATAGCGAAGAAAAGGATATGTCTTGCTTTATTCAAGATGTGCCTTTACATATCAGCTAAAACAAGGACGCGTTTCAGTTCCCGTCAGAACCTTGATCACCTTGCACCACCTTGATCCTTAAATGGGGCCACACCTGCATGTAGATCCACTTCCAATTCATGGTAGAATTCAAGGACTTCTCTGTCATGAGAATGGCGCACCCAGAGTCCCTGACTGAAGGGAACAGCGTGACCACCACTCCATTCACTACTATGGGAACACTCACAGGCGCTCAGCTATTTCCATCAGCCCCATAAGACTGAATGGAGAAGCGTGGGCACCACTGCTCGGTTCACCCAAAGGAGTTTGGGTGTGCTGTTCACCTAATTTTTTGGGAGCCTCAGTGATCAATCATTGATACCCTTTCCTGTAGATAGGTGATAAATGATTTTCATGGGGAACTTCCTTTAACCTCCCCAGCAGTTTAGGGGGAGCTCTTGTTCTAACTTAAGCAGCTGTAGCTCCGGTTTTATCAGGGCTACTGGCATGTTTTTGGTGTCATTTTAAAGCATGTCAGTGGCCTTTACAGAACCGGAGCTACAGCCATTTGAAGTGGGGTCAGTAATACTGAATCTACAGCTGTTATTTCAGTCAGTGTATGCAGAGCAGAGAGAAAGGGGATGGGCGGACCAGCCGGCAACAGAGAAGATAAAAAATAATTTTAAAAAATTGTATATATCTCAAAATGGTACCAATAAAAACTACAAGTTTTCCTGCAAAAAAACAGCCTGATGCCGCTCTGATGGCTGAAAAATAAAAATTTCCTGGTTCTGGAATGTGGCGCCACACAAAGTATTTTTGTAAAAAAAGTGTTCATATTGTGCAAAAGTAGTAAAACATAATAAAACCTCTAGAAATTTGGTGTTGTCATAATTCTATTGACCCGTAAAATAAAATGTAACATAAAATTTATATAAGGGCTTATTTACATGAGCGTATATCAACCAGCATTTTCACAGCCGGCCGATATATGCTTCCATCTAAGCAGTTCTAACCTACACCCACCTCACCGGCTCTCTGCTTCTCTCCTCCACTCCGGCGTTTGCAATGGGAGGGGGCAGGACGGGGGTGGAGCGAATCTCCACTCTGTCCTGCCCACTCGAATACTGGCTGCAAACAATGGGCGGGGGCAGGAGCTTAGCCCCCCACCCCCAATCCTGCCCACTCCCATTGAAAACAGCCAGAGGGGGAGGAGAGGCAGAGAGTCGGTGAGGGGTAGTGGTGGCGTCCAGATACAGGAGGTTTGACAGGGCGGTGATGCTCCCTTTTTTTAATTGACTGCATGGCAATTATGGCTTCCTCGTGCTCTCAGGTCTGGCTTCTTGTCCCCGTGTGAGTGTAGGCACTGATCAGCGCTGCTGGGAGGGGGGGGGGGGACCAGGAGCAGGAGCTGTCAGTAGCCACCAGCTTCAGTGTTAAGAAGGAGGACCAGCTGCCAGGGACACTGACAGCGCCCCCCCCCCCCCATCCCTACTGGAAGCGGCAGTGGCTGTAAGGAGGAGGATGTGCCGTCAGGGAGAGTGACAGCGGCCCCCCTACTACCATGCGGAGCTAACATCAGCAGCAGGAGCAGAATCTGTCAGCAGCATGGGCAAAGGCAGGAGCTATATGGAGGAGGAAGGTCCGGCAGGGAGAGTGACAGCGGCGCCCCTACAATCAATACAAGGTGACAGCGGCAGCAGGAGCTGTCAGCAGTGCACAGACGACCAGCAGCTATAAGCATTACCAAGGGATGGCAGGGAGAGTGACACCGGCCACAGTCACATTGGGGCCACAAGCAGGACCTGTGAGCCTGAACTAAGGCAGAATGCCGTGCAGCCAATCAGAAAAAGGGGGTGTCACCGCACTGTCAACCCCCCTGTATCTTGACACCAACTCTACTTCTGGTGGCGTCAAGATACACTAATACCAGGGGGGACTGCTCAGATGGAAGCGTATATAGTCCGTGTACTATATACGCTTGTGTAAATAAGCCCTAACACTGTGAGCAACATAGAAAATCCAAAAAAACAATGATTAAAGTCATTCAATACATTATATGTACTCGAAATTAGTTCCTATAAAAACTAGAGCTTTCCTGCAAAATACAAGATGTCATACAGCTATGATGACGAAAAAAATATAAAAATTATGAATCAGTTATGGAAAGGGATACGATTTATTAGCTCTTAAGGCTAAAATAAGTTATGTCACTACGGGGTTAAAAATGCACTTAAAGGGGTGGTCCAAGTTATATATATTTTTTAAAGTATGTTCTCCATGCAGTAAAATAACAAATTGGCATATACTGGCCTCTCCCCGCTCCCGCTGTGTCCCGTTTCGGGACTCGGTCCTCCGCGGCTCTGTTTATTTACAAGTTGTAGTCCTGCTTGGTTTATGTGACATCACAGGCGCTGCAGCCAATCACAGAGGTCAGTGATTGAGCTGTGGCATTCTTTTACAGTACAGATATAACTTGGACCTCCACTTTAAGGCGACTGAGTTTTGCGTCAAATATATTTACATGAGACATAAATTCAAAATTTAAAAAAAAGTGATATTTTCAAGATTTTCTCCCCAATTTTAACATGATTGTTGGGGGTTAAATAAAGACAAAACCAGTCTTATCTTATATTATAGAACCAGCGCCCTCCTCGGTATCCATGAACTTTAACCCTTTGCAATCCAATTTCGGATTCAGTGTTTCCTAGGGGGGGCCCTCTCTTTCTGCTATTATACAATGGCGCCATCTGCTGTCTAGAGCCAGTACTGCAGTATGGAACATGTTGGAAAGGGCCCCCCGACAACAGAGCAGCCAGTAATCTACAGTAAGAATACCCTACCAGACGTCTTCCGGCATCAGAGCTGTACAGGCTTCAATCAGAATTTCTTTAGACGTCAGACAGTGGATTGGAAAGGGTTAATATAAAACAGTCCATACACGCTTAGATCGCCAGCGCCCCTCCTCCCCGTATGTCTCCAACATGGTAGCAAATAGTGGAACAAAGTAGGGGAACAAGACAATAACATCTGCGCCTCTTTTCACCCTCCACAATTAGAGATGGTAGTTTGAGGCAATAAATGCGGCCTCCTTTATGTGAACGCTCCTTCCGGCGGCCCGTGACCTGCACACCGCTGTAATTAGATTAATTATAACAGCATTGATTTTGTTTTATAGATTTTTTTTATAAACTGTCCCATTATTACATTTTCCTCCATTAGTAGAAGTGATGCTCGGTGAACGGGTGATCTTGATGTGGTTCATCCCGTTATATTCCATCTCACCTGCAGGTGGCGGACTTGTATTAGATTTGAGCAGGTCCTGATAGTTTAGTTGGTACTTGCAGACCGGATGCACCATATTTGGGGCTACCTGTGCCCCAGTATCCTGTTTGTGACCCTTAGACCTCAGGCACATGGCCACAAATAGAGTTTCTATTCCATAAAATCCTACAGAAAAAAAATGTCATGTCCCAGCAAATGTAGTATGTATGGGGGTGTAAGGAAGCACTGCTGCTGAGAGAGAATACACCTATTCCTATAGCGCCCCACGGAGCCTGTATGGCGGTACGCAGAAGCCATGCATCTTTGTACTGCTGAGCCACACAGCCGCTGTGCATTGATGAGTACAGTGTTGAGCTGCTAATAAAGGTGGGCCACACAAATGATGTGGAGCCCATGGAGCAGGGGGGCTCAGGGCTGAATGGCTGCACCTCTTCCCAGTCCCACCCAATGAACTGTTCACCAGTAACCCACTCCAATCTTCCAGTCACCAGTTGAACTTTGTGAAGTAAAACACCGCATGCAACTTCTTCCCCAAGTGTGTGCAGGAGAAGGGAAGCAGGCAGATTTTGCTATGCATAGATGCACAGTGTCTGGCTCCATAGACTTCTACTGGGGGGGTGTCAAATCAGGGGCCTGGCAAATTTTCAATTTTACTTAGTGAAACCATAAGGGGGGCACTATTAATATATTGGTTGCACTCAGAAGAGCATTAGGTGTAGTGGCAGGACGGGAAGAGAGTGCAGAGATGGAATGTGGCTGGTAGAAGTCTTCATGTCAGTCTGGAACAGGTGGAGAAGAAAATTGAAAATGGACATCAGCAATCAGAGAACGTCACCTGTTATCATTGGAGGTATCTGCACTGTAATCAATATCACTGTGGTATATATTATATGCTGGCTGCATTAGTTAGAGGTATTCTAGAACAGAGCTGTGGCATCTGAGCCTGGTGTGTCACACATGGGTTGTCAAAAACAATCCCTCCCCTAAAAGGAGTTGTCAGAAAGAAATTAAACATTCTCTGTGTGTTTGTAATGTTGAAATAAGTAAGTGGTTACAATATCAGAGCAATATGACCATTTATTGTGGAGAACCGACCCCTTGAAAGGAGGCTCTATTGTACTACCTCTAGCTTAGATATAAAACGTCATATGGGCGGGCATGGAGGCTCTAGTACCCTGTTGTACCACCTTTAGTTTGGATACAAAATGTAATACAAGCGGCTATAGAGGCTTTAGCACCCTGTTGTACCACCTCTAGCTTGGATACAAGATGTGATACGGGGGCATGGAGGCTCTAGTACCCTGCTGTACCACCTCTAGCTTAGATACAAGATGTCATGCGGGCGGGCATGGAGACTCTAGTACCCTGTTGTACCACCTCTAGCTTGGATACAAGATGTGACACAGGCAGGTATAGAGGTTCTAGTTCCTCCATTGGGGCACCTCTAGCTTGGATACAAGATGTGATACGGGGGGCATGGAGGCTCTAGTACCCTGTTGTACCCCCTCTAGTTTGGATACAAGATGTGATATGGTGGGCATGGAGGCTCTAGTACCCTGTTGTACCCACTCTAGCTTGGATACAAGATGTGATGCGGACGGGCATGGAGGATCTACCATATTTCCCTGAAAATAAGCCCTAGCCCGATAATAAACCCTACCGCTATTTTTTTTGAAATATAAACCCTCCCACGAAAATAAGCAAATTGAAAAAAAAATAAAAAACATCAATACTTACCTAGCTGGTGGCATCTGAATCTCTCGCGATGGTCTCCGGGGTTGCAGCAGACTGCCATGTCCTTTGCACTGACACAGAACTCTCCTTCTGGTGACGGGGCTTTGAATACCCCACCTCCATCAAGCGAGTGCTGTGATTGGATCGATCTCCAGCCAATCAGAGCCAGTGCTCGATCATTCACAGCCATTTAGTGAATGACATAAGTGAATGGCTGTGATTGGCTCATCAAGCACTGGCTTTGATTGGCTGAGCCACAGTGCTTGTGAGCCAATCACAGGCCAGAGAAAATAGGAAAAGAAGTTGAGTTTTGTTGGAGTGTGAGCAGAGGAGAGAGATAGAGGGAGAAGAGAGAAACAGATGAATAAAGGAAGAAGGAACAATTCAGTAATTTGTCTACCAAACATTAGTCAAAGCCAGGGATGAAAGCTGGAAGCGTTTTACTGCAATGTGTTGCTACAGCCTCCCTGAGAAAGTGTTTCAATGCAATGTCTGCTAATGTAATGTCAAGTCATCTATTACCTCAAGTCAATATGCTGCAACAGTTACTGCAAGTGAATGTGAACTGTGGTTGTCTGCTGCAAAGTTGCACAATTCCCTCTCTCCCCCGCAATAAAGAGTTAAAAATTGCTTTTAGCTAAAGTCTGTCTCCTGGATTACTTCCCATCATCCACAACAGCTGCACTGAGGTACCACACAACCCTGCAGGAATGTAAGGACTACTACTCTTATTTTTTTCGTTTGGTTATCCCATTTTGCGCTTTGTTGTATTTGTCCGTAATTGGCCCCTACCCAGACACAGACTGGCGTCCCGAAAGACTAACGTTTATTTTATGTTAACCATTTTTACCACTCTTGCATGTGGCCCACCGGCCGAGACCACGATTCCCTATGTTAGAGGGGGGCAGTGGAGCCACTGTTCATAATCACCTGATCCCCCGCTGTTTCTTGCTGTCATTGGTCCATGCGCGGTTGGGTCGCTGCAACAGGATTGAGGCTCTCATCCTGAGGACTCCAGACACAAACACGGCTGTCATCGGTGCCCAAAGTAAACCTGAATTCGTCGCTGAAGACAACCCGGTTCCACTGCAGCAAAGACTAGATTCCAATTGGTGGGGTTAAAGCGTGAAAACCTTCAGGAGTAGCCAAAAGCCAAATTGGTCTGTGGCACGGCGGGTGTACACTCACTTCTCTGACAGTTTGTAGGTCAATCAGAAACTTCACATAAAAACAGATACATATAGAGAATGGTAAGGAGAAGCAATCAATGTACAAGGAAGAGTAGTTTGACTTTCTCATATAGGCTTTGTGCTTCATTTTCTCAGTTCTTCAAAATCTTTGCTGTCAATGGATCTGATTCATCTCTCCTCCATAAGAAAAAAAATTATCTCTCTAGTGCCACCTATAGGTAGCTACCATGTAAGCCAATATCCAACCCATTCAAGAGCCTTGGCACTAGAGAGACAGTTTTCCTAATTCTGGATGTGTAAAGGAGAACAAATGGCATTGCTGCTCTGGATGAAGCCATCTTTGTGACACGGTCATGCATCAACTGTGAAGACCCACCCCCTTGATGATGTGGTTACGCTTTATTAATTGGGAGCATGAAGCTCCACCCTTTTTAAAAGGCAATTTCAAATCACAGCGGCACAGAAGAATTTGGGAATATAAATTTATAACAACTTTTGACACTTTCAACAGAGGGTTAAATTCTTCAAGAGGATTCATGCGTGACTGAGAAGTATGAGACATCTATAGCACAGATAACACTGCTGACCTGATGATCTAACACTAATTTAGGGACCATTAAACCTTCACATCTATGTTTGTATTTCTGTTGTAGTAGTCTTTTAAGTGCAAATTAATCACATCCATGTCTGTGCCTTATTATAAGTATGTGTATATATATATATATATATATATATATATATATATATATATATATATATATATATATATATACACACATGCCTCTTCAAATCCATTTCATTATGCCTTGATGAAGGACCCTGCGTACCTCCAGAAGCTCGCATTAACATAATGTAATTTTGTTAACCATTAAAAGGTATCATATCTACAAGATTACTTGGCTTCTCTTGTTTCTCACAAGGACACAGATCTTATGCTCTTTAAAAGTGCCAAACCTAGATGGCACTGTTTGCATGTACAGCGCATTGCACTAAAAGGCAGTCTTCTGAAATTCTGCTTGGTTACAAAGCAGCAAGATAGCAGTGTACTCACACTAGAAAAGCTCTGTGAATAACTAGTGTACCAGAACCAAGTTCATAACATAAATACAGCACCAAAATCAGGCTCATAGTATAAATACAGCACCAAAACCAAGCTTATAATATAAATACAGCATCAGAACCAAAATAATAACATAAATACAGTACTAGAAGCAAGCTCATAAAATAAATGCAGCAATAGAACCAAGGTCATAACATAAATACAGCAATAGAACCAAGCTCGTAACATAAATGCAGGACCATAACCAAGCTCTTAATATAAATACAGCACCATAAACAAGCTAATAACACAAATACATCAATATAACAAAGCTTGTAACACAAATACAGCACCAGAACCAAGCTCATAACAGAAATATAGCACCAGAATAAAGCTCATAACATAAATACAGCACTTGAATCAAGCTCATAACATAAATACAGCACTTGAACCAAGCTCATAACATAAATACAGCAATAGAACCAAGCTCATAAATAAATACAGCACCAGAACAAAGCTCATAACATAAATACAGCAATAGAACCAAACTTAACATAAATACAGCACCAGAAACAAGTTCAGTACATAAATACGGCACCTGAACTAACCTCAGAACATAAGTCAAGCACACACCAACCTCAGTGCATATATGCAGAAACAAGCTCATAAAATAAATACAGCACTACAACCAAGCTCATAACCTAAAACCAGTAGCAGAACTAAGTGATTGTGTTGTGGGGGTGTCGAAGGGCTGACAACAGTCCCTCAGAACATCAGAGGGGAGGAGGCAGAGCCAGGAAGTAGCCTCACAATACGCTGCAACATGGAGAAAGATCATCTGGCCAGGCGGATCTAAAGGGGGCGATTGCTCCCAGCCTGGTGCCTCCATCGCATGGGCCACACAAAAGTAAGGCTGACCATGTTCTGTGATAGAAGAGTTCCTGAGAAATAGTGAAGAATTAAAAAAAAAAAAAAGAAGAAAGTGAAGAAAGTACATTAGAAAGTTGCAGAACCTTTCATTAGGATAATTAAACTTTAAGGGCTCCTCCTATGAAATTCTGTATTGTTTCTCTGTGGTGCAATTGGCATATGGTACATATTCGTGCAACTCATTTGTATACTGATCCCAACATTGCTGAGAGAGCTCCACTCCAGTCCCACATATTCCTCAAGACCTGAGCTGTGCTGAGCTGCATCCTCAAAGAGACCGTAAGTCACCGTCTCTATTCACATGAGAATCACATTGTATCTCTCAGGAATAAACAGAAAAAGTCACTTCTGAAGCTCCCAACAAACACAGGAGGATTTAACTAGTCACAGTGAAGGTCATGCGGGGCAGCAGAGGACGGGAGCTTGTCTCTTATTAGTGTAGGGATCGCTAAGTATGTTATTTCCCCCAATATGCCCGGTATGCTAATTGCACCCAGGAGAAATAATAAAAAGTTTCCCAGGAGTGGCCCTTTAATTCCTTAACCCCTTAAGGACGCGGCCCTTTTTTTTTTTACACATTTTCGTTTTTTCCTCCCTCCCTTTAAAAAATCCTAACTCTTTAATGTATCCATCGCTGTATGAGGGCTTGTTTTTTGTGGGACGAGTTTTTTTTTTTAATGTACCACATAATGTACAGAAAAAAACGTTTAAAAACGTCTAAGTGGAGTGAAATGGAAAAAAAGAAAATTCGGCCATCTTTGGGTGCGTCTTGTTTCTACGGTGTACAAACTGCAACAAAAATGACCTGATAACTTTATTCTATGGGTCGGTACGATTACTACGATACCAAATTTATATAGTTTTTTTTGCTGTACTTTTTCATTTTCAAAAATATATATATTTTTTTCATTATTTTCTGCCGCCGTCTTCATACAGCCATAACTTTTTTATTTCCCATTGACCAAGCTGTGCGAGGGCCGTGCGTGGGACGTGCTGTAGCTTCTGTTAGTACCATGTTGGAAAACATACAACTTTTTGATCGTTTTTTATTGCATTTTTTCTTAGAGATGGGGTGACCAAAAAAGTGCAATTCTGGCGTGCTTTATTTTTTTTCTGGCGACGTTCACCGTGCGCAGTAAATAATGCGTTACTTATAGATAGATCGGACTTTTACGGACGCAGCGATACCAAATATGTATTTTTGCTTTATTATTTACATTCTTTTATTATAAATATGGCAAAAGGGTTTTTTCTTTTATTGCAATTTCAATAATGAGTAAAACTTTTTTAAACTTACTTTCACTTTTTTTTTTAGTCCCCAGAGGGGACATGAACCTGCATTGCTTTGGTCGCTCCTGCAGTATGCCATAGCATTACATCATATCACAATGTAACAAGCATTCTATCAAGCCATGCCACGGGCATTCTGGAACTTCGGGTCAGGAAATATGAACAGCGTTTATCTTCTTTGAGAGAGCTGGGCAGATGTTTGCAGGATGGATGGAGGGAAATCCCAGCTGAAGTGTATCAGATGTTAGTAAAAAGAATGCCACGGAAAGTATTGCATGTCATTGGGGCCAAAGCAGCCCCACTAAATATTAACATATGGAAATAACTACTACTTGTGGTCGGATGGTGTGTATAGCATTGGCATTGTCGGACCGGTAACACTGCAGATGTGATAACGGATCGGGATACAATTCTGCAAAATTAACATCCGCCATCCTGTTTCTTCCCATTAGAGGGTGCCTGGAGTGGTTGTCACAGTTGATGCCTCTGGCACTGTTACCGGGGCAACTACCCCTGACGCAGTCCATGCGATACGCGTACAAATATATTTGCTCTTATTATCAGCAGCCCCCATAAAAAGGCGCATTGCATGTCTCCATTTCTGGCCTTTTAAATATTGTCCTATTTCCCATTTTCTTGGAGAGGAATGCCGCCGCTTCTTATGCTAAATATCCAAGCCAAGCTTGTTTTCGAGTCCAGAATGCATTAAGACTTTCACAAGAATACATTTCATCAAATCTATTTAATTCAAGTGTCTCATACATTTTAATTCTTAGAAAATAAGCTTTTCAAATTAAAGATCTGAACAACTGTGACCGTCCTGGGAAATTAACCCGAGCTAGGAAATCAGAGGGAAAAGCCACCCGAAAGGGAATATGTAAAGAGCGCTCAAGTGACACTATGAATAAGTATATTAAGGATCCCACGGATCGCCCCCTCCTTCTGCAGCAACATTGACATAACCTACACATGATAGGAGTCTACTGTTGGCAGCAAGGTTAAACTAGAGAGGCAAATTTGCCAGGGATGGGGATTAGCAGATGCAAAGACAGCTACCCCCCTCCTCCATTAACAGTCATGAGACCTACCGGCCTATCATGCTATATAAAGCGCTATATATATATATATATATATATATAGTATGAGTATATATCTATAGTATAAGTATATATGTGTGTGTGTATATATATATATATATATATATTTATATGACATAATATTATAACACATTCACTTGTATGTAAACTGGCTCCAAACAGAAAAATAGCAATAATGCTTAAGGGGGGGGGTCTGTGGTATAGGGATCAGGATGGAGTTGCAACCTTTGTAAATCCTATTGCTATTGTTCAGGGTCATAGATGCTTTAAAGGGCCACTCCATCCCCCCAAAAAACACATTTTCACAACCCTTCCCCACTCACTTGATTGCCTGTCATACTTTGGAGGTTTCCTCTGTTTATTGCAGTCACTTTCATGCAGTGCAGTCCCCCCTCCCTGTTTGATGCTTATCAGACAGCATCTTGATGGGGATATTTTTGCTCTCAGTCTCACATCAATCCCATGATGCATCAGCACAGCATTAGCTAGAGGTTATACCATTTCTGCCTGCTGGTGGACAGTTTAATTATTATCTTCTATATTCACTCAAATAAGCTACAGTTCATAAGTATGCAGTCAATAGGATGAGTTGTGATCTCCTCTATTATACCTGTGTGACAGGAGCTGTGTGATCATCATCAGTAGCTGGAGGCTGGAATCGGCACACGTGATGGGGCGCAGCTACGCGATGATGCATAGAAGGGGGCGGAGCCAGAACGCCGCTCGTGCCCGGACCGACCAGAAGGGAGAAGACCCTTCTGCGCAAGTGCGTCTAATCGGGCGATTAGACGCTGAAATTAGACGGCACCATGGAGACGGGGACGCCAGCGCAGGGAAGGTAAGTGTATAACTTCTGTATGGCTCATATTTAATGCACGATGTATATTACAAAGTGCATTAATATGGCCATACAGAAGTGTATAACCCCACTTGCTGCCGCGGGACAACCCTTTTAAGCTTTTTGTTTTCTTTTTTCCTAACACAGCGCCATCCTTGTCTATGGTTGAACCTGGTATTACAGCTCAACTCTATTCCATGAGATAAGTGCTAGAAAAGATAATAAAGCAGGCAGAGTTCCTCATAGGGCAGTATGTAGTGACAATGTACATGTTGGGAAGGATGAAGACTTGTTGGAGTCTTGCTCTCCCATTTTGCTTATGTGCAGAATGTGATTGTTCTCAGTAAGAGAGACCAAGTCATCTTGTAGATATGATACCTTTTAATGGCTAACAAAAATACATGATGTTATAGCAAGCTTTCCAACCTACTCAGGCATAATGGAATAGATCTGAAGAGGCATCTACATTTACACATACATATGACAAAGCACAGACATGGTGTGATTAATTTGCACTTAAAAATACTAGAGCAGGGTGAGAAGAGGAGTAAATACTTAATTAGTCCACTGATAAGGGATGTGAAAGTCGCTATATTGGTGTTAGGGGGTCACCAGGCTGTGAAGTTTGGAGGGTGTTCTGTTATGGTGTGGGGAGGGGTTTCTCCAGGGAAGGACTAGGGCCATTGGTTATACTGAAGTCCACCCTCATCACCAATGAGTACAGAGACATTCCATACAATGTGGGATCACCTACCCTGTGGTAATACGTACAGCTCCATGTCTCTACCAACATGGCCGAGCACTGTGTCATACGGCATGAGTGTTGAGGAGAAGAACGTCTGCAAACTTCATTGGCCGGACCAACTTCTGTATCTCAATCCCATCAAGCATCTGTGGGACAAAGTATAATGCTGTATCCAACACACCCATCATCCCCCCATCACTATCTGAAGCTCTCCTTGAGAAATGAAGACAAATCCCAGAATTTGATGGAAAGCGGCCGAGGAGGGTAACTACAGTCATTGAGGCCAACGGCGGCCCAATACCGGATGGAAAAATGTGAATAAAATCCAATTTTATTACCTTTTATGTGCATTCCAATACTTCTGTCAACATAGTGTATGTCCTGCTCGATTAATGACACTTTTTTCTAATCTTATACAACCCCTTTAACATCAGCATAAATGTAATACTAGTGTAATTGCAGTTGTAGAAAAGCATGTCGCTAACCTGAATGTGAATGCACAACCTACATTCAGTGGTTCTTCTATACATAGAATTGGATTACTACAGATTCTTCCTGTTAGTCATTAAGAAACAGTTCAGAAGGGACCATAAGCGGATATATATATATATATCAGTGCTCAGCTGCTGATATGAAAATGAGGACTAGATACTAGTTGGCCCATGGGATGTAGTAGAGGACATCTCAATCTGGAGATTAGTGTATGCCACATAAGCTGATATGAATACATTATACAGGCTTTTACAGCATAATCACGGCTAAGTTTTATATTTTAGTTTTTAAAATGATCATAATAGTAATCGAAAAAAGTTTTGTATGACTGCCGTGGCCGAGCACCCACTGTGAGCTGGGGGAAGATGGGGTAGAGAACTTACTTTTGTCACACGTGGCTCTACCATCCTCTCCTTGTAGGCCCAAAGGGTAATGGGCTCAGCCGATTACAGGTCCTGCAAATAATACCTGTGTAAGAAACTGTTCAATACCTGGCTGTCCTCGTGACGCCAGTGCCCCTTTCCAATAATCCACAGAAATAATGGAGTCCATAGTTAAAGGGGATAGTTTTCCAAAAAAAATAGAGGTACGCGGTTTTCCTCAACTTGAAAGATCAAAGAAATACAGTTCCAAATCAGAGCATTAACCGTCTCAAGTGGGAAATATACACAACACTTCCTCTGAAGATTCTTCTCTGAACACGTTTATATCCAGAAGCCACTATCCCGCTTAGGTTTCCACAGTCCAAGTTATCTGTCGGATCCTGGCAGAAGTACTCTCCATAACAATTAGGTGCAACTCACTTAACGCTCCTTTTCTCCATAAACTCCACGCTTCCCACTTCTTAGTTACTCAGTCTCATTCTCACTTGCACTCGTTACTGGAGTGAATGTATGGAGGAACCATGCGCACGCCACCGCCAACTCAAGTGACTGGTCTGGCATGCTGTAGTGGACGCAATGTCCTTTTGTGGTGCCAGTATTCAAGAAGGGGATCATTATCCTTTCCTCCACTAGGCCCAAGGCTTCATACTTGCATAGGCGTAATGTTTTTTTTCCCCAGATACAGTAAAAGGGGTATTTCTGTCTTGAGCAGGATATGTCATAATACTGGATAGATGAGAGAGACAGAAGAATGAGGGTCCTATGATCCCAAACAAAGGGGTATTCCCAGCTTATAAAGAGATGCATATCGCTAGGATAAGGCCAGGTTCCTATATGTCCAGCCCTTCAGTTTGCAGTGAAGTGCCAGAACTTTTCTATTGGACAGTTTGTGGCATCTGGCAAGTCTATTTAGGTGTCTTTCTGCACCAGACAGAAACCTGTTGCATGCAGCAAGTGCAATGGATGCCAGACCGGTGCAACAAGTGTGCCAAAATGTTATCAGTTGTGTCTGGCTTCGGGATAAAGCCACTGGGCAGTGGTTGGGAACTCAGCATTAGCCATCGCTTTATGATCATAGGAGTCTAACTTATCAAAATGAAACGGATGCAGAACTGGTTTACCACTGCATCCCCATCACCATTTTTCCTCTGCACTGTGGCGCCCCAGCCAACTGCTGGGCAGGGAACTGCAGTAAACTTCCATAGAAGTGAATGGGACTGGCTGCAGCTATCTGAAAGATGAGTGGTCGGGGTGCTGCTGTGCAGGAAACTTAGAAGGGTGTATAAAGCAAAACCATAACTGCGTCAGACACCGACCAATCATAAGGCGATGGCATACCCTAGCAATATAAATTGGAAACGCCTAGAGGGATGTACCAGAATCACAAGTTATCCCCTATCCACAGAATCAATGGGGGTCTCACCGTAGAGAACTGGCCCAAGAACGGGGCTCCCATGTCCCCCTCTGCATGTTACTATGGGATCACTTCACCCCCTGCAGCAGAATAAATGGAGTGCTGGTTGAGCATGAATGGTCAGCGCTTCATTCATTTCAATGGGCTGACAGAAATAGCCAAGCGCTTGCCACTTGGCTATCTCTGACAGTCTGATTGAAAATGATTGGAGTGGAGGGTACCATTGCCATCAGCACTCTATTTAGTCTCCTCCTCACCGCGGGGGGTGCAGTAAGCTTGTAGTGAGGTGGACAGGGGACACAGGACCCATATTCTCAGGATTGTGGGGTCTTTGCGGTGTGACCCCCACCGATCCTGTAGATAGGGGATAACTTGTGATTCTGGCATACCCCTTTAAGCTCAGAGTCTGTAACAAGTGATGAAGATATAGGCACAAGGATTCTTGCTTTGTAGAACATTATTATCCGTCTCATAAACACAAGAGGCTATAAAGTACCAGAAATTACACCTTCTTCTAGCAGATTTCTTGACGCAGCCTATAAGTTGAGAAAGTAAAGATTGTCATGACAACCAAAGAGATTCATTACTAATAAAATAACTACCTTGTCTTTTTGGAAACCAGATACAGTGCTGAGAGGAGCTCAAATTTCACACCCCCTCAGGTAAAGTGGTGCTAGATAATCCAAAACCTACAAAACCCGCATCGTCCTCAAACTGTAAGATACGGTCCTGGAGGGCCATGTAAGTCCGCCACTCTGCCCCCCAATGGGATACTGTCCAAATAGGTAGCACCCATACACCTGCAAGCTAATGTACCAGCCTACACGCCTGCCACACCGTGCCAGAACACAAGAGACACAGTAAGCACTATACTGTATGAACTCTATTAACCTATTAAAGTAATACTCTAGCAGGGAGACTAAAGTCCCTTGTGGTCCCTCATAGCGCCCTACACTGCTATAGAACTGCAGTAAAAATACTGAGAAATCCGAAATCCAGAGCAATGATCTGGCTATCAGCCTTTTTGTACATGTGAATGTACAGCATGTGTCCGTTTTTACTGTGAATTAGTGATAAGTGAACTTTTCAAAAGTTCCGTTGGGCCGATTTGCTAAATTTGGTCCAAATAAGTTTGAACTAAACCGGAACGACACCAAGCCCCCTAAATTTGGTGTATAACACTGGCTAAGAGCCCTAAAAGTTCTGTATGACAGTCTTAGGTAACATCGGAGTGCTTCTAAGTACTGGTGAGTTGTTTTAAAGGCAAAATGAATGAAGATTTTTGCCTCTTTTTCCTTTTTCTTCTCCTTTTTCCTTCATTCTATTTCTTTTCCTCCCTTAAAAGGAAGGAAAAAAGGAGAAAGAAAATAAGGATGAAAATAGGAAGAAAAAAAGGCGCAAAGATTGAAAAAAAGGAGAAGAAAAGGAAAAAAGAAGAAAGAAAAATAAGGAAAAAGAAGAAAGACAAAGGAAAAGGAGAATAAGGAAAAAAAAGAAGGAGAAGGAATGGAAAAGAGAAGGAGAGCAAGAAGAAATAGAATTTTAGTGGGTTCCGCTGAGACGAACCGTCTAAAATTTGAGTTCACGAACTTTTAGTAAAGTTTGACCCAAAGTAGGGTTCGACTGTTTCAGTTTGCGCAAAACTATTGTGAATCCAGGATTCTATTCATAAACGAGGCATACCAAGATCAACACTACAGGCGCCTCCCAAACTGAGCGAGTGCTTGAAACCATGCAAGGACAGATGAAAAAAGGCATCATCACCCTTAACCCCTTGAGTGGCGGGTTTCCTACCACCCTGTCGTGCCCACCAGGGCAGGTTTTTTAAAATGGTCTAATCATTGAATTTCAACTAATTTTGCAGTTGCGTCTCAAGAGCCGTAACTTTTTCATTTTTCCATTGACATGGCCATATAAGGGCTTGTTTTATGCGGGACAAGTTGTGATTTTTTTAAACAGGAGGGAGGAAAAAAAGAAATGGGGAAAAAAGAAAAAAAGGGGCCATGTCATTAAGGGGTTAAATAATGTATTAACTTCCTTCTCTGGGTCATTACGATGCATGGATACCACATGTGTGATTGTATTTTTGATTTTTTACAAAGTAAAGGGAGACAAGTGTTTTTATAATTTTTTAATCATTTTTTAACTTTTTTTTAAAACTTTTTATTTATTTTTATTTTTTTGTCCCTATAGGGGACTTCCACAGGGACCCATCAGGACCCCCTGATCACATTTCAGGGGTCCGATGGTGACAGCCCTTTACATGCTGCAGTGACAGCCCTTTACATGCTGCAGTCACATAGACTGCAGTATGTAAAGGGATAACACAGCAGAGATCAGAGGTTTTCTCTGATCTCTGCTGTAAGAGCAGGTACCTAGCTGTCCTCTGACAGCCAAGCACCAAGCTCTCCCTGCCACAGAGACCATCGGCTTGCTTCTGACAAGCCGATGGTCTCTATGGCAACCTGTAAACAAAGCAGGAGATTGCCGGCATATCGGCAATATCTTCTGCTGTTTTTTCAAAGCCCTTGCTTTGTTCTCTGTGGGGCTGTGCAGGCAGAGCACACTGTCACAGCTTGTGGCATTGTGCTCTGCAGCTCCCATAGTGATACATAGGCCGGAAATCTTCCGGGCTATATCACTATCGGCAGTGGAGCTCGTCCCGGAAAATTTCCGGGCGTGCCACTTAAGGGGTTAATGGTCCTTTTACACTGACAGATAATCTGCCCATGTTAGCAACCAGGGACCTATGGTGAGCATGATAGCACTAATTCCCTCCATTTACATGAGCAGATTATTTGCTCTATGGGTACAACTGATGGGTAACAAGGTTGCTCATCCCCATACTGCTGCCATGGACCAGCTTCACATCTCCCTGTTTACACGGAGGAATGTGCAGCCAAGCAGTGAGCATTTTTATGTTTCCATAAATGAGCCGATCAGACGATGAAGGAGCATTTGATCATTCATTGGCTGATCATTGGTCCCTTTATACGGCCTGATTCTTCAGAGGAACACTATTGCCCAATAATCAGTCTGGGTAGAAAGACCATAGGGCTGGGTTTCCATATATCAGTTGTGTATGGCCAATGTTTTCATGCTGGAACCAGACACAATTGATGTAATTTTGGTGCCCTTTTTGCACTAATGCGGCATCTATAGACAATGCTGTGTGCGTTCTTCTGTCTGGTGCACCATGAAGTCAGTTCTGGCAGGCCAATGGGAACCCGGCCTCAGCAATCCTGTATCTATGGGGTCTCCTGAAATAGTTCTTTTAAAATGCATGCAGGGGTGACCCTACCATGAGGCAACCGGAGGCAGCAGTGTGCAGGGCCTCCCAGGAGAGTTGCCTCGCCAGCTGGAATTAGGTCTGGTATTTACTTTTTACTGGCCATATCAATGGCTGGTCAAAAAAATAATTGCCAGCTGTGTTTGTGAGCTGGCAAGGCAGCAACCCAACAAGCACTTAACTCACTGGATCCGTAGCGCCTGCCCGGTTGCAGCCACCACTGTTTTAATCAGAGTGTGCATGCAAATGTTGGGTTGCTGCCCAACTAGAGGTAAACTACAAGGGACACTGTGAATACTGGAACCACTACCGGAGGCCACTAGTACTACTGGGGCCGCTAACATGGTCATTATTATGACTTGAGCCACTATCACTATTGGGGCCACTAACAGGGTTAGTATGACTACTGGGGCCACGAGGGGAGAAACTTACTATTGGGGTCACTGCTGGGGGTACTATTACTCTGTCGCTTCAGACAAGTCTCACTGCTTCAAATATGTGTTGGGCATCTTGTGTATTGGCGCTTTCATTGCCTATAAAATGAGTGTTTGTTTAATTTTTTGCAGGTTTGGGCACTATTTCACACTTCACCTAAGGCCGTGCTCACATGTACAGACCAGATTCCGCATGCGGGAGGCTTGCAGTGGGTTTCGGGTGTAAGCCTGACCGGGGACCCTGCGTACCTGCGTTTCTGTATTGCAGATGACCGTGGCGGCTCGCCATCAATCATGCGCAGTACAAGTTTTTTTTTGCAATATTTCCCGCGCCGTCGCTTAGCAATGGCGTGGGTAACCACAGCCCATACTCCATATTAATTGCTTATTGGCTTGAAATATGCGGCAAAATAGAGCATGCTGCCATTTTCCCCCCTCTCCTGGAATACGCAATTCGTGTCCACGAGTGTGAGCGAGCAAGGAAATTTACATGCTTTCCAATGCTTGCGTTTTGCAGAGGATCTTCCGCACAGACGCCGATTGTAGAATTGCGTAATCGTGTGAGCGCGGCATACAGGCTTGGGGCGTCCCTGTGTGTATGATAACAGAAAATACCATGAGGCATCTCACAACTTCTTCAGGAGCCTCCAATATAGTTGTGGAAAACTTGGTTGGTGGTTAAATCGCCCATGAAGGTGGTGACCAAAGCATGCAAAGGTGAGGCCCGTCTGAGTACCATCCTGCAGGACTACGGTCATCGGTGGATGATGGGTATTCTCTCTCATCGTCCTATGTAGAAGACAAACTTCTTTACAATGCTAATGCAGCAGTCTTTCATTGTTCATTTACTTTCCCCCTTCTTTGGGTATAGCACAATTTGTCCTGCGTAGTCGCCGCACCGCTCGCTGTATACTAAACAGTTCATTAGCCATTTCTGCGGCCTCCGGAATGAGAGGCAGACATTAAACAGCAAGCTCCTTGTTCAGTGAGCAGCGAGCACCACTGTCTGCCTTTATAAATACTCCTATAATTGTGATTAACGTCTCGGGCCTACGGCAGCCTCCACAAACAAGTCAGGATCTGGGCTAAATATATTCCCATTCTAATATCTCTATCAATGCGAGATCAGCGGCGGCGCCTGTCAGGGGCTCTGTATTTACGCACTTTGTACGGCATATAAAACAGGGCAATTATTTGTATTTCAAAGAATTGCAGTTCTTTATCTTTATCTTGCCATGATGGGATTTTAGCTGAGGATTTCCTGAAAACGTTGATTAAACTTCTAAAGGCGGCCGTAGAAGGGAGAGATTTATCGCGGCGCTATTGTAAATGCAGTGTTTTCATATAAATACAGTACAGAAAATTTACTTTGTGCTTTGGAGATGAAGAGTTTCCAAATTCAGTTCTTTTTTTTTTTTTATTAATCTAGATAAGCTGTGTTGTCTATACGCGCATAGATTGTAAATCAGCAAATCGCGACGTGGCACCGCGTATAATGTTTCCATCCTATTATACAGACTGTTCTCTGAGCTGCCAGGATGAATCTATTAAAGGCTTATTTTATGTATGATGAGGCCCATTTATAAAAAGTGTCATTCTGACTGCAAAATGCTGCAATTCCTTCTAAAGCCCTTCTACCATGGACGCCTCTTCCGACCCCGGCATTGTTGGCCGGTAGTACAGTATTTGGGAGTGGAAAATGTTGCATGTAGAAAGAGAAATTAAAAGGGTTGTATGGTGGGAATTAACATTTTTAAAATCAGAGTCAAAAGAGTTAAATGAATAAAACAAAGGCTACTTACCCGATCTTAGACCCAGTGGCGTAGGAATGGGGGTGCGGCAGGTGCGGCCCACCCTGGGTGTAATTACTGATGGGGTGACAAAAAAGTTTCTGCATCGGGTACCACCACTTGACCTTGCTATGCCACTGCTTAGACCTAGCAGCCCCATGACTCCTCTGGTCTATGTTGAAGTCAGGTGAACCCTACCTGCCAATCAGAGGCCATAGCATCACTGTTCCAAATCCCTGGTGCCCAGGATGTGAGAACAGGGAAACGAGCCTTGATGGTGCAGTTTCTGATTGGCAGGCAGCGGTAAACTAACTTTTGCTGTCAACAGAAGGATTGTGGGTTGCAGCGTTGGATCACAAGGGCTGAAGACTGGCAAGCACCCTTTCGTTTGTTGTTTTAACCCTTTCGGCTCTAATTTTAAAAAGTAAATTCTAACCGGACAATCCCTTTAAGCAGCATCTCCAATCTGAAAACAGTCGCGCGTTATACAGTTACATGCAAAAAAAATAAATAAGCTGAGCACTAATAAAATTTGGCGCACTTGCATTCATGACTTCTATTGTGGAGCAATTTGCTGTAACAATTATTATAAAAAGTGTCGCTGTGTGGTAAGGAGAATTGATCTCATGCAAAATGTGCAGCTCTAAGTCCAAGAACCAGTGACACCGCTCTGTCCCTCCCCATAAAGCTTTACACTGCAGCGCTGCTCCTTTAGGGCACCTCTATAGACCATGGCAATGATTAAAGGGTTTGTCAAGACTTTTAAAAAATGGATTAATTGAAGGGAATAGATTAAAGTTATAAACTCTTCAGTACTCACCTGTTAAAGGAGATGATCTGTCCTCAGGATCGTTCATTAATAGCTGATCAGTGGGGTTCAGCCGCCCAGGATCTCCATCGATCAGCTGACTGAAGTGACCGCAATGTATGGGTGTGCACTGCTGTCACTTCTGTCCATCCCATACACAGCACCGTACATTGTATAGCAGTTCAGGCCCATTCACTTGAGGCCAGGTGAGGAATGAACATGACATTACTGGTTGAGAAGCGTCCTGTGGCCTCTTCCATCAGGTGATCAGCAGGGATCCTTCCCGAGTAGCGCACCTGGCCAGTCAGCCATTGATGGCTTCTTCTAAGGTTAGGTCATCAATAGTTTACTCCTGGAAACCCCCTTTAAATAAATATTCAGCAGCTCCACCACAGCTGACCTATCTATCATCAAGTGAGTGCTGCATCCAGTAGTGATGCTGCCATGTACATGACTTCTGAGGCCAGTGATTGGCTGCCAGGTCACATGAATGATGAATAGCACATGACCATTGCAGGAGCTTCCAGGATTCGAGTGGCTAGTCCTAAGCCATTTTTTAAAGGTCCCATAAAACCCCTTTAATTTATTGGAGGTTGAGGTAGTCTAAATCCAACCTCCCAGGTGCATAGCTATAGGGGTGCAGAAGTAGAACTCACACCAGGGCCTTGGTGTCTGAGAGGGCCTGAAGGCCCCTCTGTCACATAAGACAGCAACATTGGCACATGGGGTCCCGTTCCACATTTGCATTGAGGCCCAGGAGCTTCCACTTACACTTCTGCCACCTCTACTTTCTCAGAGGCCGATGCTCCGTCCTTCCATACAGAGTTAGAACAAGCCCCTTCTTCTGGTTCTAATCACGCCTTAACCAATGCAGGAAGGGCCTTTTTCTTGTTTGCCCTTCACCCCATTTCCATCCCTTGTTGACCCTCTAGCTGATTCTTCCAACATGGAAAAGAAGCCATGGTTAGATTTCCACCACTCATGGGGAACCCTTCTTCGACATGAGCCCCATAGCAGTTGCATGCAGTAACTGTAGGTATGAACTCCCTGGCTGGTGCTAAGCAATAGGCTCTGCAGTCAGTGGGGACTATGCTGGATCCCATATCTTCTGTGGAGACATGGCTTGTCATCCATCAGCATGCAGAGTGCTAGTGGCACATATTAATGAGATAACAGCTGTTGTCACCCAGCAGAGGAATTTAGGGAAAGTATTGCTTTTATTATATTTTAATAGCGTGCCATGTAAGAAGCTCTCGGAGGGTACTGTTCCTCCATGCAGAGAACACCAGGTGGCTTAGAGTCTTACAGGCAATGCTCCCTGGGAAAAGGTATGCAAATTAGCTCCAGAAGGAAGAAAGCTGTCTCTTTAAAGGAAGTCTGTCATCTAAAATTAGCATCCTAAATCAATCCTACCCAAAGATGTGGGATATGCCGACAAATCCAACAGCGACAGTTCTCCAAGTAACAATGTAAAAGAGTTCTTCTCACAGCGACTCGGTTCTCGGAATAGCAGTTTCATGAGATGTTTATGGAATTAGTTGCAACAGGTCTGATTGGGGCTTCAGTCGCAGGACGGGCGGCATCACTGAAGGTGAAACGAAATTATATAGCCCTTCATCTAAAATGTAACCTTTATTAGAAACAATTTGCTACAAATAGAACCCATTGGTGTCAATGGCTTTTTTTACAATATTTTTTTTTTATGTGCATTTCAGTTGCGTGCAAAAAAATAAGACCTGCTCTATTTCCATGCGTATTTGCACACCAGAAACCCCCATAGAAGTCCATGCAAGTGGTTGAGTGAAATACTGCACAAAACCACGGGGAACAGAACACATCTGGACCTCATTAGGCTAAATAGCCTTTTAAAGAGGGGAAGGTGTGTGTGTGACGTCTGGAATCGGGGCATGACATCATCAAGCCTGATGACCTCAGCGAGGAACATCACTGCGCTTATGCCGATTCTGGAAGTGCAGCACAAGCGCAGTGATTTGCAATGCAATCCTTCTACGAGGTCGTTAATAAATATATGGCAATCTGGCTGTCTGCATGTTGAGGGATACGTGGTGTTTGTATCTGCCCTCTTGTATTAGTATATCAGTCATTATAAGGCTGTTTTCAGTGATTTTTTTTGTTTGTTTCTTTACCCACTTACACACGTTCTCACCCAGACCAAGTATTCTCATGTTATATACCAACCTTTTATTTGGCACAGTATCAAACGCTTTGGAAAAGGCCAGATGCATAAGATCCAGCGACTCCCTGGTCCAGTCTAGAACTTACCTCCCCGTAGAAGCTGGTCAGATTGGTGTGACTGGAGCGATCTCTTATAAACCCGTGCTGATACGGAGTTATGCAGCTAATTTCATTGAGGTACTCTAGGATAGCATTTATTATAAACCCTTCAAACGTTTTACCTACAATAGAGGTAAGGCTTACCGGCCTGTAGTTGCCAGGGTCACTTTTTGACCCCTTTTTGAATATCGGCACTACATTGGCAGTTATGTGGCAATCCAGTGGAACAGACCCCGTCATTGTAAAGTCCTTAAATATAAGAAATAAGGGTCTGTCTACCACATTACTTAATTCACTTAAAGCCCGGGGGTTGTATGCCATTTGTACCTGGAGATTTGTCTATTTTAATCTTTTTAAGACGGCTCTGCACTTCTTGCTGGGTTAGACTGGTGACACTTAGTGGAGAGTTTACTTTATCATTCTGTATCTCATCTCACATTTCATTTTGCTCTGTGAATACACTGGAAAAAAAGCTATTTAATAGATTTGCTTTCTCCTCATCGCCATCTACAATTTTTCCTACATTAATTTTTAACACATCAACACACACTCCTTCAAATGATCGATGATGTATGATGGAATACCTTGTACCTAATGAAGACCCCTGAGAGGGTCGAAACTCATTCTACTATATTGTATGTCCTGATGGTTCAATAAATATTGTTGGTGTTTACTTCTGCTGTTGAGAGCTTCCAAGAACAGTTTCATGCAGCAATGCTATTGGTGGTTTTTTACCCCTATACTAAAGATAGGTCATCAATAGTATATGTCCCGGACAACTCCTTTAAGCCACTTCTAGGTAGATACCTGTTAAGTCAATATTCAGCCTATCAAAAGCCTTGAAACATGACTGGTGTGTCGTGGCACGTCACCGCTGCTCACCTGCTTCTGGGGTTGAGGTTGGATGCCGCCATTTGTCACATGATGCACAATATTCCTCTGCTTGCTCCCAGGTCTCTGCCCAGAGGGCTCACACACGCTCCTGCCCCTTCTCTTAAAGGGCCAGCGATCGCTTCCTAATCCTGTCCTCCACCAATCAGCAGCCATTATCCGGTATATTACACAACCTCCTCCCATGGAGGATGTCTAAGCAATTGGACTCATTAGCCATTGTGACTAAGCCCTAGTTGGTGTGTATTCCTGGTTCTTTGCCCATTTTTTCACCACTCCCTGACCATGGTTCTGTATTTTGGACAATTGTTTGCTGCCGGCTCTGACCTTCAGCTTGGACCTCATTAACGCACCTATGCAACCAGCACCGACTTCAGCTTTTTTCCTCTCCACGCCCCTGTTCAGACCTACAGGTACCACACCCTAGCCCAGTGCGGAGTCAACAACTACATAACCGGGACTATCTTTATGACCAACAGCTTCAGGACGTACAGCAAAGCTGGTATCCCATTAGGAGGGGTTAAGCGTGAAAACTGTGGTACCCCAGGTGCTGCCCCCTCAGATAGCCCAAAGCCAAACCGGTGTGTGGCAAGGCAGATCCACATCCGTCTTCATGACATTGGGATTATAAGAGTCTCCACCAAATGGAGGAGCTGCTCATCTGCAGACAGCCTTTTCAGGGTTCTTGGCCTTGTCAGTACAGAACGACCCTATGGGGGAATCGGCTGAGGAACTTCTACTTCTCGTCCTTATCTATATAAATAAGCGTCGGAAGAGAAAGCAAATTCTACAAGGGTTTTTTTTAATGTTTTTCTCATCCACTGTACCGTCTCGGAGAGCCTTCTCCATGGAGAGAAAAATGAAAGGACGGAGTATATTCCATATAATGTATTCTTCAGTCTGTGCAATTTTAATATTTTGTCTCATACCCAACGGAAAAAAAAGAAAGAAATTGCTATTAAATTATTCCTGAAAGCAGATGAGGTTCTATGGAAGTGGACAGCGCTTTAATACAAATACAATGTATCAGGGTATTTCCATAACACATCCGTCTCCTACACACGAGGAGTACAGCATGTCCTGAGCTCTTACAAGGATTAGTATTAATGGTAGTAAATTTACATTAAAGTGTCCCTCTAGTAATAAAAGTCACTTTGCCGCAATGAGGCCTTGGGGAAGCCGCTGCCATTCTGCTCTCGGCTCCGAGGCTCTATTTGCATAGTGTAATAGTTAAAATTATTTTTATGTTCTCGCTTGCAATGATAATCAGTATCTTGCACATTATGAATGATCTCTTGTTTCGGAGACAATCTGTTGGCAATTGTCTGAGATTCATATAATGTGTTACAGAAGTTTCAGAATTGCGTGGTGATGTAGAGAGGGAGTCAGCTGGAAAAAAATGAATATTGAAGATATGATACATACATTATCTGGCGTGCGGGAATTACTTAGCCATCTGCCTTTAAAGATATTGATTATAGTTTAATATACTTCACAAGTGCGATACATATTCGAGGGCTAAAAGCGCTGGAAAGATAATTTCACTCGCTGCTAACTTCTCTTCAGCATGACAGGTGGCGTCAATCATAGAGACTGAAGCGGGAACAACCTGCAGCTCCTGCAGAACCACTTCGAGAGGGAAGCTGGATGGGGCTCATGTATGGCAAGACATGAGGTCAGGAAATATGTCATGCCATATATATATTAATGTCATGCCATTAATATATATATATACCGCTGCGCAGTATATATATATTAATGTATTGCAGTATATTCTCACTTGACAAGGCTGTGGCGCCATATGTGTGAACACATTAAAGGGGGATTCCGGGATCTTATCAATTGATGACCTATCCGCCGCTCGGGACGCCCGTCCATCAGCTGATCGTCCAGCCCACTATCCAGTGTAGCAGGCTGGACATTGTCATTAATGTATAGGGGAGAAAGTGGGACCGCCAGCTTCACTCCTATTGAAATCAGTGGGAGCTACTATTACACTTCCTACCAAGGAGCAGCTAGTGGAACTGCAGTGCGGCGCTCACAATGGGAGTAAAGCCTGCGCCCCCTCTTTATCCTCTGTCTACTTATGGCAAGGTCTGGCCCGCTGCCCTGGACAGTGAGCTGGATGATCAGCTGATGGATGGGGGTCCCCAGTGGTGGACCCCCTTCCATCAACTACTGATCAGTTGAAATGAGCCTAGATCTACCCCTTTATGGCTCATTGCATAGGCACAAAAGCGCACGCTTCAGCGCAACATATTTGAACTTCAAACGCAGTTGATTTCCGCGCGCATTGCACATTGAAATGTAGTTTTTGCGCACGCAGGCCGCGTTCAGACGGACAAATCCTGATGTAAATAGATATTTAGCCTAATGAGGTCCAGATGTTTTTTTTCCCAGCCGTATTGTGCAGCGTATCGCACATTTGCGCACCTCTCATAGACATCTATGGGGACCTCTGCTATACTAATGCACAGGAAAGTACAGCATGTCCTATTTTTTTGCATCCGTGAGACATGCACGCACAAAAGCGGAAAATGAGAACAAACCCCGTGAAATCATTAGGTTTTATTCTCTACGTATTGTATGCACAGATTTTGAATGTGCAAATAGTCTTGTGTGAAGAAGCCCTGAAAGGGAGTCTATCAGGGAGTCTATCTAGCTGGTTTCTTGGGGTCTGCCCTGCAAAGATGTAGTGCAGCAGTAGAGGGGTCTCTGTGAAGCTGTTCCGTTGTGGAAGAAGATAAACTAAAAGAAAGCGGAAACGAAAAGCAGAAAAGGAAAGCCTTCCGCTTGCTCCCATTTTCCATTGACAGTAATGTAAAAACAAAAGTGGATGCGGTGTAACCTATTATTGTTCTATTTTTTGAACTGGAAGTAAAAGTCCTGCAAACGGAATGGTGACGGAAAATGAATAAACGGATTGAATCTGAAGGTCTTCAGATTAAATGCAAGACTGTGGGCAGAAAGATGGAAGCGGTTCCTTTCTGTTTAGATGCCCCCACAATCGAAACAAAAAACACTAGTGTGAACTTAGCCTAACAGTAGGGGAAATCCCTGGGGTCAGCTTAAATGCTCCAATGTGGGAGATGGGTGTCATAAAGGAAGAAAAGAGGTCGGTTTGTAGATAGATAGATAGATAGATAGATAGATATGAGATAGATAGATAGATAGATAGATATGAGATAGATAGATAGATATGAGATAGATATGAGATAGATAGATAGATAGATAGATAGATAGATAGATAGATAGATATGAGATAGATAGGAGAGAGATACATAGATATGAGATAGATAGATATGAGATAGATAGATAGATAGATAGATAGATAGATAGATAGATATGAGATAGATAGATATAGATAGATAGATATAGATAGATAGATATGAGATAGATAGATAGATAGATATGAGATAGATAGGAGAGAGATACATAGATATGAGATAGATAGGAGAGAGATACATAGATATGAGATAGATATGATATAGATAGATAAATATGAGATAGATAGATAGATAGATAGATAGATATGAGATACATAGATAGATCGATA
This sequence comes from Eleutherodactylus coqui, assembly GCF_035609145.1. Classification (NCBI taxonomy): domain Eukaryota; kingdom Metazoa; phylum Chordata; class Amphibia; order Anura; family Eleutherodactylidae; genus Eleutherodactylus; species Eleutherodactylus coqui. The sequence continues at coordinate 8,947,803 of NC_089847.1, forward strand.
GATAGATAGATAGATAGATAGATATGAGAGAGATAGATAGATATGAGAAAGATAGATAGATAGATATGAGATAGATAGATGGATAGATAGATAGATAGATAGATACCGTAGATAGATAGATAGATATAAGATAGATAGATAGATAGCTAGATAGATAGATACCATAGATAGGTGGATATAAGATAGATAGATAGATAGATAGATAGATAGATAGATAGATAGATAGATAGATAGATAGATAGATACCGTAGATAGATAGATAGATATGAGATAGATAGATAGATAGATACCGTAGATAGATAGATATAAGATAGATAGCTAGATAGACAGACAGATAGACAGATAGATAGAAGATAGACAGATAGATAGATAGATACTGTAGATAGATAGATATAAAAAAGATAGAAATATATCGTAGAAAGATAGATATAAGATAGGTAGATAGATAGATATAAGATAAATAGATAGATAGATAGATACCGTAGATAGATAGATATAAGATAGATCGATAGATAGATATAAGATAAATAGATAGATAGATAGATACCGTAGATAGATAGATATAAGATAGATATACAGTAGATAGACAGATATAAGATAGATAGATAGATACCGTAGATAGATATGAGATAGATAGATAGATATAAGATAGATATATCTATCTATCTACGGTATCTATCTATCTATCTATCTTATATCTATCTATCTATCTGTCTCATATCTATCTATCTATCTGTCTCATATCTATCTATCTATCTTATATATATCTATCTACTGTATCTATCTATCATCTATCTATCTACGGTATCTATCTATCTATTTATCTTATATCTATCTATCTATCTATCTATCGATCTATCTTATATCTATCTATCTATCTAGCTTATATCTATCTATCTACGGTATCTATCTAAGCTAGATAGATAGATATAAGATAGATAGATAGATAGATAGATAGATAGATAGATAGATACCGTAGATAGATAGATATAAGATAGATAGATAGATATCGTAGATAGATATAAGATAGATAGATAGATAGATAGATACTGTAGATAGATAGATATAAGATAGATAGATAGATACCGTAGATAGATAGATAGATAGATAGATATGAGACAGATAGATAGATATAAGATAGATAGATAGGTAGATAGATAGATATGAGATAGATAGATAGCTAGATAGATAGATAGATATAAGATAGATAGATAGCTACCGTAGATAGATATAAGCTAGATAGATAGATATAAGATAGATAGATAGATAGATACCATAGATAGATATAAGATAGATAGATATCGTAGATAGATAGGTAGATAGATAGATAGATACCGTAGATAGATAGAAGATAGATAGATAGATAGATATAAGATAGATAGATGCCGTAGATAGATAGATAGATAGATAGATAGATACCGTAGATAGATAGATATAAGATAGATAGATTGATACCGTTGATAGATAGATATAAGATAGATAGATAGATACCGTAGATAGATAGATAGATATAAGATAGATAGATAGCTAGATAGCTAGATAGATATAAGATAGAAAGATAGATACCGTAGATAGATAGATATAAGATAGATAGATACCGTAGATAGATAGATACCGTAGATAGATATGAGATAGATGGATAGCTAGATAGATAGATACCGTAGATAGATAGATATAAGATAGATAGATAGATGCCGTAGACAGATAGATATAAGATAGATAGATAGATAGATAGATAGATAGATAGATACCGTAGATATAAGATAGATAGATATAAGATAGATCGATAGATAGATATAAGATAAATAGATAGATAGATAGATAGATACCGTAGATAGATAGATATAAGATAGATAGATACTGTAGATAGATAGATATAAGATAGATAGATACCGTAGATAGATATGAGATAGATAGATACCGTAGATAGATATGAGATAGATAGCTAGATAGATAGATATAAGATAGATAGATATATACCGTAGATAGATAGATATAAGATAGATAGATAGATACCGTAGATAGATATAAGATAGATAGATAGATATAAGATAGATAGATAGATACTTTAGATAGATAGATACTGTAGATAGATAGATATAAGATGGATAGATAGATACCATAGATAGATAGATAGAAGATAGATAGATACCGTAGATAGATATAAGATAGATAGATAGATAGATACCGTAGATAGATAGATATAAGATAGATAGATAGATAGATACCGTAGATAGATAGATAGATATAAGATAGATAGATAGCTAGATAGATATAAGATAGAAAGATAGATACCGTAGATAGATAGATATAAGATAGATAGATAGATACCGTAGATAGATAGATATAAGATAGATAGATAGATACCGTAGATAGATAGATATAAGATAGATAGATAGCTAGATAGCTAGATAGATATAAGATAGAAAGATAGATACCGTAGATAGATAGATATAAGATAGATAGATACCGTAGATAGATAGATACCGTAGATAGATATGAGATAGATAGATAGCTAGATAGATAGATATAAGATAGATAGATATATACCGTAGATAGATAGATATAAGATAGATAGATACCGTAGATAGATATAAGATAGATAGATAGATAGATATAAGATAGATAGATATAAGTTAGATATATAGATAGATAGATACCGTAGATAGATAGATATAAGATAGATAGATAGATAGATAGATGTCGTAGATAGATAGATAGATAGATAGATAGATACCGTAGATAGATAGATATAAGATAGATAGATTGATACCGTTGATAGATAGATATAAGATAGATAGATAGATACCGTAGATAGATAGATATAAGATAGATAGATAGCTAGATAGCTAGATAGATATAAGATAGAAAGATAGATACCGTAGATAGATAGATATAAGATAGATAGATATCGTAGATAGATAGATACCATAGATAGATATGAGATAGATAGATAGCTAGATAGATAGATATAAGATAGATAGATAGATACCGTAGATAGATAGATATAAGATAGATAGATAGATACCGTAGATAGATAGATATAAGATAGATAGATAGATAGATACCGTAGATAGATATAAGATAGATAGATAGATATAAGATAGATAGATACTGTAGATAGATAGATACTGTAGATAGATAGATATAAGATAGATAGATAGATAGATAGATAGATACCATAGATAGATAGATAGATAGATATGAGATAGATAGATAGATAGATAGATACCGTAGATAGATAGATATAAGATAGATAGATAGATAGATACTGTAGATAGATAGATATAAGATAGATAGATAGATAGCTTGATAGATATAAGATAGAAAGATAGATACCGTAGATAGATAGATATAAGATAGATAGATATATATAAGATAGATAGATAGATATAAGATAGATAGATAGATAGATATGAGATAGATAGATATAAGATAGATAGATAGATAGAAACTTTCAGAAGGAGATCCATTAGTGAGGCTTTCAGTAGGAGTTCAGTCAGTGAGGCTTTCAGTAGGAGATCCATCAGTGAGGCTTTCAGAAGGAGATCCGTTAGTGAGGCTTTCAGTAGGAGTTCAGTCAGTGAGGCTTTCAGTAGGAGATCCGTCAGTGAGGCTTTCAGTAAGAGATCCGTCAGTGAGGCTTTCAGTAGGAGATCCGTCAGTGAGGCTTTCAGAAGGAGATCCGTCAGTGAGGCTTTCAGAAGGAGATCCGTCAGTGAGGCTTTCAGTAGGAGATCCGTCAGTGAGGCTTCCAGAAGGAGATTCGTCAGTAAAGCTCTCAGTAGGAGATCCGTCAGTGAGGCTTTCAGAGGGAGATCCGTCAGTAAGGCTTTCAGAAGGAGTTCCGTCAGTGAGGCTTTCAGAAGGAGATCTGTCAGTGAGGTTTTCAGTAAAAGATCCATCAGTGATGCTTTCAGCAGGAGATTCACCAGTGGGCTTTTCGAAGGAGATCTGTCAGTGAGGTTTTTAGTAGGAGATTCGTCAGTGAGGCTTTCAGTAGGAGATCCGTCAGTGAGGCTTTCAGAAGGAGATCCGTAAGTGAGGCTTTCAGTAGGAGATCAGTCAGTGAGGCTTCCAGAAGGAGATTCGTCAGTAAAGCTCTCAGTAGGAGATCCGTCAGTGAGGCTTTCAGAGGGAGATCCGTCAGTAAGGCTTTCAGAAGGAGTTCCGTCAGTGAGGCTTTCAGAAGGAGATCTGTCAGTGAGGCTTTCAGAAGGAGATCCGTCAGTGAGGCTTTCAGAAGGAGATCCGTCAGTGAGGCTTTCAGAAAGAGATCCGTCAGTGAGCCTTTCAGAAGGAGATCCGTGAGTGAGGCTTTCAGACGGAGATCCGTCAGTGAGGCTTTCAGAAGGAGATCTGTAAGTGAGGCTCTCAGTAGGAGATCTGTCAGTGAGGCTTTTAGTATAAGATCCGTCAGTAATGCTTTCAGTAGGAGATTCGTCAATGAGGCTTTCAGAAGGAGAACCATCAATGGGGCTTTTAGAAGGAGATCTGTCTGTGAGGCCCTCAGTAGGAGATCCATAAGTGAGACTTTTAGTAGGAGATCCGTTAGTGAGGCTCTCAGAAGGAGATTTGTCAGTCAGGCTTTCAGTAAAAGATCCATCAGTGATGCTTTTAGCAGGAGATTCACCAGTGGGGCTTTCAGAAGGAGATCTGTCAGTGAGGCTTTCAGACGGAGATCCGTCAGTGAGGCTTTCAGAAGGACATCTGTAAGTGAGGCTCTCAGTAGGAGATCTGTCAGTGAGGCTTTTAGTATAAGATCCGTCAGTAATGCTTTCAGTAGGAGATTCGTCAATGAGGCTTTCAGAAGGAGAACCATCAATGGGGCTTTTAGAAGGAGATCTGTCTGTGAGGCCCTCAGTAGGAGATCCATAAGTGAGACTTTTAGTAGGAGATCCGTCAGTGAGGCTCTCAGAAGGAGATCTGTCAGTCAGGCTTTCAGTAAAAGATCCATCAGTGATGCTTTCAGCAGGAGATTCACCAGTGGGGCTTTTAGAAGGAGATCTGTCAGTGAGATTTTCAGTAGGAGATCCGTCAGTGAGGCTTTCAGTAGGAGATCTGTCAGTGAGGCTTTCAGAAGGAGATCCATAAGTGAGGCTTTTAGTAGGAGGTCAGTCAGTGAGGCTTCAAGAAGTAGATTCGTCAGTAAAGCTCTCAGTAGGAGATCCGTCAGTGAGACTTTCAGAGGGAGATCCGTCAGTGAGGCTTTCAGAAGGAGATCCGTCAGTGAGGCTTTCAGTAGGAGATCTGTCAGTGAGGCTTTCAGAAGGAGATCCATAAGTGAGGCTTTTAGTAGGAGGTCAGTCAGTGAGGCTTCAAGAAGTAGATTCGTCAGTAAAGCTCTCAGTAGGAGATCCGTCAGTGAGACTTTCAGAGGGAGATCCGTCAGTGAGGCTTTCAGAAGGAGATCCGTCAGTGAGGCTTTCAGAAGGAGATCCGTCAGTGAGGCTTTCAGAAGGAGATCCGTCAGTGAGGCTTTCAGAAGGAGATCCGTCAGTGAGGCTTTCAGAAGGCGATCTGTCAGTGAGGCTTTCAGAAGGAGATCCGTCAGTAAGGCTTTCAGAAGGAGATCCGTCAGTGAGGCTTTCAGTAGGAGATCAGTCGCTGAGGCTTCCAGAAGGAGATTCGTCAGTAAAGCTTTCAGTAGGAAATCCGTCAGTGAGGCTTTCAGTAGGAGATCCGTCAGTGAGGCTTTCAGAAGGAGATCCATCAGTGAGGCATTTGGAATGAGATCCATCAGTGAGGCTTTCAGAAGGAAAACCATCAGTGAGTCTTTCAGTAGGAGATCAGTCAGCGAGGCTTCCAGAAGAAGATTCGTCAGTAAACCTCTCAGTAGGAGATCCGTTAGTGAGGCTTTCAGAAGGAAATCCATCAGTGAGGCTTTCAGAAAGAGATCCGTCAGTGAGCCTTTCAGTAGGAGATCCGTGAGTGAGGCTTTCAGAAGGAGATCTGTAAGTGAGGCTCTCAGTAGGAGATCTGTCAGTGAGGCTTTTAGTATAAGATCTGTCAGTAATGCTTTCAGTAGTAGATTCGTCAATGAGGCTTTCAGAAGGAGCACCATCAATGAGACTTTTAGAAGGAGATCTGTCTGTGAGGCCCTCAGTAGAAGATCCATAAGTGAGACTTTTAGTGGGAGATCCGTCAGTGAGGCTCTCAGAAGAAGATCTGTCAGTCAGGCTTTCAGTAAAAGATCCATCAGTGATGCTTTTAGCAGGAGAATCACCAGTGGGGCTTTCAGAAGGAGATCCGTCAGTGAGGCTTTCAGAAGGAGATCCGTCAGTGAGGCTCTCAGTAGGAGATCTGTAAGTGAGGCTTTCAGTAGGAGAACCATCAGTGAGGCTCTCAGAAGAAGAGCTGTCAGTGAGACTTTCAGTAGGAGATCTATCAGTGATGCTTTCAAAGGAGATCGGTCAGTGAGGCATTCAGAAGGAGATTCGTTAGTGAGGTTTTCAGTAGTAGATCCGTCAGTAAGGCTTTCATTAGGAGATCCATCAGTGATGCTTCCAGTAGGAGATCTGTCAGTAAAGCTTTCAGTAGGAGATCCATCAGTGAGGCTTTCAGAAAGAGATCAGTGAGGGTGTCCTGATACTTCAGCTAGCTTTACAAGGGACGACTGTCGGGCACATGTGTGCCTGACAGGCATCCAACCGACTATCATCACTGTGCTTTACTTAGGCACGACAGTCGTTCTGCAAATAAAGGCAGAGCACTCTGGAGATGTCTCCTGCCTCCAATCACTGCAGACAAGTAGTTATTCATAGATACATTACTGCCTGTTTACACGGCCGACAGTCACTGGGTTTAGTAGTTCTGCTAAAAACCAAGCGACTCCTACAAGTGAGTAATTTGTCACTCAGTGCTCTGTCGGCGGCTTAAACACAAAACGGTTATCGTCTGAACTCGCTGTTTCCAGCAACAATTTGGGTTATAATCGGTGTAAATATCTTTGGTTTTCAGCCCTTATCTCTGCTCTCCTGCACCTTCTTATCTGCTCATTTATGATAGAATCAAAGCTTATCTTTGTTGTAGTCATAAAAGAGCTGATAAGAACATGGCTGCCTTCACTACATGCGACCTGGGTGGCTCTGGCCACCAGCCTGTAGGGGAGGCACCAGGTGGATATAGGTTGGAGGCAATCATCCACCTTATGCTCATGTGGCAAGATGATGTCCAGAGGTTCCACTGTCAGTCCATTTACAACCTCACAACACAATTGCTTAGTTCTGCTACTGTATTTATGTACTGAGCTTGGTTCTGGTGCCGTATTTATGTTATGAGCTTTTTTTTATAGCATTGTATCTCTGTGTTGAGCTTGGTTCTGTTGCTGTGTTTATGTACTGAGCTTTGTTCTATGGCTGTATTTATGTTATGAGCTTAGCTCTGTGGCTGTTTTCATGTTATGAGCTCGATTCTGGTGCTGTATTTATGTTATGATCTTAATTATATGGCTGTATATATTAATAACTTGGTTCTGGTGCTGTTTTCATGTTATGAGTTTGGTTCTGGTGTCGTATTTATGTACTGAGCTTAGTTCTGGTGCTGTATTTATGTTATGAGCTTGGTTCTGATGCAGTACTTAGTCACTGAGCTGTTCTGGTGTGGGAATGCTGCTATTGTGGTACTTTCAGCATAAGTAGAACACAAGCAGACTGCATACCAGTGCAATATATCTTTTTTTTTCTTATGATGGGAGGGGGGACCAAAATAATTCCGCACAGGGTGCCATGTAACCTAAGGGTAGCACCGGATCAGAACATTCAGGAAAAGAGAAAGATGTGCCAAAGACTGAGTTCACTGACAGATTTCCTATTAAGAATCAGTCTGCAGTTTACTGTATACAATGTTATATAAAACTGCAGAAGGCAAGTGGTGCAATATTTTTAATTATACTCAATTGTAAAAATGATTTTCAGCCCAAAACGCATGCAATTAAGTAACAAAAATTCCCCCAAAGTGCCTATAGCCTTCAACTAAATGGCTGCATGAAGGGAGCTCTTTATCAGATATACCGTAGTCTCTATCTTGGGTGCTAACGCACCCATTAAAATTCTCCCATTTGCCGCTGGAACCCCACGGAAATGATTAAATGTGAAATGCATGTTTTCCTCCTATACATTGCTTAGTACATTGGTTCAATGTGCAAAGTCTGGATAACATTCCTGCCAGCCTGATCCATATTACCAGGAGAGGAGCAGATTTACAGGTCAGTAAGCAGTCACCTCCAGCTATGACTGCTGAGCTCTCCTATGGGTGCAGTGTCTTCTAAGAGGTGCTAATCTGTAAGACGACTCAATATACAATCCTGCTGTGTATCACACACCAAAATACAACTTGTACAAATTACACTATAAGCCGCTTAAGCCTTAGGAGTAATTAAGGATTCTTCTTGTTAATAAGTAGAACGGTCACAGATCCCGCTAAGCTCATACACAAACAGATGGGAGATGTCAGTATGCTCATGGACTCCGCACATTGATAGAGACATAATCTGGTTTATACATAAATCTACGCCAAGCCCTCTGTCCCCAGCCACCATTTACACTGGAGTGACATTACAGCTTTAGTGGCATGTCAGTATGTCACATTGCAATGTCCGAGGTCAAGTACTACATGGCAGCCATTCAGTGTGTAGCAGACACTCTATTAGCTGCTGCCTTCCTGGCTCATGGGGCGGGGGGGTCCAAGGCCGGCATCTCTCCATGATATCCATTTGCTCGTGCAGGGTGTATGGAGAGAGGCTGTCCTCCGCATAATCATTATCATTGATCTTTTACGGTTGCATTAAGGGTTTTCTAGGTTTATGTAAAAAAGGAAAATCTAAAGGTTTCATTGTTCTATAATGAAATGTTATACAATGTTTCAATCTACTCAGCTCTGTGTGTCGCCATTGATTCTGTACATGGCAGCCAACCAGCGCAGATCTAATACTTCTCACAGGGTTTACTACAATGATATCCAGTATGGACAAGCTAAATACATTAGCAGCACACATCTCTCCCATCTTAATAATGCACTCATTGACAAAAAAGTAATAAAGCACCAAAGAGTTGATGGAAATTGGATGAAACTTCATGTGTGTGAAGGTAATGATATAAAAGTGATTGCAATATTAGAGTGGAAGGATACGTTTATTGGGGAAAGCTGGACAATTCAGAGGGAGGCTCCAGTACCCTGTTGTACCGCCTCTAGCTTGGCTACAAGATGTGATACAAGCAGGCATAGAGGCTCTAGTACCGTGTTGTACCGCCTCTAGCTTGGATACAGGATGTGATACAGTCAGGCATGGAGGCTCTAGTACCCTGTTGTACCGCCTCTAGCTTGGATACAAGATGTGATACGGGTGGGCATGGAGGCTCTAGTACCCTGTTGTACCACCTCTAGCTTGGATACATGATGTGATACGGGTGGGCATGGAGGCTCTAATACCCTGTTGTACCGCCTCTAGCTTGGCTACAAGATATGATACAGACGGGCATGGAGGCTCTAGTACTCTGTTGTACCGCCTCTAGCTTGGATACAAGATGTGATACGGGTGGGCATGGAGGCTCTAGTACCCTGTTGTACCACCTCTAGTTTGGATACAAGATGTGATACAGATGGGCATGGAGGCTCTAGTACCCTGTTGTACCGCCTCCAGCTTGGATACATGATGTGATACGGGTGGGCATGGAGGCTCTAATACCCTGTTGTACCACCTCCAGCTTGGCTACAAGATGTGATATAGATGGGCATGGAGGCTCTAGTACTCTGTTGTACTGCCTCTAGCTTGGATACAAGATGTGATACGGTCAGGCATGGAGGCTCTAGTGCCCTGCTGTACCGCCTCTAGCTTGGATACAAGATGTGATACAGGGGCATGGAGGCTCTAGTACCCTGTTGTACCGCCTCTAGCTTGGATACATGATGTGATACGGGTGGGCATGGAGGCTCTAATACCCTGTTGTACCGCCTCTAGCTTGGCTACAAGGTGTGATACAGGGGCATGGAGGCTCTAGTACCCTGTTGTACCGCCTCTAGCTTGGATACAAGATGTGATACAGAGGGGCATGGAGGCTCTTGTACTCTGTTGTACTGCCTCTAGCTTGGATACAAGATGTGATATAGATGGGCATGGAGGCTCTAGTACCCTGTTGTACTGCCTCTAGCTTGGATACAAGATGTGATATGGGCAGGCATGGAGGCTCTAGTACCCTGTTGGGCTGTCTCTAGCTTGGATACAACATGTGATACAAGTGGGCATGGAGGCTCTAGTACCCTGCAGGACCACCTTTAGCTTGGATACAAGATGTGATACGGGAGGGCATGGAGGGATACAGGTTCTGTATGGTATCCTGCAGTATATCGCTCCATGTTTGCTGTAACTGAGCCTCTAGATTGTAAAAAATTAATAAGCTGTCATAGTTGGCATCCCAGATGCTTGATTGGTGATAGATCTGGTGACTGGGCGGCCACGGAAGTGTGACAATGTTGTGGGGGCTTCCTGGGACCCCCTTGTGTGTGCGGCCGAGCATTATCCTGCTGGAAGCGGCCATGAGAGGAACACACGTGGCTGCAGGAGAGAGAGAGATCTCTCCCTGCTTTCTCCCCGCTCTCCCCCGCCGCCCCTGAATCTTTTGGCCCGAGCGGGCATGTACTCGAAAATGGCAATACTCGCTCTAGTATTTTGCCTTAACGAGTACGCTCACTCATCTCTAATCCACACCAAAATCCGCAGTGGATAATCCTCCAAGTTTGGACACCGCCTAAAATGTACCAGTTAGAAGTCTAGGCTGTTTATCTCCCAGAAGATTCCCTAGAACAGGGCTGGTCTGTGTGGAATATTTTTGACAACCTCAATGAAAAAAACTATATATATATATTGCACTGATAAGCAGTCTGCCTTTATTCTGTTTGTGCAAGAAGCAGAAAGATAGCAGCATACCCACAACATAATGTATATATGCTGTACCAGGATCAAGCTCATAACATAAATACGGCACCAGAAACAACTCAGTGCATATATATATATATATATATATATATATATATATATATATATATTACCAGAATTAAGCTCAGTACATACATACTGCAGTAGAAAGAAGATTAGCATATAAATACTACCCCAAAACCAAGCCCATAATATAAATACAGCACCATAACCAGAATCATTCATTAATACAGCACCAGAACCAAGCTCAGCACATAAATACAGCACCAAATTCATAACATGAATTCAGCACCAGAACTAAGGTAACGACAAAAATGCAGACCAGAACCAAGTTTATAACATAAATACAGCAATATAACCAAGCTTGTAACATAAATACAGCACCAGAACCAAGTTAATAACACAAATACAGCACAAAACCACGCCCAGTATATAAATACAACACCAGAACAAAGCTCAGTACATGAATACAGTACCAAAACCAAACTCATAACATAAATACCGCACCAGAACCAAGCTCATAACATAAAGTAGCAAAACTAAGCAATTGTGTTGCAAGGGTGTCAATGGGCTAACAGCACTACAGTGGAACATCAGAAGAGAGAAGACAGAGCCAGGAGGACGACTCATGTAGCTACACAAGACATTTCTGCATGGAGGAAGAAGATCATCTGGCCAGACGGTCCTAAGAGGACGATTTCCCCCAGCACGTCTGCCTGCTTCCCCCCAATAAGCAGGTGGCCTGTGCCTTGTGTGACTGTACAAGTCGAACACATTAAGGCCAACCATGATGAATACAATAACATACAAAGCAAGACTTGACATTTTAAGCATGTTCCGCTTTACTGACAGCAAGCAGAGATCTTGAACACAGTAAGAAAGTGAAGCACACAAGCTATCAGAAAGTTGCAGATCTGGTCAATTCTTCTTCCTGTGCAGCAGTATCTTCCATAGCAACTGCTGGAAAGCTCCCTGGAGTTTTGCGTGCGCAACCATCCTTATTACATCTTACTACTCACATGAACTTTTAAAAGAAAAGCTTTTTAATTAAGTGTATATATATGCATCCCCGTAACACTTACGAACATATATATCACAGCTTCTCAAAGTAGCTGCAGAAAGAAACAGTTGGTGAATATAGAAGTAAGCAGTAACTATTTACTCTGTTGTAGGCCATTATTGCAATTATCCATCTGCTGTTCCCACATGCAAATACTGACAGTTTGCAGCTCTGTGAGCAGAGAACAAGCAGCTCTATATGATCCATCTTGGGTTATTTTCCAGAAGATGTCTCTTATGTCTTCGCTCCATATACATTAACGCTGTGATATTGCTACAAACCTGAATACTAAAGAAAAGCATCTTCAGGTGTCAGATCATATTCCTTGGCAGAACAGAAGAAAGTGTGGATCTGAGTGTATTGCTTATTACACTCCAGCCACTGCTGAGAGGCATGGCAGCCCTGCAGCTTTACATGGATCCTGTGTCTTACAGTTACCCGCCAGCTCCTTCCAAGCCACAAGCCATTTTATCTATAATGAGTAATCACAGTGGGCACCAGGGAGCAGGTCCGGTGCGCTGGCGAGGACGATGCCCTTTCAACCTTTGCTGCAAAATATATAGTAACGTGTGTTTCACATGGCGATGTATGAAGAAATAGGGCAAGGTTTAGAAGTAGAGCAGATTATAGATTTAACAGTATCCTGTCCAGATGTCTTAAGGGCATTTTTGTAGGAAGAGACACTTGGGGGCAAAATATAGGGAGTGAGGGAGGAGAAAAGCAGAATGTGAAAGAAAGTCTGAATTTATGATTTGCATAATTGGGCAAAATTGACCCAAATTAAGCTTTATATTAGATGTGAAGTACTGTAATGGTGCCTAACACTCAGAATATCTGGTGGACGAGGACAGTCTTATGTTTCTTCACTTGTAAAAGTATTTAATTCTGAATTTAAATGGTTCTTGAATAATAGGCTGATGAAGAAAGGTTAAATGAAAATGACACGCTGACACTTGGGGGACAGGATAATGACAGGCTGAGACTTGGGGGACAGGATAATGACACGCTGACACTTGGGGGATGGGATAATGACACGCTGACACTTGGGGGATGGGATAATGACACGCTGACACTTGGGGGACAGGATAATGACATGGTGACACTTGGGGGGCGGGATAATGACACGCTGACACTTGGGGGACAGGATAATGACACGCTGACACTTGGGGGACAGGATAATGACACGCTGACACTTGGGGGAAGGGATAATGACACGCTGATACTTGGGGGATGGGATAATGACACGCTGACAGTTGGGGGAAGGGATAATGACACGCTGACAGTTGAGGGACAGTATAATGACATGCTGACACTTGGGGGGATGGGATAATGACACGCTGATACTTGGGGGACAGGATAATGACACGCTGACACTTGGGGGACAGGATAATGGCATGCTGACACTTGGGGGACAGGATAATGACACACTGACACTTAGGGGACGGGATAATGACACACTGATACTTGGGGAATGGGATAATGACATGCTGATACTTGGGGGACGGGATAATGACACGCTGACACTTGGGGTACAGGATAATGACACGCTGACACTTGGGGGACGGGATAATGACACAATGATACTTAGGGGATGGGATAATGACACGCTGATACTTGGGGGACAGGATAATGATGCACTAACACTTGGGGTACAGAACAATAACATGCTGATACTTGTGGGGGGGGGCTGACATTGGCGGAGACAGGATGATAATGCATCAACACTTGGGGTACAAAACTATAATGCACTAACACTTGGGGAACAGGGTAATGACACGCTGACACTTGGGGAACAGGGTAATGACACGCTGACACTCACAGTACTGGACATTGACACTGATACTTGAGATACAGGACAGTGACTGACACTTTGGGGAACAGAACAATGACACACTAACTCTTGGTGTACAGAATAATGACAAATTAATATTTGGGGGTACAGAATGCTGACACTTGGGGGGTACAAAACAATGACAGACCGATACTTGGTGGTACAAGAGAATGCCGCTTGCAGGGGGGCAGTACAGTGACATGCTGACTCATAGGGTACAGAACAATGATCCATTGACACTTGGAGGGATGGGCAATGACACACTGACACTTGGGGTACAGGAAACTGACACACTGACAAATTAGGGACAGGACAATTACAGGCTGACACATTGGGGATATGATAATTAAGTTTGGGGGACAACAATGACACATGAACACTTGGGGGATATGACAGTAACATTATGGGTACAGAACAAATAGTACACTGACACTTGGGGATACGGGAGAATGACACTTGGGGTACTGGACAATGATAAACTGACACTTTAGGGGTACAGAACAAAGACACACGGACACTTGGTGGACAGGACAATGACACATTGATACTTGCAATACAGAACAATGACATGCTGACACTTGGGGGTACAGAACAATGACACACTAACATGTGGGGTGCATAATAATGCCACACTAATACAGATTGACACTTTGGGTATATAATAACGACAAGCTGACACTTGGGGGGCAGAACTGTGGCAAAGTGAAGAAACATAAGTAGGAATGAAGAATATAAATGTTCCACTGTACATGTAGATATTGCATATACTGCTGTGTGTGATAGAATGAATATCTCTACCTGAAACCCCATGTGCACGTTTATAGAACGACTTTCCCAACCTCATCTCCCCAGCAATACAGGACATGCCTACTGGGGGGCTGACACCTCACATATAATCTTCCATTGCACTGTTTCCCGACATCTGATGCTTAAGCGAAGTCTGCGCTAGAGAACACACAGCTGTTCTGTATGGAGATGCTGCTCTCTCTCTCCACCTAGAGGTGAGATTGCAAACTGCAAGCACTTGTGCGAATCGTCCACATTCTGCATCAATCTGCCTTCTTAGAGTCGTCTCCACAAGAAGCTCCAATCTCCCGATACATGAGCCTCCTCAGATGACTGGAGCACTCACTTTCCTCGCTGCTGGGATGATGGGCACTGCCAGCTTGCTGTGGGGCATCTTCAAAGCGCTATTTGTGGTGCTGCTAACATTTGCAATAGTCCGGAGTGATGGAGCAAAGCACAGAAGACCTGTTTTCTCAGGATCTATCCAGGAGAACAGACCAGTAGGAACAAAAGTCAGCGGTATAAATATCCACTTGAACAGAATTAGCCCGGAGCCCTGGTGCTCCAAGGTGGCAGGAAGAAAGTGGCATCTGCAGCTAATTGGGGAGAAGGGCTCTCACTTTGAGGTTTACTTCCACCACAGGTACGCTCAGATGTCCCTAAAAACTGCTCAGATCCTGGACAGGGAAGAGAAATCCAAGTACATCTTCAGGCTGGGTCTATGCTGCAAACTTTGCCTCTCCCCAGAGCACATAGTAACAGAACTGGCAGTGGTCACTGTATATGTGCTGGATATGAATGACAATGCACCCAGGTTCTTCTCCAGCAACCAGTCCACAATCAGCCTGGATGAGACCACCGGACTGAAGTCTGTGGTGTACAGTGTCAGAGCTGAGGACCCAGATCAAGGCACCAATGCAGACCTGGTTTACTTTGCTGACCCTGCAAGCTCCTACTTCTTTGTCATTCCCAAAACTGGACAGGTGGTACTGGTAGAGTCCATTCTGAACCTCAAGAAGACCATTAATCTGACCCTATTTGCAAGGGATCATGGGCAGCCACCTCTGGTCAGTGCACCCATACAAGTGGAGATCTGCCCAAGGGTCAAAAAGTTTTCCCTGCCAGAAAAGGAAGAGTATGCTCTGGGGCTGTACAGGCAGAAGAGGTCACTGGAGCTGCCTGAATCCTTCACTGCTATATCTGTCCCTGAGGACATCTCTACTGGCTCAGTCATTATTACCCTGGTGTCCAGAGACTTCCAGGACCCCTGGTATGAACTGGTGTCTCCCTCTAAGGAAGAGTCTCCTATTGCAGTGAATGGGGAGGATGGGAAAGTGTCTGTGATCAGGACCCTGGACAGGGAACAAGCTGAGAAGTACGAGTGCCTGATCAAAGTGCTGGACAGAGCTGGTAAGAAACGCATTTGTGTGTGGATGCTATGTATATATATATATATATATATATATATATATATATATATATATATATATGCATTTCCTGCATGTCATTGATGATTATGAGGAGGATCAACACATCCGAGTACTGCAATATGCACCAAACACATATTAGATACAATGTATCGAGGTTTAAAGGGACAGCTTCCCTATTAGTCATGGAATGAATGCATTTATTCAAGCCATTTTATGGCAATTTGTCTTATTTTGAATACCAAGATCCACAATGCTTGTCAGTAAATATGGCTGACATTACTTTTTCCAGCTCACCCAGCTTTTCCAGACTCCTGAATAGCAAATACGTCTAAGCATGCAGTGATGTTACTACACAAATATGTTTGCTGTTTCAAGACATGTGGGTTACATTGCTGTGCCAGTCATAATGGCAGTAATGGTGGTCTTCACCCTGCTCTCCCAGGAACAGATATCTTAGAAATAGCCAAGTGGAACAGTAATAAGCAAAGTGATATTCCAGCTGTGCATAGGAAAGGAGAACGTTCAGTGGGGGTAGGGGCACTTGGACTAGAACAAGGGAGTCCAGTTGGCCATCCCTTTCAACCCAGACCCCATTGATGAGGAGTTGTTGTAAGACGCAGCCAAGCATATGCTGCCGCTCTGTAGAACTTTATAGTAGATATGGAAATGACAAAGCATGCTCACCCCTTGGAGCATGTCCACATGGCGGAATCCGATGAGTTTTCCACATGGATTCCACCTGTAAAAAACCATGGCAGAAATCTGCATCAACAAGCAGCATGACACTTCTTTCTTTATCGCATGCAAATTTGAAACCCACATGCGGAAAAAATCGGCACCATATAGACTATGACGCAGAGTCCCATTGAAAGTCATGAGATGTGGATTTGCTGCAGATTTTACCTTAATTTGGTGCAAATTCCATGGCAAAATTCTCTCATGTGAACATACCCTAAGGCTGCCTTCACACTGGCGAGAAAACCATGCGATTTTTGCACGATACAAGAATGCGGGAAAACGCTGAATTATAAAACCCATGCTTTTCAGTAACTTCATTCCCATCTACGATGTTTTCTATCATGCAATGTTGCGAGATCTGGAAATCCCTGCATGCCCTATCTTTTTGCATTTTGCTATTTTTTCTCACCCATGTTTTCCTATGGAGCCTCCGATTTTCTGACATCGCAACGCAAGAACTTGTGAGGCTCATGAAATGTGATGTGTCTTAACATTACAAACTCCTATTTTCGTCAATCGCGTGAGAAAAACGCAGGATATTGCGATGTGATGCATGATGATTTTCAAGGAAAAAGCACCTCTGACGCTCAAACATCGCATGAGCAAATATACAATATTGCCACGATTTTCTTGCCAGTGTGAAGGAGCCCTAAGTCTTTTGTTTAAGACCAGAGAAAAGGGTCTTCTGTGTTTCGACAAACAGCGCCACCTCTGTCCATTGACTGTGTCTGATACTGCATTCATTTGTGTTCAAGTAAATGGAGCTGAACTGCAATACCCGACACTGCCCATGGACAGACGTGGCGCTGTTTCTAGAAACACAGCAGACCCTTATTTCTAAGGGCTCATGCACACTAGTGCTTCCCTCCCTGCAGGCTTTCCATCTCTCTGTTACATTTTTGGGGCAGATAGATGGAATTATAGTGGAATTAAATAGTTCTGGTTTGTCTCCCATTGATTTCACAGGGTTTTAGAAAACGGAAAGCGAATGGAAAGATTTCCATTTGATTTCTGTTTTTTAAAAGGAACAAATAGGACCGTCTGCAGCGCGATGTGTTATATTTCAGAAATGGAAACCAAGTGGAACGGAAGCAAACTGAAAGCTTTACGGTTTTTAAAATTAGAACCGTTTAATTCCGTCCCTCTGCTCCAAAAATGGAACAGAGAGACAGAAAGCCTAAACAGACGGAAAATGCCAGTGTGAATGAGCACTGATCCTGGACAAATCGCTCTAATGTTCTATTCAGCCATGTGTAGGTTATCTGCTTCTGGGAAAGCTGGGTGAAGACCAACATGGCTGCCAGTAGAGGTTGTAAGTAACCTATGAAGTACATTAATGTATTTGGCTGGAGGGATAAAGGGGGTGTCATATATATATAATGTTTGATTGCTATACCCAAGGCTGACTGCAAGCAATTTATAATGCTAGGTTCTATGCAGAAAGAGCTATAGATTGCATTTGTACCTTCAGCATCTGCAAGGGTACTACAAGTCTCAGCAAGCCCTATCAGTTGAAGCCTGGTGCATCTACATCTACAAACACTAAACCTGCAATGGCAGCAATGTAAATATTAGGCTATAAGACATAATTATCTTGCAGCCATTGAGTTATATCATGTTCTTGTTTACTGTACCGTATTTAGTGATCGTCAATTTTATTTAGGAATGAAGGGGTTAACACTGAGAAGGATTCTCGAAGAAGCCACATTTGTATACAGAACAAGAAGTCATTGTGGTTTCCTAATCCCACGTAACGTTCATGTTTTGCTCATTACTTGGCATTAGTGCTGTAATCCCCGTTATTTGCAGAGACCACCTAGATGATTGGAATGATGTTTGACGTCCCCCCGGGACATTAACATGCTAAATCTACCTGAACCCCGTCCTCCGTAACGCACCTGCGTCATTCTCCCAGCACTACGCCGGGTTACAATGTTATTCTTCTACAGGTGACTCCTCTGGTAAGCACCAGAAGTATAAAAGCATCAGGTCCTGCAGCAACCTGATGGCGCTAGATGGCGGTCAGACGTTGCGTCCACCGACAGGTTTTCCCATAAACATGAATGTTTAGATTGTCCAAGCTCATACGTTTATGGCTATACAGAGCAAGATGGTCACAGGTCTGCCTGGTCATGAATCTCAAATTTAGGGGTAGTTATAGTGTCATCCCCTCCGTTAGGCTCGCTGTGTTACACAAATGGCCGTTCGTTTCAATGGCTGCCATAATATGTAATTTGCCACCAAGAGTAGTTTATTTCATTGCTGTGACCCCTTCAAGGGGTCCTTGTTTTAAAGGGTTTTCTAGGACTCCAATACTGATTGGTGGGATTCACCACCCTAGACTCCCACCGAATAGCTGTTGAAGTGGCCACAACAGTGGATTGAGCACCTCAGCCACTTTACTGCGTACCAGGCACAACGCGGCACATTTCGTAGCAGCTCAATCCAATGCAATTGAATAGGACTGACGTCACTGGCCTGAGAAGGGGCCACCTGAGTGCAGGGGACTCCTCCAACAGCTGATCGGTGGGGATTCTGAGCAGCAGACCCCACCAATCAGATATCGATGATCTATCCTAAGGACAAGGTAGTAGAGATGAGCGAACGTACTCTTTTTGGGTGTTTTTGGACTCGAGCACCGCTTTTTCCGAGTAACTGACTACTTGGACGAAAAGATTCGGGGGATGCCGGGGGTGCGTGGGGGGTTGCAGAGGGGAGTGGGGAGGGGAGAGAGAGAGCTCCCCTCTGTTCCCCACTGCTACCCCCGCTCTACCACGTGCGCAGAACTGCACTAGCAAACACTGAGGACATGGTCAAGGGATGACCTAAAACCAAGGGCACACGCAGGACCCCTATCCACAGAGGAACTGCACAGTTACCGAGCAAGAAGGTAGAGACTTGGCCCAAGGATCATTTAAAGGACATAGAATGGGAAACAAAAACCAGGCCCTCCTGTCCTCGGTTTGCCAAAGCGGACACCATAATTGGATCACTTAATCATTCCAGACAGATGTCTGTCCGGCCTCTGTCTGGGATCCTATCTAATCTGTGTCTCCTCCCTTTCAGTTTCATCCCATTGCTTCTAGTCTTTCCTTGTGCAGATGAGAAGAGGGCTGATCCCTCTGCACTGTGACAGCCCTTCCTTTAGTTTGTCTATGTCTTTTTTAAAGTGGGGTGCCCAGAACTGGACCCAGTATTCCAGATGAGGTCTGACTAAGGAAGAGTAGAGGGGATAATGACCTCATGTGATCTAGACTCTATGCTTCTCTTAATACATCCCAGAATCATGTTTGGCTTTTTGGCTGCTGCATCACATTGTTGACTCATGTTCAGTCTATGATCTATTAGTATACCCAAGTCTTTTTCACATGTGCTGCTGCTTACTCCAATTCCTCCCATTCTGTATGTGCTTTTTTCATTTTTCTTGCTCAGATGAAGGAGTTTACATTTCTCCTTGTTGAATACCATTCTGTTAGTCGCCGCCCACTGTTCACGCTTTTCTAGATCCTTTTGAATCCTCTCTCTTTCTCTTTCCTAGTGTTAGCTATCCCTCCTAGCTTTAACAAGAGAAGAGAGAGAGTAAAGCATTGTAAAAAGGATATTGTAAGTGCAGAATAGTGAGTGCAGCTCTGGAGTATAATGCAGAATGTAATTTAGGATTACTTCAGGATAAGTAATGTTTGTACACTTATTGCAGGAACAATACATCCTCTGAGTTGAATAAAGCTTTATCTGTGTGATTGTAATGTTGATATAAGTGATTACAATATCCGAGCAAAAGGGTTATTTATTGTGGAGAACTGACCCCTTGTAGGGAGGCTCTAGTACCCTGTTGTACCGCCTCTAGCTTGGATATAAGATGCTATATGGATGGGCATAGAGGCTCCAGTACCCTTAAGCACCACCTTTAGTTAGGATACAAGATGTGATATTGGCGGGCATGGAGGCTTTAGTACCCTGTTGTACCGCCTCTAGCTTGGATACAAAATGTGACATGGGCAGGCACAGAGATTCTAGTACCCTTTTGGGCCGCCTCTAGCTTCGAAGCAAAATATGATATGGGCGAGCATGGAGGCTCTAGTACCCTGTTGTACCGCCTCTATCTTGAATACAAGATGTGATACAGGTGGGCATGGAGGCTCTAGTACCCTGTTGTACCGCCTCTAGCTTGAATACAAGATGTGATACAGGTGGGCATGGAGGCTCTAGTACCCTGTTGTACCACCTCTAGCTTGGATACAAGATGTAATACGGGGGGCATGGAGGCTCTAGTACCCTGTTGTACCGCGTCTAGCTTGAATACAAGATGTGATACAGGTGGGCATGGAGGCTCTAGTACCCTGTTGGCTCACCTTAAGCTTGCATACAAAATGTGATACGGCTGAGCATGGAGACATACAGGTTTCGTATGGTATGGCTTCACATTTGCTGACACTGAGCCAATAGAGCGGTGCAAACTCATAGACCTCCGTTGTTGGTGCCCAGATGGTCCCATACACGTTCTATTGGTACTAAATCTGGCAGCTGGATGGCCACGGAAGTGTGAGAATGTTATGGGGGCTCCTGCGACCCCCTTGTGTGTGCGGCTGAGCATTATCCTGCTGCCTCTTTGAAGCCACCATGAGAGGAACACATGTGGCTGCAGGATGTCATGAACATATCGCTGAGCTGTCATTGTCCCTTGTACCACTACTAGGGGTGACCGACTGTTGTATGCGATGGCCCCCCAGACCACCAGTGGGCAGGATTAAGGCGCTCACCCCAAGGTCCAGCTTCTCGCCTTCCAATAATGCACCCACTCTCCAACTCTGACAACGAGTGTATGTACACAGTGACTCCACCAGCAGAATAGTGAGTGCAGCTCTGGAGTATAATACAGGATGTAACTCAGGAGCAGTACAGGATAAGTAATGTATGTACACAGTGACTCCAGTAACAGAATAGTGAGTGCAGCTCTGGAGTATAATACAGGATGTAACTCAGGATCAGGACAGGAGAAGTAATGTATGTACACAGTGACTCCACCAGCAGAATAGTGAGTGCAGCTCTGGAGTGTAATACAGGATGTAACTCAGGATCAGTACAGGATAAGTAATGTATGTATATAGTGACTCCACCAGCAGAATAGTGAGTGCAGCTCTGGAGTATAATACAGGATGTAACTCCGGATCAGTACAGGATAAGTAATGTATGTACACAGTGACTCCACCAGCAGAATAGTGAGTGCAGCTCTGGAGTATAATACAGGATGTAACTCCGGATCAGTACAGGATAAGTAATGTATGTACACAGTGACTCCAGCAGAATAGTGAGGGCAGCTCTGCAGTATAATACAGGATGTAACTCAGAATCAGTACAGGATAAGTAATGTATGTACACAGTGACTCCACCAGCAGAATAGTGAGTGCAGCTCTGGAGGATAATGCAGGATGTAACTCAGGAACAGTACAGGATAAGTAATGTATGTACACAGTGACTCCAGCAGAATAGTGAGTGCAGCTCTGCAGTATAATACAGGATGTAACTCAGAATCAGTACTATTTACAGAGTAACTTAAAGTGATTTTTCCAGTTAACAAATTGAAGCAGAGAAGGCTATAAACTTATAAACAATCAAGTAGTTACAACTTCCCGCTGTTTCCGCGCCGCCACTCCATTCATCCTCTCTAGTTTTCATTTACATTCGTGTAATGTGCCTATATACCCATGTGATCACTGCAGTCAATAGAGTGCAGGTAACATGCTCAGAGATGGAAACCCATCAGTAATATCCTATATGCAGAGTATAGACTGTCAGCTCCTGGGCCAAGGGAGTCTCACTGTGCCTGGATGAGATGGATCACATGATGCGCCGCCTGCTACAAGAATGGGCAGATCATCAGCAATGTAATTACAAGTTCTTGTCTTCAGAAATGGGGAATCGATAGATTTTTAATAAACCTCGTACAACCCCAAAACCTCTCTATTATATCTGTACTAAGTTTACAAAAAGGAGTTCGAAAGTGAAATGCCGCAAAGTACAAAACTTTATGAGCGACAGCACGCAAAAGAGAGAATTAAAACATTGTGCCTCACTGAAAATATTTAGAGTCATTGAGTTGATATGATTTTTTGGATCGATGGAAATGAGTGCGCTCAGAGCCCGGGCTTCCGTGATTTAATGGGAACATTTACAGCTTGTTTGACCTTCAGACTAATAATAAAGCAGACTTGCCATGTTTTAATAAATGCATCGCCTCTTCATTTCACGCCTTCCAATAGGCAAGCATTATATTTATAATGTGCGGCGTGCAAGAGGTGATGTATAGATTAAATCTGCCTCTGGGGAATTAAAAAGGGGTGGGGCTTTTCTAAAGGGGTGGGGCTTAGTCATGGAACAGCCGTCACTGCATGGAAAATGTATTTTGTGTCGGGTAGTTAGATAAATCACGATCTCCGTAATACACTACTAGTTCATATCTGTTCAAGTGGCTCTGTTCTGGCTCATAGTGTTAGGTCCCAAATGAAGGACACCTCGCTTCATGAGATAAGCCCTTTAACCCTTTCCAATCCAATTTTGGATTCAGGGTTTCCTAAAAGGCTTTCTCCTTTTGCTGTTATACAACAGTGCCATCTGCTGGCTAAAGCCAGTGTGTGTGCACCAGAGAGGCTCCTACAGCGGAGTGGTTGGCAATAGACGGTAAGAATACCCTGTTGGACGTCTTCTGACATTGGAGCTGTACAAGCTTCAATCAGAATGTAAGAAGACGTCAGACAGTGGATTGAAAAGGGTTAAAAGGGTTTTCTGCCCTTTTTCCAACTGATGTTCCAACCTATTTTCGGGATAGATCATCAGTAGTTGATGGATAGGGGTCCGCCACTCAGGATCCCCATCCATCAGCTGATCGTCCAACCACTGTCCAGTGAACGGGCCAGACATAATCATCAGCAGAGAAATTCTTAAAGGATTTTCTGCCCTTTTTTTAACTGGTCAAAAAGTTGATGGATGGGGGTCAGCCATTCAGGATCCCTGTCCATCAGCTAATTGTCCGGTCCATTGACATTAGCAGACAAGGGAGAAAGTCAGAGTGCCGACTTCACTTCCATTGAAGTGCTATGGCACTTTCTGCTCCTCTCCTGGTCACTTCCTCCCTTGTCTGCAGATGATAGCGGACTGGACAATCAGCTGATGGACAGGGACCCTGACTGGCAGACCCCCATCCATCAATGTTTTGACCAGTTGAGAAAAGGGCAGAAAACCCCTTTAAGAATTTGTGTTGTACAGACCGTAATATGGTGCCCACAGCCGGCCATGGCCCATACTATGTCTGTGGTTTATACACTGAGGGTTGATGCAACACATGTATATTATGGAGGTGTTCTCACTGGAAGTATAGCTTTTAGAGAATGTAGTGCCCCACAGAAACACCATATGGTGGCACATAGAGTTAAGATGGACCCCTTGGGGCTCCACAGGCATGTGGCAATGCCATACGCATGGATTCTAAAGAGACATTTTGCAGTTTATATATAGGCGTAATTTACGGTACATGTTGAGTAACTTTGTAAATGCATTAACACTACTTCTGTTTTACGCTGAAGCTGAGTTACAGCATATGTTATATGTCAAAACTGCATTCCCAGCTCTGCCGGTTGTCATTGGAAACAATCAACAAGCTTGTCGCTTGACAGCTGAGCTCTTATAATGCAATGAGACACATAGTCTTTAAACCAGACACTGTACATTAACGTGATGTAGGAAATACTACTGTTCTTAGACTGCAAATCACCAGGGCAAGCTAAAGGCTCAGGGGCCCAGGTGCAAATCTTCAGTTCGGGCCCCCACTTAACGGACTTCATGACTGTCGGTCGTGGTGTGCTCAGAGCTTTCTGCGGCTTAAACCTTGTGCCATAAACAGAAATTAAACACCTGCCCGGCTGGACACTAACTAGACAGTACTTTGCTCATCTATTAATTACATGCAATGTTTGTTAGCAAATAATCAGAAGTTCACAGTGTTCACTCCCAGGCTCGGACTACGACTGCCTTGACTTGTAGACAAATACAATAAAGTGTCAGCTCTATGTAAAAAATATGCTTTATTTGCTTTATAGATAGGACATTACATAGCGCAGAACTGGACTTGTAGTCTTTTATGGTCCAGTAAGGAGCTCAGTGGAAACAGCTGAACTAACTGGGACTCAAGAAGAAGTCCTGTACTGGACTTTCATCTCACCCAGGCTAAGCATCTGGTGAGATGTACACTCCCTGCAGTACCTTTCCTCTCACATGCCTACATATCCCCTCCTGTTCCCCAGATCGCAGGGCTGGGCATTTTTGGTCATGATACAGTACATCCTAGGCAAGGCATCAGCATTTCCCTGTGACTTGCCCAGTTTATATTTGATGGTAACTTGACTATGAGACCCACTAAATCCATACCAATTCTATCAAATGTTACCATAACAATAGGGAGAGGCACTATTGGGGTGCAGAAGTGTGACACAGGGGTGGTCGTCTGACACGGGGGCGGTCGTCAGACACAGGGGCGGTCATCTGACATGGGGGAGGTCATCCCTATGTCTATATGACTTGGGTACGACCAGCTATTCAACAATTTCCTCATACAAGATCATTGTTCCTTAGGGAGACCACCTAAAAGGTGAGTGAGTGAGGAGACTTATAAGGCCATTCACACTCCTCTGGGTAATATGCAAATGAGGGAGATGGAACAATACCTCTGCAGCGCCACCTATTAGAAGGCAGCATTTCTGCAAGTCAATGTTAGACTCTTTATACAAGCCATGTAACAATGACTGGAAATTCACCTGTCACCCGCGCTGGCAGCCAAACCTTTTCTTCCGAGCGGGGAGATACATTTGATATGCAAATGGGAGAAGGAAAAATATCTCTGGAGCTCCACTGATTGGAAAGCCTTACAAGTCAATGTCCAACCGTCTAACGAGCCTTGCATCATGACGAAGGATGGAAGTCCAACAGAGTCTTCTCATAAGGAAAAGATTATATGTAAACTTAATCCACTGCAAATTCTGCACCAAAAGCCGTGACTCTTCAAAATTTGGATGGCGCTGCGCAGATCATGTTGCGGGGTGTAGTGCAGCTTGAGGCGCATCTTGCAGATTCCTTCCCAAGAGTAATGTACTTGTTCTCCTGCTACTAAGAATGTAACCTGGCCTGACGGAATGAAAGCTGTTCTGTGATTGGCTGCTTGTGCTTAAACAATATGGCAGACAGCGGAGTAGTTGCTCACGGCATCCAGTCGGGATGAGGGATGCAACGTGATTAGTTACTCATGCTGTATCTCTAGCAGTAGCTCATAGCAACCAATCACATCACTTCTTTCATTTATAACAGGCAGTATAATAACTGAAAGCTGGGCTGTGATTGGTTGCTATGGGCGGCCCGCCCTCCAGCTGCCTCGGTTATACATCAAGCCATTCTGGGTGCAGACACCATTATGTTCCGTGCATGTAATATGTAGGCATTCCTTAACGACCTGACGCTGGAGGTTACAATTGCTGTATAAGGTCAGGTAATTAGTGGCAGCCATTCGGGGACGCGGGGGTCGTGGTAACGCCTGACAGAAGCAGGTGTTGTAATGGCCTACCTGCAGAGACCCCACGGAAGGCTCCGGGTACCGGTGATATCTGGGACTATGAACGCCGGTGAGGACTGTGGGTTACTGTGACATGTCCCATTCTGGTTTTGTAGAGTTCCACCCACCATTCAGTCCCTCCAGCCTTCATCAGAGACGTGGCGGCATTTTAGCGTTTGTACAACGGCTGCACCAGGACCCCTATGTTGCCAATAGTTTCAGTCGTAAGAGTTTTTAGATAATACAGTCCCTTTTGTTTTTTTTCAGTCGCTGCGATACTATACGGTTTCGCCAATCAGATTGCTGCTTTAATTTTCCGTAGGGCAGTTGGTTGCTACGGGCAACCACTCCACTTTTCTCTTGTATATACTTTTTAAAGATGGGCTAGAAACCATGTAAGGAGGCAGTCACTAATATCATCATGTTCGGTGTAGCGCTGATGCCTATGAGAAGCCAAGCATTCTTTCCTCTGCACTGCCCACACTAAACATGGCTGCTGACGGAGGGGCGGGTGACCGTTCACCAGTGGCCTCTATTGAATACCACCGTGCCTGGCACAGGAGACTAGCGCATGCACAGTGCTGCGTTGTGTTTCTTTTGGATGCAGTTTGAGGCCTCATTCACACGAGCGTTTTTGTGCGGCTAAGTTAGGCGTGTAATAAAATTGCGCCTATTAGAACCAACAGTTTCCAATGTATTCATTCAAATGAACGATTTTTAGCTGTGGGAAAATATCGGACCGAAAACTAGAGCACATACGTGACTAAATTCTGCAAACAGATTTCCTGCTGCCCAAAAATATGTCTTGCCCTATCTTTGGACCGAAAAACACTGGAGCCTCCATAGACTCCTATGGGAGCTGCAAAAAAAGAGTGAGGGGGAGGGAGTTCAACTGCGTACAACTCTGGGAAAAGAGGACAGGGGCCTCAAATCAGGGCAAAAATCACGCGGCTGTTAGAACCAACAGTTTCCTATAGGACATTCAGATCAATGAGCTCCAAGTCATCAGGAAGATTTCTGCCGGCTGAGGGAATTCCAATCAGTAGCGCATTTGTTCGTCAATAGAGATGAGCGAGCATACTCGCTAAGGGCAATTACTCGAGTGAGCATTGTCCTTAGCGAGTACCTGCCCGCTCGGCAGAGAAGGTTCAGGTGCCGGCGTGGGTGACAGGTGAGTTGCGGCAGTGAGCAGGAGGGAGCGGGGTGAGTGGGGGGGGGTGGAGAGAGGGAGAGAGAGATCTCTCCTCCATTCCTCCCCGCTCTCCCCCGCCGCTCGCCGCCCACCGCCGACAGACGAATCTTTGCTCCCGAGCGGGCAGGTACTTGCTAAGGGCAATGCTCGATTGAGTAATTGTCCTTAGTGAGTATGCTCGCTCATCTCTATTTGGCAATACTTCGCACCCGGCCCTGTGCATGGGTGAAAAAACACTATTTAAGCTCGGGACTTGTTTGCACAAAATCATCCATTCCCGCGGTTTTCGGCAGAGATGGTTGTGACTTTCTTGCGCGGCTAACTTCAGTACGATATTAACGCTGGAGTGTTTTTTAACCGCACCGACTGCCCTGTCTGAATTCAGACTGATCGCCGTGATTTCATGATGGCATCACCTGTGCTAACTGCAGAGCCGGCCGGCTTCACACGGACGTATTTGCGTGCACATTCAATACGAAGGTAGTAGAGCCCATTGATTGGGTTTGTACACATTTCCGTATTTTGTTTGTGGATTTCAGTCGTACAAAAAAATAAATAGAACATGTTGTATTTACTGCACATTTGCGCACCAAAAGGTCCCCGTAAACATCAATGGGGGGTGCACAAAAGTGCGCACAATACGCAAGGAGGATGCGCGAAGCACTGCGTAATTCTGTTGGAAGAAGAACCCATCTGGAACTCAGTGGACAAATTAGTCATTTCAATCGGAGCATCTTTGTTTGCTGCTTGCAAATGAACATGCCCTGCGGGCGCAAAAAGTGCGGTAAAATACGCCGCTATGTGCGCAAAAAAGCCTTGCTCATAGCACAAACATGCTGCACCAAGGCGCGTAATTAAGCATCTGCTTGTGTGAAGATGGCCTCAAGGCCTTCATTTGAACGTTTCTATAGGAAGCCATTGGTTCTGTTAGGGCGCCCACGCACTGGCGATTTTTTTTTCTTTGCGTTTTGCGTTTTTTCTCAAGAGCAATTAGAATTGAATGTACTCCTGTCCAATGGCGTTTTTTTTTGCGTTGCGTTGCGTTTTTTAACATAGGAACTGTCAGTTGCATATGTGTCCTTATTTTTCTCCTAATGCACCCATGAAAGTCAATGGAAATTAATGGAAAAGCCGCGAAAACGCCGCGAAAACGCGGCAAAAAACGCACGAAAATCGCAAACGCCAGTGGGTGGGCGCCCTTAGACGCGACTTTTTCACGCGCCTATTCTGCGCTAAATGCATGCTCGTGTGAATGAGGCCCAAGGCTAATCACAGACACATAACTGGACCAGATGAAACCAGTTCCTGCGAGCATGAGAAGACCAAGAAAAGGGAACTCAGTTTATGTGCAACTATGCTCCGTAGCGGCGAGTGCAGTTGCTCATACGGCCGTCTGTTTTTGCCTTCAGCGATGCTTTTTTGGGCGCGCATCCGTGTATTTTACTGCACTTTTTCCGCCCACAAGTCATATTCATTTGTGCCCAGCAAACAAAGAAGCACCAATTTAAACGGCTAATTAGTCTAAGTTACTGATGTTTTTTTTCCTGCGCAATTGCGCAGTGTTTTAAGCTTTTCCTTACATTTTGCATGTGCATTTGCGCACCTCCATTGACTTCTGGGGACTATTGGTGCGCAAATGTTCAAAAAATAGAACATGTTGCGTTTTTGTCTTTTTGTGCGACCGAAATGCGCATGAAAAGTGCGTGCATCCGTGAAATCAGTGGGTGATATTCCCTGCGTATTTAATGCGTAAATACACCCCGTGAACGGCCTTAGATTTCCATCTACTGCAAGTTAGTCCCTAAAATGCAGAGATCCTCCATAGTCGTCGCCCCCCATTCCGCCCAGAACAGACCGTGACTATAAATAAGACACATCCGTGATGTATCGACTGCTGAATTGGGATAAAAAGTGTAATTACGTCCCGTACGCCGGGATCTCCACAATTACAGCTGGTTTGTGTCTCCTCATCAATATCTGTTGATGCGTACGGGGACAGGCACAATCGTTCTTCTGCAAGTTTTGAGATCCGCGCGGCGTTCCCTGGAGACCCGGCGAGCGCTATAATTTGCAAATTATTGTTTGCAACTTTCTGTTGCCTTCTGGTAGGAAAGTAAACATAAATCCACAATTATGGCGCATCAATTTGAAATGTCTGGCAGGCGGGGGTCCGACAGCTGGAGTCTCGGGGTATCCGGCCCGGTGGAGAGCTGGCTGGGGACGTGCGGTCATTCTGCATTGAGTGATGCAGAAGAAGCATGTGCGGCGCTTAGCTGCATCCCCCATAAAAAGTGCTTATGGGGGATCCGGTCGGGCATCTCCGGTCTCAGGATCAGTATAGGGTCCGGCAGTCTGGCCCCCTGTGATGTCATAACTATTAATAGTAGGAGAGCCGCCTAAAAGGGTGCGTTCCTATCCCATCCACCCCAGAAGAGGTGTAAGGCCGATCTCACACGACCGGATTTTAATTGCGGAATCCGCGATTGTCACCCACATGGATATTCAGCGATATTCCGCATACATTAAAAAAATAGAACATTTGCATATCCACTATGCATTAACGGTAAAGCAGAAATTAAATTGCAGCGTGTTCTATTTTTGAACGGATTCCGCCCAGACAGCTTCCATTCACATTGCAGATAGGCTGCGAGTACCGGCGTCATCGCCTAGGCAATGGCGTGGAAAATCCCCCCCAAAAAATCTCTACTGCGCATGACCGACGGCGAGCATCCGCGGTCATCCGCAATAAAGAAAAAGCAGGTACGTAGGGTTGCAGTCCGGGGGCAGAGCCAGATTCCGTTGCGGGCTCCCGAATGTGAAATCCGACCTGCCCGTGCGAGACCGGCCTAAGGTCTAGATGTTGGGCGCCAATGCTAAATCTGTCACAGGGCCTCCAGCTATAATGCTTCACTTAGGGTTTCTTCAAACAGGCATATTAGCGCATGTAAAATTTGCGCGCACAATCCGCAGAGCATAGATCCCATTGATTCCAATGGGTTCGTTCACATTTCCATATTTTGCACACACGTTTCGGTCGTGCAAAAAAAAACACATTTTGCTCTACTTTTCTGCGTATTTGTAAATTAAAGGTCTCCATAGAAGTCAATGGGAGATGCGTAAATGCACATTCAATACGCAAGGAGATGCGCGATTCTCCGTGTAATTCCGCTGGTAAAAGAGCTCATCTGAAGCTAGTCAGCCAATGGGTTCATTTCTCATTACTTTTTTTACATGCGTGAAAAAAAAATGCAGCATCCCCTATTTTTGTACAGAATATTTGATAGGAAACCAGCAGAATTATGAATGCAGCTCTGGGTGTATTTAGTGTATAAATAAGCAACAAAGTGTTAAGTTACCAATGTGTTCTCTGAAGGTAGAAAACTACTTTATTATAACTTTTAAATCAATTTTTGCAGCATTGTCATCTCTTTATTTATGTGGCATCTTATGTATATTCATCTGTTATACATTATTTATACACGTTATGAAGCTTCTGCTGCGCCGTACAGACGGCTTCATTTGCATCAGTCCTTTCCCCAGTGCTGCTTATAATCTGGAGTGAGGAGGGGGTCCGTGGAAATCGGGAATCCGAAAGCCACTGAGGGGAATAGTTAGCAGTCCTCGTGTCCAGGACATTAACCTCCGAAGTCCATACGGCGAAGTCATCTGCGCAAAAGTTGTCACTTAGTAAATACATTTACCAGCGATGATCCTGAGTAAGGCTTCTCTTGTACTGATTCTGTTACATCCTTAAGTATCCAACCTTAATTTTTGGTGCCTGAACAAGTGAAGCTCGAGCGGCGGGGTTGGGTTCACGAATTTAGGCGACCCTGATGCACATGCTTGGATTATTTTCCTACCTGCAGAAGCCGCCAGTCGCCGGCTGACAGCCGATGAGGGAGGACGTGTAAGTGGGCGCCGTCTGATTTTCTTTTTGACAAAATGACAGAAAAATTTGAACAACCCTACTGCCATAAATTTTGCATAAAGCTTGGCGATTCCCAAGTGGATTCAATCCGTAAGCTTCAAAAGGCCTTCGGGGACAAAGCAATGGGCAGCACATATATAAAGGAGTGGTACAACCGCTTCAAAGATTGGCGCACATCAGTGGAGAGTGAAGCACGTTCTGGTAGACCCTCCACATCCAGGAATGAGATCGTCATTGACCAAGTGAGGACCCTGGTGATGCAGGATCGTCTAATCGCGATCAGAGAACTTGCAGACGAGGCGGCCATCACCAATGGATCCATTCATTCCATTTTGACTGAGAACTTGGGCTTCAATGGGGGATCTCAGCGAAGTTCATGCCAAAGATGCTAGTGATCGAGCAAGAGCAACTCCGTTTGGAGATCTCACCGGACATGCTGCAGACTGAACAGTGATCCCAATTTCCTCAGCACAGTCAGTGATCACTGGCCATGAGTCTTGGGTTCATGGGGACGACCCAGAAACCAAGTTGCAGTCATCACAATGGAAGCATCCAACATCTCCAAGGCCAAAAAAAGCAAGGCAGGTTCGCAGCAATGTCAAAGTCATGCTGACCATCTTCCTTGACTCGAGTGGTGTGCTTCGTCTCCGCACCGCACAGCACAACCATCACCAAGGAGTACTACCAAGAGGTTCTGCGTTGCCTTCATTTTACTTGGAAGGATGGAAGGCTGAGTCAACCTTGAGCCGGCTACCTGAACCCACAACCTTCAGGTCATGAGTGAGAGCTTAGGACTGCATTCTGCACCACATGAGGCTCTTCCTCATAGCTTAGCCATCTAGTTTCAACCTCCCTAGCTGGCCACCATTTCCTAAGGTGAGGTACCAGGTAGTATCCTTAAAGGGGTACACACATGATCTTATTTCTGAGGTAGTGAGAAATGTTTCTATGAAATACCGCCATTGTTGGAAGAACCTTTTGGCCTGCGATTCTATTTCTAGCCTATCCATATGGAGGTGTTTGATCTGTAGTCTAATATCAGATATTAGTGGGACCTGTGGTTGTAGCCAATACTGTAATAAACAGCCTTTACTCACAAACAATATAAAGTGTGATGGTCTTGTCATTTTAATTGTGGGTGGCAAAGAATAGAAAAAGTAGGTTTCTGGGGACAGCGGTAAGACATGTTTCCATGTTCTACCTATGAGGGTTTTAATATCTTTCCAGTATTTTTGGTTTTTAGGGCAGGACCACATGCCATGTAATAGGCCAGTCCACGGTAGAGAACATTTAGGGCATGCAAGCAAGCGGTCCGGGGCATTAGGGTGGGGGTGGGGGGGGGGGTGGAGGGAGAATATGAAAACCATAAATGGCTCTATGTTTTATCCCTCCCTCCCCGACCCACACTTCCCATAGGTGTTTCCACACACTTTTTGGGTGCTCTCCTTAAGGAGACACAACACCACTCCTGACCTACGTTGCCGGCCTCCTACCAGCTAAGCCAGAAACCTACTGCACACTGATGAGGAGCAAACCCCCTGAAACAGCTGTCTGTGTATGGATTCTGGTTTTGTTTCCCATTCCCATTCATTGTTATAAAGACCTGTATAAAGGGTCGGACATTAATTTGAAGGAATGCTGCCATCCAATAGGTGGCGCTGCAGAGGTATTGTTCCATCTTTCTTACTGGCCAAACACCCCGATGCTCCGTCAGGTTCCCTACTCTCCCTACTCTCCATGTGACTTCTGGCTTTTCCCCAAGCTGAAAATACCCTGAAAGGAACCAGATTTCAGTCTAGAGAAGACATCATGCAGAATGTGACGGACCAGCGACGCACCATCTCAAAAAAGGCACTGCTTCTGACAGCAGCAGAAGCGTTGGGAGACGTGTGCAGCTGCCCGACGGGACTGAAGGAGATTAGTGGAAGATTGTTGGATCTGAATGCAAATATTGTTTATGAATGAAGGTTGAATAATTTTTGAAAATACCTACAGTGATATAAGAATAATGTACTTGTATAGAAAGTTATGGGTGCACTACATGATGGTATGGTGTAGGGGCCCTGGGGGCCTCGGAATGTGGCCCATGTAAGGCTCCCTACACACGGCCAATTGCGGTATTGGGCCGTGAAAGTCTGAAAAAAATTGCTCATGTTTATGACCCCATTCGAGAGAATGAGGTTGATATTCGTGCGAGACTTATTCATCTCGCAACGCAACAGCCGTGTGAAAGCAACCTAAGAGACAGAGAGTGGAACTCAACTGCAAAGTTGAAGAGTACCATGTGAGAAGCAGAAATCCGCTTTCCGCGTGTCTCTAAGGCTAATCTCACACGTACGAGCGCGATATGGGCCGTGAATCCCGCCCCCATATCACGCTCGCCATCCATGGGAAATACTTATGGGAAAACAGCCTCACATCACTCCGGGGAAGAACCAGTCCTCTGCCGCGGTAGAGGATGGCGGAGCTTCTCCCATGGCTTTCAATTGCAATTTTCCGCTCACGGAGAAAAGTTGCAGCATGTTCTATTTTAGTGCGGTGTCCGCACGGACTGCTTCCATTGAAGACAGTAGAAGCCATCCGACCCGCGGCCAATCCGTAATTCACATTTCGGACAGATCGCGGATTCTGCAGCATCAGAAGGCGCGGTAAAATCTGTACTGCGCATGTCCGACGGCGACCGATCTTGACCAATCACAGTACAGAAGAAAGAAGACGACTGACTGTGCACCCTGGGCACAAGGTCGGATTCCGCTGCGGGATCCCACATCCGGAAATCCGACCCGGGCGTGTGCAGCCGGCATAGTCCTTTTGTTTGACCATGGCTTGCTTTAGCTACCTGTCACCCCTGCAGTCACACGGGGTACAGGCAAACAGCTTATGGGGGGCACCAGACAGATGTAGGCTGAGGGCATTAGCCTCCCTTAATTCTGCCCAGCCAGATGATCATCTTCCTCAGTGCGGCTGTGTCTTGTAAAGCTCCATGAATCATCCTCCTCCTGGCTCTGCCTTCTCCCTTCTGATGTTTTGAGGCACTTCTGTCAGCCCATCAGCACCTCTGCAGCACAATTGCTTAGTTATGTTGTTGTATTTGTCATGAGTTTGGTTCTGGTGCTTTATTTATGTACTGAGCTTAGTTCTGATATTGCATGAGCTTGGTTCTAGTACTGTATTTATGCACTGAGCTTAGTTCTGGTGCTGTATTAATGTTACGATCTTTGTTTCGGTACAGTATTTATTTATTCTCTGAGCTCTTCTGTATTTATGACCTTGGTGCTGTATTTACAGTATGTACTGATGTTGGTTCTGATGTTGTAGTTATGTTATGAGCTTGGTTCTGGTGCTTTATTCATTCACTGAACTAATCTGGTGGTGTGTTTATGAGCTTGGTTCTAGTACTGTATTTATGATCTTGGTGCTGTATTTACAGTATGTACTGAGTTTGGTTTCCGGGTGCTGTCGTTATTTTATCAGCTTAGTTCGAGTACAGTATTCACGGAGCTATTCTGGTACTGTATTTGTGTAATGAGCTTGGTACTGTATTTGTGTATGCAATTTGGTTCTGGTAAAAAAAAATCCTCATATGGTGCCATCTCACCTAAGAACGGCACTACGTCTAACTTTACACCACCTATTAGTTGACTTATCTTTACATCAGTCTCTTGTGTCAAAATTCTGATGCGCAATGTCACATTTAAAGTAACGCCCCTTCCTACCAAGCCGTGCCACAATTTTCGTCCAAGTCACACCCTCTTGTCCAACAAGGTGCAAAAAGTATCTAAAACACATGACTCGGGCATACTAGAGTAGTTACCTGCTGTAGACAACCTCCCATTTACCAACAGCACTCCCGCTACTTCCTCAATGATGACAAACACTTCTTAATTTTTAGATAATTTGGCGCCAGCAGCCATTTTATTACAAACAATTTAACATAAAATGAATCCTTTAACCAAAACTCCTAAATTCATTTAACGATCCACCTCTGTCCTTGGATCCCCAAATTCTGATGCTTCACCATTTAAAGGGAAATATCCCAATTGCTTCCAGCTGCACCACTAGGCCTTACAAGGCTAGACACTCCCCTGTCTCTGCCAGGACTCCCCCATGTCATAGCTATGAAGTGCCAGACACTAACACACACCATCCAATCAGAGGGGGGCTATCCACACCCTGCCTCCCCCCTCAACCAATTATATAACCAACTCCAAGGACGCCCCCATCTGTCTACCGCTGGCATGGCAATTAAAACATTCCCAACCCCAATCCTCCCCCCCATCAAAATCCCCAACAAATAAACTTATCATTTAAATCCCCCATTCAATAATAATTTTAACTAGCGGGAGGGGGGTGGGACTTCCTCATCTTCCACCTTGTTTTCTTCTCAGCCTTCACTCTCCTGAACTTTTGTAGCTCCTCCTATTCCCCTCTCACCTCCTCCCTTCCTCACAAGGGTTATCAGGGAGTGGTAGGGAAGGGTTATGTGGGCCTCCACCCACGGCCCCCTCGGCCTATGTTACGGCCCTTACCTAATATGTGATGCAAAGCATGTACACCAGTTTTTGGGAGCCAAGTGATGCAGAATTAAGTTTACCAAAATCTTCCCCCTAGTTTCCAAAAAAGCAACAACGGTTGCCCCATCTTTGTCCTGCTGAGTTAAGATCAGTCCATTGGGTGCAGCACCAATGGGTAAACCAAAAAGCATAATCCAAAATGATGCTTTGTTACATTTTATATCATTTCTTTTCCCCCTCTTCCCATCCAGCATTGTGCATGAAAGCCCGTTTGGAGGCTTCCAGCCTGTCGGTTTGTGTGAAGGCGCCATTAGAGTTAATTTTAATTTTCGATACATTCAATGTGTTGATATCTGGCGGCTCGTCTCCAGCTCTGCTGAGATCCGCACATTAAACAAACTTCAGGAAGACTGCTTTATACTTCCAGTCGTCAAGTTGCTTGTTAAAATCAAACAGATTTAGAGCATCTTGTGAGGGCCCATGAAAAGCTGTTCACATCTCCTCGCCTTCCTTTCAGCCGAGTAATTTGTGCAGTCATTGTGAAATAGGCTGAAGGAGCTGAGGATGAATCTGTTAATCTACTGGAAGCAGAAAATGACAGGACATATGTGCGAGTGCGTTATTAATGCAAGGCGGCTTCTTGGAGGCTCCGAGTCAGCATTCTATCAACAGCGCCGAGATATTTAAACCAGAAGCCATTACAATTCAGTGTCTATTGCTCTCCATTGTATAGATATAAATGATGTCCTGCTGTCCTCTCACAAGAATGTTAATTAAATCCTCTGAAATATAAGGAGCGCCATATCTGCGAGGTTACGGGGAGGTTAGTTTGTCAACCGGGAAGAAAAAACAAAGAAAATCCACAGATTGCTACCCAAATATGACTCGAAAAATTCATAGCCGTCCAATTAATAAGCAAATGATTGACAATACGACTACGTTGCGTTACGTTTTGGGGGATTTTCGAAAGCAATAACTTTTTTTTTTCGTCGACCTGGCCGTACGAGGACTTACAGGCGAGCTGAAAGCTTTATCGGTACCATTTTTGGGTGCATATAATGTATTGTAAAACTTTGTTAGACTTTTTTTTTTTAGAGGGCACAGAAAAAAATACCTAAATTCTGCCATTATGTGTTTTTTTTTAACAGCGTTAATTATGCATCATGAATGACATGATACATTTTTTTCTGCAGGTCAATACGATTACGACGATACCAAAATTATTTTTTAAATTTTTTTTTAGGTTTTTCCACAATAAAAAAAAAAACTTTGAGGATTTTTTTTTCTCTTTCTTACATCGTTGCATTCAGTCACCTAACTTTTTTATTTTTTCATGGACTGAGCTCTATGGGGGCTTGTTTTATGCATGATGAACTGTAGTGTTTATTTGTACCATTTTGGGGTACATACGGCTTTTTTGATCACTTTTATTGCTTTGGGGAGGGGGGCAAAATGAACAAAACTAAGCATTTTGCCTCTTTTTTTAGTTTTTTTTTTTTTTTAATGGTTTTTGCCGTGCAGGAGAAATAGTGTTTTTAATTTATTGTATAGGTCATTACACTTAGGCTGGATTCACATGGGCGTCTGTGTTTTTACGTTCACCCACCGGCAACGTAAAAACGCATGAACAGGCGTACATATCTAATGTTTGTTTGCTAAGCTGTCTCCCCCTTCCCTCCTCCTCGCTATCTCTCTGCAAGGGGAGGAGGCGGAACGGAGCGGGAGCTGGTGTGCTAAGCTCCTGCCCCCTCTCCGCCCCTTGTCACAGCCAGCAATGGGAGGAGGCAGGATGGGGCGGGGCTTAGCGCCACCCTCGTCCTGCCCCCTCCCATTGCAAACAGCCGGTAAGAGGCAGAGAGGAGCAGGGAAGAGGGTGGGAATTTAGCAGTAATGCTGCTAAACTCCCTCCCATCGCCCTTCTCCAGGAGCTGTTGTAGGCTCCCATAGGAGTCTATGCAACCGCCGCCGGCATAACAGCGCCTGGCCAGGCGCTTTTATGCCGCGGAAATACGTCCATGTGCACTGATTCATTGTAAACCAATGCATCAGAGGGGCATAGTATATCGGCCGGGCATGAAAACTCGGCCGATATATGCCATGTGAATCCAGCCTTACAATGATACCAAAAATGTGGATTTAAACAAAAAAAAATGTACATTTTTTTAATAGAAACGTGGAAAATTGTGCAAAAAGGGTGTTTGTGTTGAGTTTTTACATGTTTATTTTTTCACTATTTTTCTTTTTCTTATGTCCCTGTAGGGAACTTGAACCATAAAAGCTATGATTGCTATGATAATGCATGGCAGTACCACTCACATTAGCAATCACAGCCCGGACAACAGTGTACATTGATCATGGCATGTAATTGGTTAAGAGCGGGGATCAATGTTTTCAACCATCCCCACTGTTGGAGGGGGAGGCCAGCTATCACAGACACTTCCTTGCTGCAGGATGGCGTGGGGTCACTTATGAGCCTACACCATCCACAGGACATACGTTTACGTCCTGTCGCATTAAGTGTCCCCCAACTGGGACATAAACTTATGTCCTGTGGCATTAAGGGGTTAAAAGGAACCAGATTTTAGTAATGCAAGCCAAGAGCAGTGCTGCAGTTCTGACAGAGCTCTGTTTCCAAAGTTCTCCTCCACCAAAAATAAATGAGGGGGGCGTGCCGGACCGTATCTGCTGGCAGCCTGTTTACCCCCAAAATCTGCCCCTCATGCAGTATTCTGTCCGAATGATGTAATCCCCTCGTGCAATCTACACCACAACGAATTGCAGTGGTTCTGAAGGCCAAAAGACGTCCAACGTGTTGCAAGATAGGGGTCTTAAAAAGTGGGCATTCAATATATATATGGCACGGATCTCGATGTCACTTTGTCACGGCTGTCAAAAATTAGGACTCTGTTTAAAGAATAGGATCCCCAGAGAGAGGGGGAGGGGTGCAGTAAAGCGGGGGGGCAATGGATTTGGATTTTTAACTTTTATTGACTATGACTAAACTATTTCGGTAAAATGGCTTTGGAGACTTTCGGCTTCTTGGTGACAATTACAAAAGTTAGAAAAACCAGCAGAAGAACTTGCTTATAAGGGAAGAAAACACGGCGATAGCGATAGAGCAAGAACAGTTTAGATTTTTTTCTTAGCAAAGATGTTCCTCTATAAAACTAAACTGAAAATGAGCCGAGACGGTAGAATTTCTGCTTGTTTTGCACCCGCAGTGTGTCCTCAGCAGAATTACAGCTGTAAAACGCAGCAGGCTGCACGCATTCTATGGAGCAATACATTACTAAATAATTCAAATGAGGTCCTAGAATACTGAATCACGGAACTGGCCCAAGTATTTAGACATGGGGTTTGTGGAAGTGTACATATGGCTCAGTAATGAAAAAAGGGTTTTCATAGAAAGTATAGGACTAGCCATTTTCTCTTTAAAAGGCAACTGCACTGCTGATAATTGGGCAGAAATCTGGGCTTCCAGCAGCGGCAGCCCACTGTGTCCACCATGATGATTAACTTATCTCCAGTCAGCCCCCAATCGCATACAGAGCAATTCCACTCAAAATTAATATTAACACCAGCAACGTTTATAGTTAGTGAAGCTGTAATATAGTCCATAGCAGGCAGTGAAAAATAAAATACTGCCCCCTATTTTCAAAAATAGTACCACTGTAATATTGCTCTATGTTCTAGGATATAACCACTGTAATACTGCCCCCTATGTACAAGAATATAACCACTGTAATACTGCCCCCTATGTACAAGAATATAACTACTATAATACTGCCCCCTATGTACAAGAATATAACTACTATAATACTGCCCCCTATGTACAAGAATATAACTACTATAATACTGTCCCTATGTACAAGAATAGAACTACTATAATACTGCTCCTATGCACAGGAATATAACTACTATAATACTGCCCCCTATGTACAAGAATATAACTACTATAATACTGCCCCCTATGTACAAGAATATAACTACTATAATACTGCCTCCTATGTACAAGAATATAACTACTATAACACTGCCCCTATGTACAAGAATATAACTACTATAATACTGCCCCCTATGTACAAGAATATAACTACTATAATACTGCCCCCTATGTATAAGAATATAACTACTATAATACTGCCCCTATGTACAAGAATATAACTACTATAATACTGCTCCCTATGTACAAGAATATAACTACTATAATACTGCTCCCTATGTACAAGAATATCACTACTATAATACTGCCCCCTATGTACAAGAATATAACTACTATAATACTGCCTCCTATGTACAAGAATATAACTACTATAACACTGCCCCTATGTACAAGAATATAACTACTATAATACTGCCCCCTAGGTACAAGAATATCACTACTATAATACTGCCCCCTATGTACAAGAATATAACTACTATAATACTGCCTCCTATGTACAAGAATATAACTACTATAACACTGCCCCTATGTACAAAAATATAACTACTATAATACTGCCCCCTAGGTACAAGAATATAACTACTATAATACTGCTCCTATGTACAAGAATATAACTACTATAATACTGCCCCCTATGTACAAGAATATAACTACTATAATACTGCCTACAATATACAAGAACATAACTACTATAATACTGCCCCCTAGGTACAAGAATATAACTACTATAATACTGCCCCCTAGGTACAAGAATATAACTACTATAATACTGCTCCCTATGTACAAGAATATAACTACTATAATACTGCCTCCATGTACAAGAATATAACTACTATAATACTGCCTCTTATGTACAAGAATATAACTACTATAATACTGCCTCTTATGTACAAGAATATAACTACTATAATACTGCTCCCTATGTACAAGAATAAAACTACTATAATACTACCCCCTATGTACAAGAATATAACTACTATAATACTGCTCCCTGTGTAAAAGAATATAACTACTATAATACTGCCTCCTATGTACAAGAACATAACTACTATAATACTTCTATGTACAAGAATATAACTACTATAATACTGCCCCCTAAGTACAAGAATATAACTACTATAATACTGCTCCTATGTACAAGAATATAACTACTATAATGCTGCCCCCTATGTACAAGAATATAACTACTATAATACTGCCTCTTATGTACAAGAATATAACTACTATAATACTGCTCCCTATGTACAAGAATATCACTACTATAATACTGCCCCCTATGTACAAGAATATAACTACTATAATACTGCCTCCTATGTACAAGAATATAACTACTATAACACTGCCCCTATGTACAAGAATATAACTACTATAATACTGCCCCCTATGTACAAGAATATAACTACTATAATACTGCCTACAATATACAAGAACATAACTACTATAATACTGCCCCCTAGGTACAAGAATATAACTACTATAATACTGCTCCCTATGTACAAGAATATAACTACTATAATACTGCCTCCATGTACAAGAATATAACTACTATAATACTGCCTCTTATGTACAAGAATATAACTACTATAATACTGCCTCTTATGTACAAGAATATAACTACTATAATACTGCTCCCTATGTACAAGAATATAACTACTATAATACTGCCTCCATGTACAAGAATATAACTACTATAATACTGCCTCTTATGTACAAGAATATAACTACTATAATACTGCTCC
The DNA here is from genome assembly GCF_035609145.1 of Eleutherodactylus coqui. Lineage (NCBI taxonomy): Eukaryota > Metazoa > Chordata > Amphibia > Anura > Eleutherodactylidae > Eleutherodactylus > Eleutherodactylus coqui. Next base: position 8,989,492 of record NC_089847.1, read on the forward strand.
CTATGTACAAGAATAAAACTACTATAATACTACCCCCTATGTACAAGAATATAACTACTATAATACTGCTCCCTGTGTACAAGAATATAACTACTATAATACTGCCTCCCATGTACAAGAACATAACTACTATAATACTTCTCCTATGTACAAGAATATAACTACTATAATACTGCCCCCTAAGTACAAGAATATAACTACTATAATACTGCTCCTATGTACAAGAATATAACTACTATAATACTGCCTCTTATGTACAAGAATATAACTACTATAATACTGCCTCCTATGTACAAGAAGATAACTGCTATAATACTGCCCCCTAGGTACAAGAATATAACAGCTATAATACTGCCTCCTATGTACAAGAACATAACTACTATACTACTGCCCCCTATGTACAAGAATATAACTACTATAATACTGCTCCTATGTACAAGAATATAACTACTATAATACTGCCTCCTATGTACAAGAATATAACTACTATAATACTGCCTACAATATACAAGAACATAACTACTATAATACTGCCCCCTAGGTACAAGAATATAACTACTATAATACTGCTCCCTATGTACAAGAATATAACTACTATAATACTGCCTCCATGTACAAGAATATAACTACTATAATATTGCCCCCTATGTACAAGAATATTACTACTATAATACTGTCTCCTGTGTACAAGAATATAACTACTATAATACTGCCCACTATGTACAAGAATATAACTACTATAATACCGCCCCCTGTGTAGAAGAATATAACTACTATAATACTGCCCCCTATGTACAAGAATATAACAACTATAATACTGCTCCCCAATGTACAAGAATATAACTACTATAATACTGCTCCTATGTACAAGAATATAACTACTATAATACTGCTCCTATGTGCAAGAATATATCTACTATAATACTGCCCCCCTATGTACAAGAATATAACAACTATAATCCTGCTCCCCAATGTACAAGAATATAACTACTATAATACTGCTCCTATGTACAAGAATATAACTACTATAATACTGCTCTTATGTGCAAGAATATATCTACTATAATACTGCCCCCCATGTACAAGAATATAACTACTATAATACTGCTCCTATGTACAAGAATACAACTACTATAATACTGCTCCCAATGTAGAAGAATATATCTACTATAATACTGCCCCCTATGTACAAGAATATACCTACTATAATACTACCTCCTATGTACAAGAATATATCTACTATAATACTGCCGCCTACGTACAAGAATATAACTATTATAATACTGCCCCCTATGTACAAGAATATAACTACTATAATACTGCCCCCTATGTACAAGAATATAACTACTATAATACTGCTCCTATGTACAAGAGTATAACTTCTATAATACTGCCCCCTATGTACAAGAATATAACTACTATAATACTGCTCCTATGTACAAGAATATAACAGTATTATAGTATATTCTTGTACATAGCAGGCAGTATTATATAGGTTATATTTTTGTACATAGGGTGCAGTATTATAGTAGTTATATTCTTGTACATAGGGGACAGTATTATAGCAGTTATACTCTTGTGCATAGTGGGCAGTATTATAGTAGTTATATTCTTGTAAATAGGGAGAAGTATTATAGTAGTTATATTCTTGAACATAGGGGGCAGTATTATAGTAGTTATATCCTTGTACATAGGGGGCAGTATTATAGTAGTTATATTCTTGTACATGTGAGGCAGTATTATAGTAGTTATATTCTCGTACATGGGAGGCAGTATTATAGTAGTTATATTCTTGTACATAGGGGGCAGTATTATAGTTTTTATATTCTTGTTGTACATAGGGGACAGTATTATAGTAGTTATAATCTTGTACATAGGGGACAGTATTATAGTAGTTATATTCTTGTACATAGGGGACAGTATTATAGTAGTTATATTCTTGTAGATAGGGAGCAGTATTATAGTAGTTATATTCTTGTACATAGGTGGGCAGTATTATAGTAGTTATATTCTTGTACATAGGAGCAGTATTATAGTAGTTATATTCTTGTACACAGGGGGCACTATTATAGTAGTTATATTCTTGTACATAGGTGGCAGTATTATAGTAGTTATATTCTTGTACACAGGGGGCAGTATTATAGTAGTTATATTCTTGTATATAGGGGCAGTATTATAGTAGTTATATTCTTGTACGTGGGGCAGTATTATAGTAGTTATATTCTTGTACATAGGGGACAGTATTATAGTAGTTATATTCTTGTACATAGGAGCAGTATTATAGTAGTTATATTCTTCTACAAAGAGGGCAATATTATAGTACTTATATTCTTGCACACAGGGGGCAGTATTATAGTAGTTATATTCTGGTTTCATAGGAGGCAGTATTATAGTAGTTATATTCTTGTACATAGGGGGCAGTATTATAGTAGTTATATTCTTGTACATAGGGGGCAGTATTATAGTAGTTATATGCTTGTACATAGGAGACAGTGTTATAGTAGTTATATTCTTGTACATAGGGAGCAGTATTATAGTAGTTATATTCTTGTACATAGGGAGCAGTACTATAGTAGTTATATTCTTGTACATAGGGGCAGTATTATAGTAGTTATATTCTTGTACGTAGGGGCAGTATTATAGTAGTTATATTCTTGTACATAGGGGGCATTATTATAGTAGTTATATTCTTGTACATAGGGGCAGTATTATAGTAGTTATATTCTTGTACATAGGGAGCAGTATTATTGTAGTTATATTCTTGTACATAGGGGCAGTATTATAGTAGTTATATTCTTGTACATAGGGGCAGTATTATAGTAGTTATATTCTTGTACATAGGGGGCAGTATTATAGTAGTTATATTCTTGTACATAGGTGGCCGTATTATAGTAGTTATATTCTTGTACATAGGGAGCAGTATTATAGTAGATATATTCTTGTACATAGGAGGCAGTATTATAGTAGTTATATTCTTGTACATAGGGGCAGTATTATAGTAGTTATATTCTTGTACGTAGGGGCAGTATTATAGTAGTTATATTCTTGTCCATAGGAGCAGTATTATAGCAGTTATATAATATTGTACATAGTGGGCAGCATTATAGTAGTTATATTCTTGTACATAGGGGGCAGTATTATAGTAGTTATATTCTTGTACATAGGGGTCAGTATTATAGTAGTTATATTCTTGTTCATAGGAGCAGTATTATAGCAGTTATATTATTGTACATAGTGAGCAGTATTATAGTAGTTATATTCTTGTACATAGAAGCCAATATTTTAGTTGTTATATTCTTGTACATGGAGGCAGTATTATAGTAGTTATATTCTTGTACATAGGGAGCAGTATTATAGTAGTTATATTCTTGTACATGGGAACAGTATTATCATAGTTATATTCTTGTACATAGGGGGCAGTATTATAATAGTTATATTCTTGTACATAGAAGCCAATATTTTAGTAGTTATATTCTTGTACATAGGGGGCAGTATTATAGTAGTTATATTCTTGTACATAGGAGCAGTATAATAGTAGTTATATTCTTGTACATAGGGGGCAGTATTATAGTAGTTCTATTCTTGTACATAGGGGCAGTATTATAGTAGTTATATTCTTGTACATAGGAGGCAGTATTATAGTAGTTATATTCTTGTACATAGGAGGCAGTATTATAGTAGTTATATTCTTGTACATAGGAGGCAGTATTATAGTAGTTATATACTTGTACATAGGGGCAGTATTATAGTAGTTATATTCATGTACATAGTAGGCAGTATTATAGTAGTTATATTCGTGTACATAGGGGGCAGTATTATAGTAGTTATATACTTGTACATAGAGGGCAGTATTATAGTAGTCATTAGCTTGTATATAGAGGGGAGTTCTATAGTAGCTATACTCTTGCATACAAGGAGCAGTATTCTAATAGTTCTATTTTTGCAAGTAGGGGGCAGTATTTTATTTTGAAACAGTTTATCTTCTATTTTAGTTGGCCTTGGGATGCAACAGTGTCCAGTTTGATACTTTATGCAGCATTATAACTGGATGGTCATGTGGAGCATTGTTTTCATGGTCTTTATGCTCTTCTGTCTGCACCTCGGTCAGGGATCCTGCTATGTACAGGTGCTCTTCTTTTTGTGTCTCTGGTCCGCAGGTAGTGTCTTCTGCAGCTGTTGTGATTGGATCTCCAGTCTGTCTGTCATTCTGGACAGCCTGTTGAGCTGGCACTTCCCTTCCTGAAGTGCCAGTGATATCTCCTTCCTATATGAACTCTTGTTTTGCTGCCTCTGAGAAAAACTAGTTAGTTGTTTGTATCTTTGGGCTTGGACGCGGACTTGGATTCTGCTTTCCAGTATTTCCCTTGGCATTCTGACTCTGTTGCGACTTAGTTTACGGACTCAGCTACTCCTTCAGACCATGGCTTTCTACGGGCTTAGCAAAATTAAACTTTCTCAACTCAGAGGCCTCTGGGGGGCGTCCTGCTGTTTCAAATGAGACGGTTTGCTTGTGGGACAGAAAAACGTTCCAGGCTGCTCTTTTCAATCCCACAAAAAGAAGTATGAATACATATTTCAGGCTAGACTTAGGCACATGTAAGCATAGTTTGACGATGTTTAACCCATTATAGTCTATACATCATGGAATGCTATGTTTTTACCCATTTTTTTGGACCAAAAAATCTATATTTCACGGATGAACATATGTCAGTGTGATAATATCCCATTAGAGGAGTGTCGCATGGCTCCCTTAACTGGTAACCCTTTACTGCATGGTGTTTTACTGTCTATTTACAGTCCTACTCTCCTAGCTGCGTCTCAGATCAGGAGAGGGCGGGGCTTAACGCCGCTGCCCCTGAAGCTGCCGTCAGCGGTGGAGGGAGCGAGAGGAACTCCCTCCACCCTCCCACAGTACTGCCAATGATGGCAACATGCATAATAAACTGGGCATTGTCATGGGGCTTCCTGGGAAGCAGGGGCTGAATCCTCCAGCCGCAGAGTCTCTGCAGCGGCGTGCTGACTTGTATCTAATTACTAGAGTCCCAGATTTCAATCCCAATGACGGCGGTTAAAGTATTGATTGTTTTGTAAACCTTATTCATGTAATTCATCACTCCAGGCATTTGCTGTTTAACAATTTTTGTATTCTGTTCCTATTTATTGCACAGACTGGGATCGGCCACCTTCAACAATTCAATGTTTGGGTTTTTTTTGCTTTCCAAAGAATTTACCTTGCAGTATCTGAAGCCTGAAATGCTGCGATGGACATTGGTGTCCATGGTGGGGGGCATCACCAGTACTATCAGTTATACCAGACACTTCCAATTGCTTGAATAATTGTGGGGTTCCCAGCCCGACAAATCTCATATTGGAGAAGAACCGGATAAATGCTATGGCGGTTTACCTTGTAGACAATGTGCAGCTTTTGAGGGTAGACAACCCCATATGTCTGTGATCCTGGTAAGCAAGTGAATGCCAGAAGTCCCAGGTTCAGTAGAATGGGTTTCATCATTAGCCTGACACTTTGTTTGTCCTTAATCCAATATTAGATGTTCTGCCCCATTTTTCTGGTCTGGAAAGTCATGTCCTCCTGGTTCAGAAAAGCTTTTTCGGGTCAGCGAGCTGCTTGTGTTCATAAAATGGCAAAGATGGAGGGGTATGGCTCAGACTAACGCTAGTAGTTTGAGCTTGAAGGAACTGGGAAATAACTCATTGAAATCAATGGTCTCTATTCACTGTGTATTTACGCTCGTGTGAATGAGCCTTTAAGCGACCTGGTTGTCTCACCAAACCAGCCTGCCACTCCCTTGATGCCTGAGCAACTATCTGCGGTTTGACTTGACTCAGTTCTTCCTTGACAGCTGAGACCGACTCCTGTAATTCGTTTCGGTTCCCACACTATTACTTTGCTCTACAACTTTACCACATCAAAGCTTTGTGAGGAAATAACACCTGGCCTGAAATGTTCATGCATGTTATGGTCTCTCGCCTCGGCTTGGACCTGGTGGAGTAAGATCCATTCCTGCAATATTTGTCCCATGGCCACACTTTTCAATCCTATAACAAACCCCATAATGATCAGCTCTTTCTCTAGAGGGCTAATTATTATCTCCCACAGGACTTTTGCATATTGGTGGATACTCTCGTCCTCCCACTGAAATCGGAGATAGTTACCAGCATGGGAGGTCTCACCGTAATCAGCTTCCAGAGTACTATGCTCTCGTTCTTGTCTTAAGCGCGCCGCCCTACATTGCCTCCCTCATCTCAATCCACCAACCAGCCCGAGCCGTCCGCTCCTCTAACAAAATCAGGCTGAGTGCCCCTTTAATTCGAACCTCTCATTCCCGCCTCCAAGACTTCTCCAGAGCAGCACCGGTCCTCTGGAACGCGCTACCCCATAACATCTGGGCAATCCATGACTCACAAAACTTCAGGCGTGCTCTAAAAACACACCTCTTAAGGGCGGCATACCGCATCTCCTAAAACAAACCCCTCTGTACTCCACCTGATAACATGCTCCCTGTCCTAGTGACTGCAATCCCTGCTAGCCGCCATCAATTGCCCCTGTAGTCACACCGATTCTGCCATCACACGGATTAATGTTTGACCATTGTCTACGTGTATAGCATCCCTCACTCCCCACCTCCCCATGCCGTGCACATCTCCAGCCCCTTTACCTTCTGTATCACCCCATTATCTGTAGTATGTAAGCTCGTTGGAGCAGGACCCTCACCCCTATTGTTTCCATTAACTGATTACTATGTAACAGTGTTTTTTGTATTTTTGTACTTTTGTCTTTCTGTATTCCCCCTTTCTATGTAAGCGCTGCGGAATATGTTGGCACTATACATATAAACACTATTATTATTAATAACACATCTTCCTCTAGGGCACTGAGGGCTAGTTCAGGTCGAAGATCTGGGACTATATTACACAGTCTCACAGTCCTCTTCAGCCTTTTGATCCAATCAGACAGCATTATGTTCTACCCATTAAATTTAGTCAGGTAGTTCAAAATGGCTCCCACTGATACAATGATCGTAGGCATTCCACCGCTAGCAACACTGGGCGTCGTAGCCGTTACACCAGTACTTTCCATCTTGGTCATCATAGGTGCTGAATATGACACCACTTATGGAAAGGCTTTATAAAAATTCAGTTAAACAAGCAAGACTTTACCAAGTGTCTGACAAAGACAGCTATGGCAATAACAAACAATAGTATTAATCGATCCCAGTGGAACAGGTTACTAATCATCAATTAACACTATAGCTTAGTCCATATCCTATGAAGAAGATACACTTAATTCTATGTGCACACTTTTGAAATATCACAGCCAATATCTGGTTTATATGATGTACTCTGGCCAGAGGTAAGTAGCTGCACAGTATAAATATAGGCATTTAACCCCTTACAGATGGGGGGATTGTGTAGAGGTGTTAAAATCTAATGGTTACTAGGAAATTGAAGACCCTAAAAGGTCTTAGTATCAAATTCTGCAGAGACTTTGTGACAGGGAGAAGTAGTCATGTCAATCTGAGCTAGATGGAGAAGAAAAGAGATAGTCAACTACTTCAATCAGAGAGGATGTTACCTGTGAACACTGGAAGTGATTCTAATGTAATCACTCATGCAGTCTGTAGAGGGGCTGTGCAGAAGTGCTATATCTACTTCTATATGTATGGGGTTAATATTGGTCTATGCATGGTGGTATTTATTTCAGTAAAGGTAAGCTGGTATCATGTGATCATGGTTGGGGGGGGTATTATATGGCCCTCACATAGTGTTGTTATTGAGAATACTGGTCTTTGCAGTGGTCTTTCTTTTGTAACAATATGGGGCTATTAGTCTCTATGTGGTGCTTATATGTGATCATGGCATGGCAGTATCATTTAGTCCTTACATAGTGTTATTAATGGTGATGCTCGTTTATCTTATCCAAACTTTTGCATAGGGCTTGGAAATGTTCATGCTGGAGGGGAAAGGGGTGCACCCATTGGGGGCAGGCACATTTTCTGTACATGGGCCCTCAGAACTCTGTGTTCGCCCCTGCTCTAAATAATACAGTCATCAGACAATGGTCAGTTACCACTTTAACACAATGCTGGTGATTTAAGTGCAGTTACCTCCAGCAATCACAGGTGACTCCTTTCATTGGAGTAGTTCATTTTCACTTTTTCTTCTCTATCTGGGCCCAGACCACCATGATGACTTTTACAACCATGACTCATCTCTGCAAACAAATTTCTAATCCTGATGCTACTCCCGATGAACCTCTCAGTACCCCCTCTGTGGTCCAAAAAAAGTAATGGTGCCCCCTCTGTGGCCCCAGTTAGCAACAGTGCCCTGGCCCCCATCCCACCCAAGGAACCACAGAGTACAAATTATGTAGAGTCTTTGGGTTATGTTCTGCACTGAACACATGGCATCAGGCTACAGTAGCATTGAGTTACGAATTTTTGCTCCATTAGTGGCAGGCAGCTGTGGAGCAGGGTTCAGTGAGTGGTTCATCAGGTGGATCAGGGGGTATGGCCATTTATCCACAAGCCCCTCTGCTCCAAGGGACCTATAGCACCTGTGTAGTCTATCACCATTGGGGACATGCCACTGAATAGTTGGCTTGAGTCTACCAAAACTAGCCATTACTGAGCAACAGCCACCTCTCTATGACATCCAAATGCCCTCATATGGTTTAAGGAGAGGAGTCGTCTTCATGAGGCAATCCTTTTAAAGAATTTTATTCTCTTTTAACTAATAAATAGAATTTATTTTTCATCCTTGTCTATTATATGGCTTCCCCATGGCTTTTCTATCATTGGACTTCATACTTCAACCGACAACGATTGGTTGTAACCTGTCCTTCCATAGTAGGGATACAACTCCACAGAAGTATATTTCTGTTTTATTCTGTTTTTATCTGTCTGTTCAAAGCGAGGGGCCCCTTTAAGAGCTTAAATGAAAAAAAGTATCAAAGGGTTAACCTTGAAACGTCAATCATAAAATGCCTCTTTTTTATCCTTCCCTGCAGGATTAAGATAAACAAATCACACTTATGTTGTTCCAAGTCCCCCGTACACCACTCGCATGCGCAAAATATAGGAATGTTTCTGGATTCTAGAAAATGACCCCAAAATGCCAAGGAATGTCCTATCTCCTCACACACTATTCCCTAATCATAATAATGCAGAGTATCTGCGGAGCGGGGGGGGGGGGGGCTGTTTAACACTTGTCAGGAGCTGCGCAGCCTTGTCTGTTTGACTATGCTTTATATACAAGTCTGTCACATTGTTTCAGCTCCAATGTCACTTCTATCATTTCCAGAAAGACAGCAATTCCTGCATCTGAAGCACCATATTGATCATATTCGGTCTCTGCGTCGATCAGACCCCCAATCCTGTCTAACAGCAGAATATATAGACATATTCTCTACGAATTTGCCTGCATGATCCAATATCCATTCTAGAGGTCACTCAAGATCATCACAATCTTGCAGCTCTGTGTTTCAGGGACTGATCGACTAGCAGGCATCATTTTTAGGGTACCCAGGCATGATGAGGAACTGGGATGATGGTGTGCAGCATGGGCGAATAGCGGGCACATGATTTTTATGCAAATTACCATGGTTTTACATTAAGGTTTTCATCCATGTAGCTCCTACAGATGAAGCACACTGAAACTAGTTCTACACCAAGAAGATTGGTGGCATTTATAAAACCAAAAAAAGCTTTCTTAAACGTTTGCTAAGTGCATTTGTTTAATTTTCAATGTACTCTTTACTATAGAAAGTGCTTATATTACCTAAGGAAAAGGGGGAAGATAACTACTCTAAGCACATGTCTACTTTACTAAAAAGATTGATTCCCCTATAGACACATTTAGCTCTATTATAATAAAGTCCCCTATGTAGAAAACTATGTCTACTATACATTGTATGTTAGGCTGAATGTAGACAATGTCCATCTAGTTCAGCCTGTTTAAACCCCTTTGTTGATCCAGAGGAAGGCAAAAACCTCAAGAGGCAGAAGCCAATTAGCCCATCTGGGGGGAAAATTCCTTTGTATGACCTAAATGTAAGACCCGAAACAACAACCCGCTGGTCACCTAATGTCTATGTCCTGTAATATCCTTGCACTGTAGAAAGACATCTAGTCCCTCTTAAACTCCTCTATGGATTTTGCCATCACCACGTCCTCAGGCAGAGAGTTCCACAGTCTCACTGCTCTTACAGTAAAGAACCCCCTTTCTGTGTTGGTGATGAAACCTTCATTCCTCTAGACGTAGCGGTTGCCCTCTTGTTACCGTCGCAGTCCTGGGTATAAACAGATCATGGGAGAGATCCTTGTATTGTCCCCTCATGGATTTATACATAGTTATTTGGTCGCCCCTTAATCATCTTTTTTTCAGGGTAATAATCTCAGTTTTGATGCCTCTCTGGGTATTCCAGTCCTCTCATTCCGTTTATTAGTTTAGTTGCCCTTCTTTGAATCCCTCATGCACTGCAACATCTTCCCTGACCACCGGTGACCAGAACTGTACGCAATATTCCATGTGGGACCTGACAAGTGCCTTATATAGTGAGAGGATAATGTTCTTGCCCTTCGCCCCTATGTCTCTTTTAATGCTCCCCAAGATTTTATTATCTTTTGCAGCAGCTGACTGGCATTGATTGCTCCACTTAAGTCTACAGACCACTAGTACCCCAGGTCTTTTTCCATATCACTTTTCCCTAGCAGTAGCCCATTCAGTGTATATTGGTGACATCCGTTTCTCCTGCCCATGTGCAGAACATTACATTTATCCACATTGAACTTCATTTGCCATTTTTCTGCCCAAGCCCCCAGCTTATCTAGGTCTTTTGTAGCTGTACACTGTCCTCCGTTGTATTATTTATCTTGTATAATGAACACTGACTCCTATGTACAAGAATATAACTGCTATAATACTGCCTCCTATGTACAAGAAAATAACTGCTATAATGCTGTCTCCTGTGTACAAGAATATAACTACTATAATACTGCCTCCTATGTACAAGAATATAACTACTATAATACTGCCTCTATGTACAAGAAAATAACTACTATAATGCTGCCCCCTATGTACAAGAATATAACTACTATAATACTGCCCCCTATGTACAAGAATATAACTACTATAATACTGCCCCCTATGTACAAGAATATAACTACTATAATACTGCCCCCTATGTACAAGAATATAACTACTATAATACTGCTTCCTATGTACAAGAATATAACTACTATAATACTGCTCCTATGTACAAAAATATAACTACTATAATACTGCCCCCTTTGTACAAGAATATAACTACTATAATACTGCCCCTATGTACAAGAATATAACTGCTATAATACTGCCCCTATGTACAAGAATATAACTACTATAATACTGCCTCCTATGTACAAGAATATAACTACGATAATATTGCCTCCTATGTACAAGAATATAATACTATGATACTGCCCTCTATGTACAAGAATATAGCTACTATAATACTGCCCCCTATGTACAAGAATATAACTACTATAATACTGCCCCCTATGTACAAGAATATAACTACTATAATACGGCCCCCTACGTACTAGACTATAACTACTATAATACTGCCCCCTATGTACAAGAATATAACTACTATAATACTGCCCCCTATGTACAAGAATATAACTACTATAATACTGCCCCCTATGTACAAGAATATAACTACTATAATACTGCTTCCTATGTACAAGAATATAACTGCTATAATACTGCCCCTATGTACAAGAATATAACTACTATAATACTGCCCCCTATGTACAAGAATATAACTACTATAATACTGCCCCCTATGTACAAGAATATAACTACTATAATACTGCTTCCCATGTACAAGAATATAACTGCTATAATACTGCCCCTATGTACAAGAATATAACTACTATAATACTGCCTCCTATGTACAAGAATATAATACTATGATACTGCCCTCTATGTACAAGAATATAGCTACTATAATACTGCCCCCTATGTACAAGAATATAACTACTATAATACTGCTCTTATGTGCAGGAATATAACTACTATTATACTGCGACTATATACAGGAATATAACTACTATAATACTGCCTCCTATGTACAGGAATATAACTACTATATTACTGCCTCCTATGTACAAGAATATAACTACTATAATACTTCCCCCTATGTACAAGAATATAACTACTATAATACTGCCTCCTATGTACAAGAATATAACTATTATAATACTGCTCCTATGTACAAGAATATAACTACTATAATACTGCCCCCTATGTACAAGAATATAACTACTATAATACTGCCTCCTATGTTCAAGAATATAACTACTATAATACTGCTCCCTTTGTACAAGAATATAACTACTATAATACTGCCCCCTATGTACATGAATATAACTACTATAATACTAACTCCTATGTACAAGAATATAGCTACTATAATACTGCTCCTATGTACAAGAATATAACTACTATAATACTGCCCCCTATGTACATGAATATAACTACTATAATACTGCCCCCTATGTACAAGAATATAACTACTCTAATACTGCTCATATGTACAAGAATATAACTACTATAATACAGCCCCCTATGTACAAGAATATAATTACTATAATACTGCCCCCTATGTACAAGAATATAACTACTATAATACTACCTCCTATGTAGAAGAATATAACTACTAAAATACTGCCTCTATGTACAAGAATATAACTACTATAATGCTGCCCCCTATGTACAAGAATATAACTACTATAATACTGCCCCCTATGTACAAGAATATAACTACTATAATACTGCCCCCTATGTACAAGAATATAACTACTATAATACTGCCCCCTACGTACTAGACTATAACTACTATAATACTGCCCCCTATGTACAAGAATATAACTACTATAATACTGCCCCCTATGTACAAGAATATAACTACTATAATACTGCCCCCTATGTACAAGAATATAACTACTATAATACTGCCCCCTATGTACAAGAATATAACTACTATAATACTGCTTCCTATGTACAAGAATATAACTGCTATAATACTGCCCCTATGTACAAGAATATAACTACTATAATACTGCCCCCTATGTACAAGAATATAACTACTATAATACTGCCCCCTATGTACAAGAATATAACTACTATAATACTGCTTCCTATGTACAAGAATATAACTGCTATAATACTGCCCCTATGTACAAGAATATAACTGCTATAATACTGCCCCCTATGTACAAGAATATAACTACTATAATACTGCTTCCCATGTACAAGAATATAACTGCTATAATACTGCCCCTATGTACAAGAATATAACTACTATAATACTGCCTCCTATGTACAAGAATATAATACTATGATATTGCCCTCTATGTACAAGAATATAGCTACTATAATACTGCCCCCTATGTACAAGAATATAACTACTATTATACTGCGCCTATATACAGGAATATAACTACTATAATACTGCCTCCTATGTACAGGAATATAACTACTATATTACTGCCTCCTATGTACAAGAATATAACTACTATAATACTGCCCCCTATGTACAAGAATATAACTACTATAATACTGCCTCCTATGTACAAGAATATAACTACTATAATACTGTCCCTTATGTACAAGAATATAATTACTATAATACTGCCCCCTATGTACAAGAATATAACTACTATAATACTGCCTCCTATGTACAAGAATATAACTACTATAATACTGCCTCCTATGTTCAAGAATATAACTACTATAATACTGCTCCCTTTGTACAAGAATATAACTACTATAATACTGCCCCCTATGTACAAGAATATAACTACTATAATACTGCCTCCTATGTTCAAGAATATAACTACTATAATACTGCTCCCTTTGTACAAGAATATAACTACTATAATACTGCCCCCTATGTACATGAATATAACTACTATAATACTAACTCCTATGTACAAGAATATAGCTACTATAATACTGCTCCTATGTACAAGAATATAACTACTATAATACTGCCCCCTATGTACATGAATATAAGTACTATAATACTGCCCTCTATGTACAAGAATATAACTACTCTAATACTGCTCATATGTACAAGAATATAACTACCATAATACTGCCCCCTATGTACAAGAATATAATTACTACAATACTGCCCCCTATGTACAAGAATATAACTACTATAATACTACCTCCTATGTAGAAGAATATAACTACTATAATACTGCCTCCTATGTACAAGAATATAACTACTATAATACTGTCCCCTATGTACAAGAATATAACTACTATAATACTGCCCCCTATGTACAAGAATATAACTACTATAATACTGCACCCTATGTACAAGAATATAACTACTATAATACTGCCTCCTATGTACAAGAATATAACTACTATAATACTGCCTCCTATGTACAAGAATATAACTACTATAATACTGCCCCCTATGTACAAGAATATAACTACTATAATACTGCCCCCTATGTACAAGAATATAACTACTATAATACTGCCCTCTATGTACAAGAATATAACTACTATAATACTGCTCCTATGTACAAGAATATAACTACTATAATACTGCTCCCTATGTACAAGAATATAACTACTATAATACTGACCCCTATGTGCAAGAATATAACTACTATAATACTGTCCGCTATGTACAAGAATATAACTACTATAATACTGCCCCCTATGTACAAGAATATAACTACTATAATACTGTCCCCTATGTACAAGAATATAACTGGTATAATACTACCCCCTATGTACAAGAATATAACTACTATAATAGTGCCCCCTATGTACCAGAATATAACTACTATAATACTGCCCCCTATGTACAAGAATAGTATTACTGTTATACTGCGCGCTTATGGACACTAGTATATATAGCTGTAATACTTTATATATGATGGTGTATTGCATGGACTGTAGTCTTTATTTCTCAACTCCCAGCTATTAATCTTAGAATCCCTTCTACATTTTTTAGGAGAAGGTTGGTACCTCGTTCATCTACAGCTGACGGTCACTGATGTCAATGATGAATCCCCACAGTGGACGATGCAGCTTTATCCTTTCTTGGCCACCGTGTCGCCTCTAGCCACCGCTGGAACATATGTGTACAAATTACATGCAGTCGATAAAGATGAAGGTGTCAACGGAGAAGTGAAATATTTCCTTCTGGAAGGTGACTGAACTCTGTCCTTGTGTAAAATGTATAATTACAGTTTTGCTGTTAGCTTAACCCTTTGCAATCCAATTTTGGATTCAGGGTTTCCTAGGGGTTTTTCTCTTTCTGCCATTTCACAATGGCGCCATCTGCTGGCTAAAGCCAGTACTGCGGTATGGGACATGCTGGAGAGGCCCCAACAACAGAGCGGACAGTATTATACAGTAAGAATACCCTGCCGGACGTCTTCCGACATCGGAGTTGTACAGCCTTCAATCAGAATGTCTTCAGACGTCAGACAGTGGATTGGAAAGGGTTAATATGAGCATAAAGGTTCAGTCAGACGAGCGAATTGTAAACACATGTATAGGCGCGTTTTTTAAGCGTATCTATTAGAACCAATGCTTTCCAATGAAGCGGTCACATGTTCTGTTTTTACAAGCATTTAAAATTCACTCTGGGAAAAATAGGACAGCGTTTTTCGATTCGCTCAAAGACACAGTTTTCATGCGAATCGATGCAACTTTGACAGCAGGAAATCCTACTCACAAAGCCCTTAAATAAGCCCTAGCTGCAGAAAAAAATAATAATACATCACCTAGAAGCACTGTCAGGTCGGGCGCGTCTTTTTCTGGGTCCCCAGCTTTTCTTCTTCTTCATGTTCTTCTGGCCAAGGATTGAAAAATCCCCACCTCCTGGAAGCACTGCCTTTGATTGGCTGACCGCTTTAACCAATCACAGCCAATTTAAGAAGAAGAAGCGAGAAGCACTTCTAGGTGATGTGTATATAGATGTTTTTTTTCCTGCACCTACGGCTTCATTTCAGGGTAGGGCTTATGTTTCAAGCCCCTCCCTCCATTCTGAAAATTTCTGCCTTCATCCCATCACTGCAGCGGTGACCCTTTTTAAAGCAATGAGATAGCTTCATGCTCCTCTGCCACTGCTGTGACAGCTGTGAGAGGGGATTCCTTCATCCCGCAGGGAGTCCCGTTATCACTGAACACTGTGACAGCATTGTCACAGTGTTCAGTGGTGAAGGGACTCCCCGCAGGGATGGAGGAATCCCCTTCCACAGCTGTCACAACAGTGGCAGAGGAGCACAATTTTCTTCCTATGTTTTCAATGGGGCCGGTGCTGCTACTGCTGGCCCCATTGACAAGAAGCTAAAACCCCTGGATGTGACAGCATACAGGGGTTTCACATTCAAGGAATCCCCTGCTGCAGCTGTCACAGCCGCAGCAGGGAGTAGCAATTCTCTCCCATTGCTTTCACTATATGTGTGAATTTTAGGATCGTGTGACCGCGCAACATGTGCAAATAAAAACTGTGTTTGCCGTTTCTGTCACGCGTTCTTTATACACGCATTTTGCGTTTTGTTTTCATATACATAAATGAAGAAAAACGCTCGTCCAACTGAGCCCTAAAGCCGTGGTCAGATGAGCGATTTATTTTAAGACGGAATAGGCAAACTAAAGTATCGGCCTTATTAGAACCAATGCCCTCCAATGAAAGCGGTCACATGTATGTTTTTTAGAAGCGCTAAAAAAAAAAAAAAAATCGCACTTGCAAAAGATAGGACATTACAGTGCAAATGCACCCGGTCACGGGATGTCTATACACTCGGTGTAATTTATTTCTTTTTTGACACTTATACATGCACTAAAAAAAAAAAAAATGCTCCTCTGACTGAGCCCTAATACTGACCTGCAGGAAGTAGCAGCCAGAGGTGGTAAAGTACTGTTTGGATGCTTGGTGACACCCCAATTCGTCTGAAGCTTGACCCATGGTGCTTTATGTTTGTTACTTGCACGTTTTTTTTAATAATACCTAAAGCTCCTCATATTCGTCAGCTGGTAACATATTTCGCTGTCACACAAAAAAATCTCCATGACGTGTTTTTCTCTTGTTCTGCGTTGCAATTTTCCTGCTTTTTAGAAGGTTACAGAACTTCGTATTTTACTGTAATCAATCTTATTTTACGTGAAACTGGAAACCGCCTTTAAAGGACGATGATGTTTCAAACAATTTTTAATAATTTAGACATACTTTCTGTGCAGCCTCCTGACATTCATTTCTTTAATCCAGGTGGTGATAGAAGGTTTGAAGTGGACAGACATAGTGGTTGGATCCAGACAACTGGACAAGTCTTGGAAGAAGGTGTAGAGTACCTGCTTACGGTGCAAGCAGCTGATATGCTTGGAAAGAAAAGCTCCCCTGCTCTGGTGTCAGTGATTGCTGGAGAAAGACCCCCGCAGTTTAAAAATGTCTCTTATATAGTCCATGTACCGGAGAACACACCCGCAGGACACGTGTGAGTCATCAGGAAGATATGATTGTTTCTAAATTCAACAATATATGTCTTATCGTTTGTCTAGAGGAGTATTGAGAATAGTAATGGCTGCTTTTATAACATTACTACATCAGAAAAGTAATCATCCCTTCTCAATTACATTCAGATGTCAAGATTCGGATACAAGAATATAACTACTGCCCCTCTGTTACGATCGTATGGTCAAACTAAGCACGGGGCCCACACGATCGTGACCGAGAGGGATACAGATATACACAGGGGTTTCCGGCAACTGGCCCTGTGCTACAGGGAGGATGACATGGCCCTACCTGAGCGGGGACATCGCCCCGATAAAGGGCGGTCCAGCAGTCTTCGGATCTGGGCCCTAGCTGCTCCTAGGAACCACGCACCAGAACAGGATACATAAACATGCCATATAACAGGGACAGAACAACAGGACACACAGAGCCAGAATACACAGCATACAGCAGCCACAATGCAAACACTAATAGCAGATTGTAAAGCTGAATATAAAAGCGAGGTGTTAGTTCGTACATTGGCCAATGAACTTAAGCTGCAAGCCTCGGCAAGGCCCTTCATGTCTTGCAGTCCCTACACTAGCAAGACACATTTACTAGAGGACCCTAGGGGCCACCCTAGCGCTGAAATAGCAAACAAACTCAGCAGCACAACGTAACACCCCCTATGTACAAGAATATAACTACTATAATACTGCCCCTATGTACAAGAATATAACTACTATAATACTGCCCCCTATGTACAAGAATATAACTACTATAATACTGCCTGATATGTACAAGAATATAACTACCGTAATACTGCCCCCTATGTACAAGAATATAACTACTATAATACTGCTCCTATGTACCAGAATATAACTACTATAATACTGCCCCCTATGTACAAGAATATAACTACTATAATACTGCCCCCTATGTACAAGAATATAACTACTATAATACTGCTCACTATGTACAAGAATATAACTACTATAATACTGCTCCTATGTACAAGAATATAACTACTATAATACTGCTCCCTATGTACAAGAATATAACTACTATAATACTGCCCCTATGTACAAGAATATAACTACTATAATACTGCTCCTATGTACAAGAATATAACTACTATAATACTGCCTCCTATGTACAAGAATATAACTACTCTAATACTGCCCCCTTTGTACAAAAATATAACTACTATAATACTGTCCCCTATGTACAGGAATATAAATACTATAATACTGCCCCCTATGTACAAGAATATAACTACTATAATACTGCCCTCTATGTACAAGAATATAACTACTATAATACTGCTGCTATGTACAAGAATATAACTACTATAATACTGCCCCCTATGTACAAGAATATAACTACTATAATACTGCCCCTATGTACATCAATATAACCACTATAATACTGCCTGCTATGTACAAGAATATAACTACTATAATACTGCCTCCTATGTACAAGAATATAACTACTAGAATACTGCCCCCTATGTACAAGAATATAACTACAATAATACTGCCCCCTCTGTACAAGAATATAACTACTATAATACCGCCCCATATGTACAAGAATATAACTACTATAATACTGCCCCTATGTACAATAATATAACTATTATAATACTGCCCCTATGTACAAGAATATTACTGCTACAATACTGCCCCCTATGTACAAGAATATAACTACTATAATACTGCCCACTATGTACAAGAATATAACTACTATAATACTGCCCCTATATACAAGAATATAACTACTATAATACTGCCCCCTATGTACAAGAATATAACTACTATAATACTGCTCCCATGTACAAGAATATAACTACTATAATACTGCTCCTGTGTACAAGAATATAACTACTATAATACTGCCTCCTATGTAAAAGAATATAACTACTACAATACTGCCCCCTATGCACAAGAATATAACTAGTATAATACTGCCTCCTATGTACAAGAATATAACTACTATAATACTGCCCCCTATGTACAAGAATATAACTACTATAATACTGTCTCATATGTACAAGAATATAACTACTATAATACTGCCCCCTATGCACAAGAATATAAGTACTATAATACTGCCCCCTGTGTACAATAATATAACTACTATAATACTGCTCCCTATGTACAAGAATATAACTACTATAATACTGTTCCCTATATACAAGAATATAACTACTATAATACTGCCCCCTATGTACAAGAATATAACTACTATAATACTGCCCCCTATGTACAAAAATATAACTACTGTAATACTGCCTCCTATGTACAAGAATATAACTACTATAATACTGCCCCCTATGTACAAGAATATAGCTACTATAATACTGCCCCCTATGTACAAGAATATAACTACTATAATACTGCCCCCTATGTACAAGAATATAACTACTATAATACTGCCTCCTATGTACAAGAATATAACTACTATAATACTGCCCCCTATGTACAAGAATATAACTACTATAATACTGCCCCCTATGTACAAGAATATAACTACTATAATACTGCTCCTATGTACAAGAATATAACTACTATAATACTGCTCTTATGTACAAGAATATAACTACTATAATACTGCCTCCTATGTACAAGAATATAACTACTATAATACTGCTCCTATGTACAAGAATATAACTACTATAATACCGCTTTTGTGTACAGGACATGAAAATAACCACTATAAAAACTGACTATTTTGGACAACATTACAAGTGTGAGTAAAATGGTAATTTTTCACATCGTACTGGAGTTGTCTGTGCACATTGTTTGGCATGGTCGGGTAATGTATGTGCTTAAAGGGGTTGTCAGGTGTGAAAAGATTTTTCAAAATGGCCGAAAATGCAGCTGTCTTCTAGAGCCAATTACAGGCCTCCTTCACACGCGGTTCTCATGGCATCCGGGCTCCCGGTAGCAGTTATGTCATGAGAACGGCATTACACAGCCGGGGACGCTGATTGGCTGCAGCATTCTGGTGATAGGCAAAAATCCAAATGCAATGGAGCTCCAATGCCTCCAGGCTGAGGGAGGGGGCGGGGCGTCCTGCTAACTTCATTATATTAATGCTTCTGCAGCAACTAAAAAAATAAAAAGTTTCTCAATTGAACAAACCGCAAAATGTTTAATTGACTATAATGACTTCCTTTGTAATAACCCGCCCAATAAGTATATCAAGAGAAAATTCAAGGGCTCGGTCAAACGGACCTCAGATGCGGGCGAAAATCCGCACCTACCAAAGAAAGAACATATGTGTGGCGCTGGACGCGGTCCTGTGGACTTTTCCCACACGCAGTGTGTTTTTGTTTTTCCGCGCAGATCTCCGCTCGTGTGACCGAGCCCCAAGGAGGCGAACAAATTTATTTACAGTTCTAATTAAGAAAAATCCGTTCTGTGTTTCCTGTGTTTTAGGCTGCTGGCGGTGTCGGCCATGTCTCATCAGAATCGCCCGTTAAGCTACAGCTTGGTCAGCAACCCGCACAATCTATTTATCCTTAACCAGCTGAGTGGGGACATCGCGTTGACCAGGGGTGTGGACTATGAGACCGAACCCAACCAGTTTCTATTACTGGTCAGAGCGAGTGAAGATTCGCGGCCGCTGAGCAGCTCGGTGGAGGTAAGTGTATGGGGTCCGTGTTTGCTGGTTGACTGACTTGACGTTCTACGATACAGTGAAACATCTTTGAGACGACCCCCAAACTTGCACTGAAAAGTGACCTTCACATGCGGTTCTCCTGGCATCAGGGCTCCCAGTAGCAGTTATGTTAGGAGAACGGCATGCTACAGCTGCAGACCCTGATTGGCTGCAGCAGTCCGGTGGTAGAATAGTAGCACTGTAATATGTAGCATAAGGGCTTATTCAGATGGGTGTATATCGGTCGGGTTTTCACGCCCGACCGATATATGCTGCCCCTCTCAGCAGGGGGAGGAGGCGGGACGGAAGCTATTGCACTGCACTTCCGCCCCCTCTCCACTCCTCGCCACTATTTGCAATGGGAGGGATGGGGCGGAGCTAAGTTTTGCCCGCCCCACCTCCTCCCATTGCAAACAGTGGCGAGGGGCGGAGAGGGAGCGGGAGCTCAGTGCACTAGCTCCCGGCTCGTCCTACCTCCTCCCCTTACAGGGAGGGGCAGCTTATATCGGCCGGGCGTGAAAACTCTACCGATATACGCCCATCTGAAAAAGCCCCAAATGACATGATACATTTTTTCTGCGGGTTGGTACAATTATGACAATATATATATTTTTTAGTTTTTTTCCCTTTTGCACAATAAAAACCCTGTTTTGGAATTTTTTTTGCACTGCTGCGTTCTTAGTCTTAGAACTTTTTTTTTTTTACTTTCTTAATGTACGGAGCTCTTTTTGCATGACGAGCCGCTTTCATTGATGCCCTTTTGGCGTACATATGTCTTTTTTGATTGCGTCTTTTTGGAAGGCAAAATGAACGAACGCAGCAAACGTGGGTTTGATTTTTTTTTAAACAGAGAAGGGAAAATACAGGTTTTTTTACGTGTTTGTTTTCCAACCTTATTTGTTTTTCCTTACATTTTTTGTGTCTCTTGGGGACTCTGATCGTTCTGATAATACACTGCAGTACCTATGTACTGCAATTAGAGATGAGCGAACGTACTCTTTTCGGGTGTTTTTGCACTCGAGCACCGCTTTTTTCTAGTAACTGACTACTCGGACAATAAGATTCGGAGGCGCCGGGGGTGAGCAGGGTGTTGCAGAGGGGAGTGGGGGGGGGGGGGGAGAGCCCCCTCTGTTACCCATTGCTACCCCCCACTCCACCACGCCGCCCCCCGGATCTTTTCGTCTGAGTAGTCAATTACTCGGAAAAAGCGGTGCTCGAGTGCAAAAACACCCGAACCGAGTACGTTCGCTAATCATAGTGATCACAAGACCCAGACTCCATTGCTAGTTGTCTGTTTGCCATGGCAACCCATCAGCCCTCGGCAATTACATGACAGAGGGATGATGACGTCACAGAGGGAGCACCCTCCCTCTGTGAACTCTTTTCATGCTGCAATCAGCATTAATCACAGCATATAAAGGGTTATCAATGGGGATGGCTGTTCTTACTGATCCCTCCTGTTGTAGCAGGAAGACTGGTTTTTAACCCGCGCCATCTGTGGGACATAATGAAAAAAAACACTTGCCATAAGTATGTGTGTCATAAGTGTGTATAAATATGCACGCTTCGGATTTATTTCATTCGAGCCTGAAGAAGAACCTAAGATGTTCACAAGCTCGCTGTAACATCATGTATTTTTGGTAGCCATTAAAAGGTATCATATCTACAAGATGACTTGGTTTCTCTTGCTAGGAACAGTCGCATTATCCAAATGTATGTCCATACGCAGGAACTGCTTCCAAGCAGGGATGTAAATTTACGTCCTGGGGCAGGAAGGGGTTCAGGTCCAGTTCATAAACTAATGGACCAATGATGCCTGTGGCTCTCAGTGCATGCTGGGAGTTGTAGTTTCCCTACAGTTGGGAAGCCAGAGGTTGTGTAAAGCATATTAGTAGTAGGATATTAGAAGTTCATTCTTCTAAGCTGCAGCCTTCGGGTAGAAGTTGGGAGCGCCCCTGGATACAGCCACTGGCATGTACTATACATGTACTAAAAGGGCAAGTTTATGACCCAAGCATAATGCTGATATGTGGAAGGGGATTTTATGACTCCAAGCGCAGGAGGCGGGAGCACACTGAATCATTTTTATATCAAGATATTAGTGTCCGTTTTATTGCGCTCTGCTGAAACTCTTACGTGGTTAATGGAAATGTCTTGCAGGTTGTGGTGGTGATTATAGACATAAATGATTGCACCCCAGAATTTCAGCAGACAATCTATAGCAGAGACGGCGTCCCTGAGACTGTGCCCGTGGCAACCTCTCTCCTGCAAGGTTAGTATATCCTGCTTTATACAGCCGAGGTGCAATAAATTGTGCTGAAACCTGGCCGGGAAAGCAGAACTACTGCTGTATACTCAGTGCAGTCCATCCAGGCCGGCGCAGCAAGATTGTGTCATTGGAAATTGGGATACAGGATGGACGTCGCACTGATCAAGCTTTAATACTAAAATCACATGCAAGCTGCAACCAAATTTAAAGGGTTTTCCAGTTGTAAACTATTGACGGCTTACCCTCCAGGATAGGTAATATAAATAATAGATTGACAGAGGTTCATCACCAGGGATCCCTTCAGATCAGCTGTTTGTCGTGTCAGTTGTGCTCATGCACTTAACTGATTTCCGCAGGAAGCAGACAGCACCATTCGCACTGCAATGGCCAGGCTTGTTATTGCAGGCCAAGTTCTCATTGAAATGAATGTGAATTTTGGTTGTAATACCAAGCATGGCCAGTGGGAATGGAGCTGTCTGCTTCCTGCAAAATCCACTTGGTGCACAAGCACACGGACCCAGAGAACAGATCTGAGGAGATCCCTGGCAACAGACCCCTGTTGATCTACTATTGATTACCTATCTTGAGGAAAAGCTGGCAAAAGTTTACAACTAGAGAGGAATTATAAGGAGTGTAAGAGTTTGTCACACCGGGGCCCGGCAATATGTCCCCCTATACAAACTGATCACTTTTCTTAGAGGCCCATGACTTTTCACCATTGGCGCTTTCCTGTATGGAATTTCTCCCTGTGACCCCGGAGTGCGGCATAAAAACACATGACATTTTTCCCGTGGATCAGTTTCAGTGTGAATCCACATTAGATGGAAAATCCGGCGATCGAAGCGACTTCCAGCGAGGCCGGTCATCGGTGCTAGACTAGGCAGGGTTAGAATTTCAGTGCCGACCTTAGGTTGGGGGTTCTCATGTAACGGTGTGGAGAGCACACCGAGAATGGCATGCCTGAGAAAAACATCCAGCAAAAGGGGATCCTGTGGATGGTAACAATGCATCACTAAGAGGGGTCAGAGGTGGATGTCAAGAATCGCTGAGAAGGTGAAAAACATCACCTGGTCAGATGGATCCAGCTTTCTGTTGCACCGTGTTGATGGGAGGTCAGAATTTGGTGCAAGCAGCATGAATCGCTGACCCCTTCCTGTCAGGTGTCAACACTTTAAGCTGTGAAAGTGGCTAATGGTGCAGGGAATGTGTTCTTGGTACACCCCGGGTCATCTGATAGCCGTGGATGGAATTTCTCCATTTCTGATGGCCTAAGGAAGTCTAACGCGTTACTAGATGGGTGTCTACAATAAAGTGACCAACCAGTGTATATAGAGCAAAGGTGTGTTAACGTTTGTATATGTGAAGTGGCCCTGGAAATAGGTCTGGGCTCTCCCCTGCTCTTCGGAGGAGCATGGCGTACTGGTTGGGAGACAGGAGGCCTATCCAGTAGTGTTACGCCCAACTCCTGCAGGGTCACCATCGTCACCCGGTTCACATAGGCAGGTGCTGAAGCCAGCAAGGCCTAGTGGTCTGGTTCTTGCCAGGCCAATTCTCTAGCAGACCTCGTTTTGTGGATGGCTAGAAGAGTTGTGATAGTTTAAAGGTGCCATGGGTAGATCTGAAAGTCTCTGGACTCCATCTTCGATGACGATAAAGCCACTTGTCATGCTCACTAGTCTCTTACCTGGGTACCGGTCAGGGCCAAATAGTCTGCAGCAGCAGAGAGGCTCATGGACATTGTTGGATACCAAGGAAGGGCTAGTGATTAGGAGTCATCTCTGCAGGAGCCACACCTATAGGGCTTGTGCTGCACACCACAGGCGTTTTACCAAGGAGTATCCCCGCGGCCCACTCTTGCAGTATGGCTGCACTGAGCCACACTAGTGGTCTATTCCTGCTCATAGCTGCTCTCCTCATCTCCACCCTCCTTTAAAGTCGCAGTCCACTCTTTTACCAAGCACCATAAATAGACAGAATATACAGGGTGAGGCAAAAGTCCGGACACACCTGTTTAGAAGTCAATTTTCTCACTATTACACAAGTTAATGTGTGAAAGTATTAATTGGGAGGGAAGCTGCATTTTGTGGAGAAGACGTTTTGAATGGCCCTTTTGCACGTTGCTATATTGAATACAGCTTAGTCATTTCAAGTGGGAAGGGGGCAATGTGATATATCAGTCTTAGCTAGAATGTACTCAGAAACACACTGGCAGGGTCAGTTTTACCCTATCTTTAGTTTTTTAGGAGTTAAGGGAAAAGTCGGTAAATTGTGTCTGACATCCAGGGCCTTTTTTCATTGACTGATCACTTAACGGTGAGAAGTCCTGCCATATTCCCATCTGTGCTTAATGAAAACAGTGAGCTGCGATTTTTCTTCCACTCATGTAATATGCAATTCATATCTGCGAGTGGAATGGAAAAATCTAAACGGCATGCTTTTCAATGCCTGCGTTTTGACGCAAAAAATCAGCATGAACAGCGATCCCCGCTTCTACAATTAGAATCTGTTCATGTGAGACCCTTTTGAATGAGAACGATTCTTGACATCCTCCTCTGACCCCTTTCAGTAAGGAGTTGTTTCTGTCCACAGGATCCCCTTTCACTGGATGATTTCCCCCGATCACGCCATTCTCGGTATATGCTCCACACTGTGGATGTGAGAAACCACCCCGCGGCTGGCACTAAGATCCCAGCTAGTCTAGCACTGATGACCCGGCCTCGTTGGAAGTCGCTCCGATCGCTGGATTTTTCCATCTAATGTGGATTCACACTGAAACTGATCCACGGAAAACTTGTCACGTGTTTTTATGCTGAACTCTGGGTTCTGATTTCCTTACCGGGGAGCGCCAATTGTGGGAGCGCAGGGGGGCGCTAATAAAGGGGCCAATCGGTGAACATGGAGTATGTAGGTACTTCTCATGTTCTTTTGAATTTCTTCCAATGTAACCACAGGTTGTGGTCAAATTATTTGCGGTTTTGCAAAAAAAAAAATTTGACTGCACCTCCTTAAAGGGAAATACTATTGATCGGTTGGGTCTGCCACTGAACGGGCGCCTGCTGCCAGCACCATTAGACACAAGGGGTACAAAGTGGAAGTCGCTCCTCCTCCTCCTGTATAGCAACCGGCACCTGAAACTGCAGGTGCAGCTCCCATTGATTTAAAAAACCCCTTTGCAATACTGAAACTAAGTTAATTAGCTTCCTATGAAAATAGTCGCAGTCTGTGTATGAGATGGGTCAATGCATATATTATGAGCCCCTGCCAACAGGGACCTACCGGCATATGTAATATGTAATTCCTATTACTTGTTAAATACACTGAGACTCGAAAACACAGACAGACGCAGAACTTTTTTTTTTTTTTGTAAAAGCATTGGGGGGGGGGGGGGGAAGACTCGTCTTTTGAACCCTTTGAAGTCCTAAAATGTCGACTAGCAAGAACCCAGAACAAAGGCGTGAAATGATGTGACTACAGGCAGCGCGTATGTTCTCAATAACAATGGCGTAATTATCTTGGCTTTAAACTAGCAGTCCCTCTCTCCCTCTAATAACACGGTGTATTGATGTATCACTCGTGCTAATTGTCCTCCTGTATAAGCAATTATTTTTTTTTTTCCCTCTCTCATCAGTGACAGCCTCTGACTGCGACTCCGGCGAGAGCGGGGAGTTTTCATACTTCACTCTCAGCCCTGATTTCAGCATCTCCGCACAGGGCACCATTAGCCCAGCAAGGCGCTTGGATTACGAGAGACCCAGTCATCTCTATGAGTTTGTCATCCTGGCAATAGACCGCGGGGAATCGCCAAACACGGGGACGGCCACAGTCAGAATCCGGGTCACCAACGTGAACGATGAAGTCCCGGAATTTTCCCAAGCCATGTCAGTAAAGACTTTTTGTCTTGTACATTTTCTCTTTTTTTTGGTAATTTAACCGGTAGGGGTTATCATTATCTATAATGGCCATCTGCTTTAAAAATTAAGCCTTGCTCTTCTCAGCACTCAACAGTATTCATCAATTTATTCACCGGCTCTGCGCGTTAACTCTTTCCTCACCCTTATTTTTGGCAGTTAGAAAATGTCCAGATTTTGGGAAATGTGCTGAATCTACTTCTCTGCAGCACTTAAGGGTTAAAGGCACTTTTCTGGTTTTCCAGCACTAAACTATTGATGACCCATCCTCGGCAGGAGTCCGCCGCTTAGAATCCCCTCCGATCAGTTAATTAAAGAGGCCATGGCGCTTGAGTGAGCTCTACGTCGTGTTCGTCGGTCACGGGGCCTGAGAGCAACTCAATCCAATTCAAGTGAATGAGGTTGAGCTGCAATACCAGGCACAGCCACTATACAATGTACGGTGCTGTACCTGGTATGGACTATAACAGGCGCTACTCACCCGAGCACCAATGACACTTCATTTAGCAGAATAGGATCCTTAGTGGTGGACCCCGTCTACCAACTATGGATGACCGATCCTGAGGATAAGTCATCAATGGTTTAGTGCCGGAAAACGAAAACATGGCTTCCTACTTTCAAAAATATTGCCACACCTGTCCCTGAGTTGCCAACCTCCTCTTCATTTTTTTTCTGGACACTTGAAGCAATTATCACAGGTGACCAAATATTTGTACGGCCATAATATACACTCTGCTCCTTTTGGAGACCATACCCTAAAAAAAAACAACGACACGACTGGCCTCATCTAACAAACCTATCTTACAGTAAGACTGCCCTTGGTGCCCATCGTAACCAATCAGGGCTCAGCTTTCATTTAACCTCAGCAGCTTGAGAAATGAAAGCTGAGCTGTGATTGATGATCTGACTGTTAGACCCCAAAATTAAAGGGGTTGTCCTGCTGTAGTAAAAAAAAAGCTGTATGTGTATATATAATATGGAGGCAGATATTATAAGAGAGGGGGCAGTTATTACATGTAATAAAATGCGGGGGGCAGTTAGTTGCACATCATTAGATTCATATATGACCACTTTCTCCACCTGTCGCAGGTACAATTTACTTCTGAGCACCTGAGTTCCTCTCATATGACTGCTCACCATTCTTCACATCGCACTTCAGCAATACCTGAGCTTAGAGATGCCCCCTTGGTCACAAAAATACTGGCCATAGTAAAAAAAGGGGTGTGGTTATAGGCGTGGCTTATTATAAGGTATCAACTGTGCGCCCAGTAGTAGTAATATCCCCAGTTGTGGCCCCAATTATAGTACCCTTAGTAGTAAGCCTAATAGTAATATTACCCCCAGTTGTGGCCCCAAAGATAATTGTGCACCCCTCAGTAGACTCAATAGTAATAGTGCCAGCAGTAGTGGCCCTAATAGTAACACTATCCCCAGTAATAATAGTGTGCCAAGTTGGGCCCCAATAATAATGCCCTTAGGTAGTGGCTTCAGTAATAATAGTGCCCTCAGTATTGGCCCCAATAACAATAGTACCCCCAGTTGTAGCCCCAAATGTAACAGTGCCCCCATTAGTAATTGTGTGTACTAGTGGGTCTAATAATAATAGTGCTCTTAGTGGTGGCCCCAATAATAACAGTTCCCTCAGTAGTGGCCCTAGTAGTAATAGTACCCCCAGTTGTGGCTCAGGAAGTAGTAGTGCCCCATTTGTAATCCGAATAGTAAATGTGTACCGCTCAGTGGCCTCAATACTAATAGTGCCTCCAGTAGTGGCTCCAACAGTAATAGTGACTCCTTTAGCGGCCCCAATAGTAATAGTGCCTCCAGTGGTGGTCCCAATGTGGTAAAAGTGCCTCCAGTAGTGGAGCTAATATAGTAATAGTGCCCCCAGTAGTAGTCCCAAGAGTAATTGTGACTCATTTAGTGGTCCAAATATAGTAATAGTGCCCCCAGTAGTTGTCCCAATAATAATAGTGCCCCCAGTAGTTGTACCAATAATAACAGTGCCTCCAGAAGTTGTCCCAATAATAATAGTGCCCCCAGTAGTGGTCCCAATAATAATAGTGCCCCCAGTAGTTGTCCCAATAATAATAGTGCCCCCAGTAGTTGTCCCAATAATAATAGTGCCCCCAGTAGTTGTCCCAATAATAATAGTGCCCCCAGTAGTTGTCCCAATAATAATAGTGCCCCCAGTAGTTGTCCCAATAATAATAGTGCCTCCAGTAGTTGTCCCAATAATAATAGTGCCCCCAGTAGTTGTCCCAATAATAATAGTGCCCCCAGTAGTTGTCCCAATAATAATAGTGCCTCCAGTAGTTGTCCCAATAATAATAGTGCCCCCAGTAGTTGTCCCAATAATAATAGTGCCTCCAGTAGTTGTCCCAATAATAATAGTGCCCCCAGTAGTTGTACAAATAATAATAGTGCCTCCAGAAGTTGTCCCAATAATAATAGTGCCCCCAGTAGTGGTCTCAATACAGTAATAGTGCCTCCAGTAGTGGTCCCAATAGTAATTGTGACTCCTTTAGTGGTCTCCATTTTGGCAATAGTGCCCCCAGTAGTGGTCCCAATAATAATAGTGCCTCCAGTAGTGGTCCCAATAATAATAGTGCCCCCAGTAGTTGTCCCAATAATAATAGTGCCTCCAGTAGTGGTCCCAATAATAATAGTGCCCCCAGTAGTTGTCCCAATAATAATAGTGCCCCCAGTAGTTGTACAAATAATAATAGTGCCTCCAGAAGTTGTCCCAATAATAATAGTGCCCCCAGTAGCTGTCCCAATAATAATAGTGCCTCCAGTAGTAGTCCCAATAGTAATAGTGCCTACAGTAGTGGTCTCAATATAGTAATAGTGCCTCCAGTAGTGGTCCCAATAGTAATTGTGACTCCTTTAGTGGTCTCCATTTTGGCAATAGTGCCCCCAGTAGTTGTCCCAATAATAATAGTGCCCCCAGTAGTGGTCCCAATAATAATAGTGCCCCCAGTAGCTGTCCCAATAATAATAGTGCCCCCAGTAGTTGTCCCAATAATAATAGTGCCTCCAGTAGTTGTCCCAATAATAATAGTGCCCCCAGTAGCTGTCCCAATAATAATAGTGCCCCCAGTAGCTGTCCCAATAATAATAGTGCCCCCAGTAGCTGTCCCAATAATAATAGTGCCCCCAGTAGTTGTCCCAATAATAATAGTGCCCCCAGTAGTTGTCCCAATAATAATAGTGCCTCCAGTAGTTGTCCCAATAATAATAGTGCCCCCAGTAGCTGTCCCAATAATAATAGTGCCCCCAGTAGCTGTCCCAATAATAATAGTGCCCCCAGTAGCTGTCCCAATAATAATAGTGCACCAGTAGTTGTCCCAATAATAATAGTGCCCCCAGTAGCTGTCCCAATAAAAATAGTGCCTCCAGTAGTTGTCCCAATAGTAATAGTGCCTACAGTAGTGGTCCCAATATAGTAATAGTGCCTCCAGTAGTTGTCCCAATAATAATAGTGCCTCCAGTAGTTGTCCCAATAATAGTGCCTCCAGTAGTTCTCCCAATAATAATAGTGCCCCCAGTAGTTGTCCCAATAATAATAGTGCCCCCAGTAGCTGTCCCAATAATAATAGTGCCCCCAGTAGCTGTCCCAATAATAATAGTGCCTCCAGTAGTTGTCCCAATAATAATAGTGCCTCCTGTAGTTGTCCCAATAAAAATAGTGCCTCCAGTAGTTGTCCCAATAATAATAGTGCCTCCAGTAGTTGTCCCAATAATAGTGCCTCCAGTAGTTCTCCCAATAATAATAGTGCCCCCAGTAGTTGTCCCAATAATAATAGTGCCCCCAGTAGGGGTCCCAAAATAATAGTGCCCTCAGTAGTTGTCCCAATAATAATAGTGCCTCCAGTAGTGGTCCCAATAATAATAGTGCCCCCAGTAGTGGTCCAAATATAGTAATACTAACTCCTTTAGTGGACTCAATATTAATAGGGCCCCCTCTGTGCCCTCCACGCCTTGAATCTGTAGCCGTGCAGCAACCCCACAGCATTTAGTATATCACTCACTCTCTCTGTCTCTTTAACTCCCTCCCAGCGTCTATGATGCCTACCGAACGTGTAGGACGCAGGCACCAAGAGGAGAGGCTGGCGGTCACAGCTCTGATTACAGAAGCTGGACAGGAGAGGATGAGGGACATACTAGATGCTGTGGGGTCGCTGCCCGGGCCCGGCTCCCAGCTGACAATTATTATTTACTGGCCATATGCAAACTGGCTAGTTGCTAACTGCCCGACAGTAAGCAACCGGGCAGGTAGGGACCTGAGCTTGATGTCCTGGGCGAGCAGCCGTGGTCTTGCCCTCTGTGAAATCCCTCATGTGGCATCCCAAGCAGGTGGGCTGTTCGCAGCATGGGACAAATAGGAGACAGGCCTGGCCCCCTCCATGCTACCCGCCTGTCCTTTTCCTATACAATACTTTCAGATGGTGGCAGCCCCGGGCTGGCGGAAGGAAGGTTAGCTGGCTTCAGCGCTTCCCTAGGGGCCCGTTTACATGGAACATGCATAGGGCACATTTTTGGAATGAAACTTGTGGACGGGGTTTTATTTTTAATTCTACTGACAGCAGAAAAAAACATCCAGTTTTTTTTCAGACTGTCCATTCATTGACCGGCCGTTGGCAGATCTGACCTGCTGACCAGATGCATACGGTGCTACAGCCAGCACCACTCACTTCAGTGGCGTTAAAGTGCTCTACCAGACACAACCTGTGGCAAGCCGTGGCGCTGTATCTGCGAGGAAATCAACCATTGTATTTCTTCTGCATAACAACCCCTTTAATTAGTCAATGACTGTAAAATAACGGCACGCAGCCTTCTGTGATAACAGCTGTGGATGTGGGTGTAACATGATGTAAAGCAAGGATAGTATGGTACCGAGTGACCCGAAAAACCTACACAATGCTAAATACTGTACTGTGCTGACCATGAGCCATAGGATAAGTAAAGTACACAGTGACTCCACCAGCAGAACAGTAAGTGCAGCTCTGGAGTATAATACAGGATGTAACCCAGGAGCAGTACAGGATAACTAATGTATGTACACAGTGACTCCACTAGCAGAATACTGAGTGCAGCTCTGGAGTATAATACAGGATAAGTAATGTATGTACACAGTGACTCCACCAGCAGAATAGTGAGTGCAGCTCTGGAGTATAATACAGGATGTAACTCAGGTTCAGTACAGGATAAGTAATGTATGTACACCGTGACTCCACCAGCAGAACAGTAAGTGCAGCTCTAGAGGATAATACAGGATGTAACTCAGGATCAGTACAGGATAAGTAATGTATGTACACAGTGACTCCACCGGCAGAATAGTGAGTGCAGCTCTGCAGTATAATACAGGGTCTAACTCAGGATCAGTACAGGATAACTAATGTATGTACACAGTGAGTCCACCAGCAGAATAGTGAGTGCAGCTCTGGAGTATAATACAGGATGTAACTCAGGAGCAGTACAGGATAAGTAATTATGTACACAGTGACTCCACCAGCAGAACAGTGAGTGCAGCTCTGGGGTATAATACAGGATGTAACTCAGGAGCAGTACAGGATAAGTAATGTATGTAGACAATGACTCCACCAGCAGAATAGTGAGTGCAGCTCTGGAGTATAATGCAGGATGTAACTCGGGATCTGTACAGGATAAGTAATGTATGTACACAGTGACTCCACCAGCAGAATAGTGAGTGCAGCTCTGGGGTATAATACAGGATGTAACTCAGGATCAGTACAGGATAAGTAATGTATGTACACAGAGACTCCACCAGCAGAATAGTGAGTGCAGCTCTGGGGTATAATACATGATGTAACTCAGGATCAGTACAGGATAAGTAATGTATGTACACAGTGACTCCACCAGCAGAATAGTGAGTGCAGCTCTGGAGTATAATACAGGATGTAACTCAGGAGTAGTACCGGATAAGTAATGTATGTACACAGTGACTCCACCAGCAGAATAGTGAGTGCAGCTCTGGAGTATTATACAGGATGTAACTCAGGACCAGTACAGGATAAGTAATGTATGTACTCAGTGACTCCCCCAGCAGAATAGTGAGTGCAGCTCTGGAGTATAATACAGGATGTAACTCAGGATCAGCACAGGATAAGTAATGTATGTACACAGTGACTCCACCAGCACAATAGTGAGTGCAGCTCTGGGGTATAATACAGGATGGAACTCAGGAGTAGTACCGGATAAGTAATGTATGTACACAGTGACTCCACCAGCAGAATAGTGAGTGCAGCTCTGGAGTATTATACAGGATGTAACTCAGAACCAGTACAGGATAAGTAATGTATGTACACAGTTACGCCACCAGCAGAATAGTGAGTGCAGCTCTGGAGTATAATACAGGATGTAACTCAGGATCAGTACAGGATAAGTAATGTATGTACACAGGGACTCCACCAGCAGAATAGTGAGTACAGCTCTGGAGTATAATAAAGGATGTAACTCAGAATCAGTACAGGATAAGTAATGTATGTACACAGTGACTCCACCAGCAGAATAGTGAGTGCAGCTCTGCAGTATAATGCAGGATGTAACTCAGGATCAGTACAGGATAAGCAATGTATGTACACAGTGATCCAGCAGCAGAATAGTGAGTGCAGCTCTGGAGTATAACATAAGGCCATAAGCAGCCGCGAAAACGTACAAATATCATTTTTCAGGTTAGCCAGGAAAGGTCTCACCTTCATAATATTTTTTCCATTGTTATAGAAGAGTATTTAACGTTACATAGAGTAACATGACATATAATAAGCAGGATACTGGCTGCAGACGATTTTATTAACATGATGACACTCCTGGAGATCATCTCCAGCTCAGGACTAAGGATTGTATTTTTATAGATTAGCCCCCAGAGCTTCCATTCTCTATGGATGCTGATTACACTTGTGTATGGATGTGTTTTAAGTGGAAATGCTGTGTGAATTACAATTGCACCGAATAAGTGGGGGAATAATTGGCCTGTTCAGGTATTGATTATGGCATTTTCATTCTTCACTTCTGCTGTACAGTATTGATCAGTGTCGCTGCCTCTCCAAAACTTGGCTGGAAAATAGCGAATGGATGGAGACTAGAATCTAAAAATATAGAAATCTTATAGAGAATCTCAATAGAAACTGTAAGCTGAATCCAAGCTGTGCGATGTATTGACGGGTCTGTAGCATGGGGAAAAGGAAAATTGATCCTAAACATTCGCAATAAATAACAGGTTGAACTTTATGAATCTTGTTTTTTTTCACCTGAGTGAATCTGATTATTGCAGTGTTTGACCCAAATAATTGAACATTCAATGGGATATTCAGTATATTTTAAATAACTAATTTGTACAAATGGTTGAGTAACCTAATAAACATATTACATATGCTCTACTGATCCTGAGTTACATCCTGTATTATACTCCAGAGCTGCACTCACTATTCTGCTGGTTGACTCACTGTGTACATACATTACTTATCCTGTACTGATCCTGAGTTACATCCTGTATTATACTCCAGAGCTGCACTCCCTATTCTGCTGGTGGAGTCACTGTGTACATACATTACTTATCCTGTACTGCTCCTGAGTTACATCCGGTATTATACTCCAGAGCTGCACTCACTATTCTGCTGGTGGAGTCATTGTGTACATACATTACTTATCCTGTACTGATCCCGAGTTACATCCTGTATTATACTCCAGAGCTGTACTGACTATTGTGCTGGTGGAGTCACTGTGTACATACATTACTTATCCTGTACTGCTCCTGAGTTACATCTTGTATTATACCCCAGAGCTGCACTCACTATTCTGCTGGTGGAGTCACTGTGTACATACATTACCTATCCTGTACTGCTCCTGAGTTACATCATGTATTATATTCCAGAGCTGTACTGACTATTGTGCTGGTGGAGTCACTGTGTACATACATTACTTATCCTGTACTGCTCCTGAGATACATCCTGTCTTATACTCCAGAGCTGCACTCACTATTCTGCTGGTGGAGTCACTGTGTACATACACTGCTTATCCTGTACTGCTCCTGAGTTACTTCCTGTATTATACTCTGGAGCTGCACTCACTATTCTGCTGGTGGAGTCACTATGTACATACACTGCTTATCCTGTACTGATCCTGAGTTACATCCTGTATTATACTCCAGAGCTGCACTCACTATTCTGCTGGTGGAGTCACTGTGTACATACACTGCTTATCCTGTACTGATCCTGAGTTACATCCTCTTTTATACTCCAGAGCTGCACTCACTATTCTGCTGGTGGAGTCACTATGTACATACACTGCTTATCCTGTACTGATCCTGAGTTACATCCTGTAGATCTTTTATTATAAAAGTATGAAACATAACAATAAAAGCAAACTGTAACAATAGTAAATAATAATAATACAACCGTATACAGAGATAAGGCCCTTCACCCAGAGTCCATGGTCCACAAACAAAAGAAACCCCATGTCTGGACTCCCCTCCCCCCTGCCGTACACTCGCACACACACTCAAAACAAAACACAATATACCTAAAAGAAGAGCATCCAGCTATCCAGAAGATAAAACTGAAACTAAAACTACAGGTCCAGCCGTACCGCACTGAAACCCCATCATAAACAAAATTAGGCAATAACGTAAACATAACATATATATATACCAATAATTAACTAAATATGAAAATAAAGACCAAGCCAACCGGCATACAAAAATAACTAAAGAAATAGTTTTTCAAAAATTTTTTTTTTTTTTTTTTTTTTTTGGGTCCCCAGTGCAGCTCGGGGGCCATGCCTGCTCCATCAGTCCGTGCCCAGAGTTCTAAAGTTCAGGACGTGCCAAGCCACACCGGGGTTTTGTTTTTTTGTAATATATAAACTGTACAACACTCTGCCTGCCGCAGCCTGGGGGCCATGCCCGCTCCACCAGTCCGTGCCCAGAGTTCAATGTTCGGGACGTGCCAGGCTACGGCTCAAGGCGTGAAACCACTCCCCCCCAACCCCCCACCCAACCTAACTACCACCCAGAACGTGAATATATACATATAAAACATACAATAACCAATATACATGACATACACGATATATATTAACATAACCCGAAAGCCTAAGGTCGGCTCACCTGCAGCCCTACTTCACTCCATTTTGCCCAAATCAAAACAAAAAGCTTTATGGTGCACTCACAGCCCGCCACCGGGATTGGAGGTGATAAGCCGGGCACAGATATCTTAATGTACTATCCCTTGCATTTTCTCCCTATTCTTTCCCTAATTTGCCCTAGACTGTCCTTAGTCTGCCCCTCAGTCTGACCCTTCATGGAAAACTGTCCCTGCCCTATCCCTCCTCTCTCCCTATCCTGTCCCTCCTCTCTCCCTACTCTGCCCCTAGAAAATTAAGAAAAACAAACTGTCCCTAACGAAATACAAGCCCTCTCCATAGGAGAGAAGCTTTAGATGTGCCCAGCTTCTCATACTCCAAAGAACGCACCTTCACCAGGTCACCCAGGATGTTCCTACAGACCGTATCCACGGGGAGGACTTTCAGTTCCGTCGAGATTAAACACCGTGCACTCCAGATGTGGAACCTGACCACTAGGCTAACTAGAAATAAAGTGCAGCGGTCCCTGCCACCAAGGCCTCTGAACGCTCCATAAGCCCACTCCGCATAGGAGAGGTGTGCCAGCTGAGGCCAGCCTATGGAGACCCCTACCCGTTGGTATACCTCTGTATTAAAGGGGCACTGAAGCAGGAAATGCTCCATGCTTTCCAGCACGTCGCTGCACTCCTGACGGGGGCAACCCCTGTCAATCAGAGGCCTGCTCTTCAAGTTACCCCTTACATACAGTCTCCCGTGAAAGCAGCGCCAAGCCAAGTCCCAAAACTTCAAGGGGACCCGGGTTGAATTCAGTAAACGTAACCCTCCCTCCAGGTCCCGACTTGGGCAGTCCTTGAGCGCCAGGGGCTTCTGGAAATGGGTCAACAGGACTCTTTCGTCGAGGAGCCTCCTCGTCAGAGTCCTGATCTCCCACATCCCCAGACCCCACCGGCGTATCACCTTCAGAACCAAGGTAGCGTAAGCCGGGAGATGTCCGTGCTGCGTGCGAAGGTCCTTCACTCGCCCTCCTGTCTCCCATTCCTGGAAGAAGGGCCGAAACCATCCCCTGCAGGAGTAGACCCACGGAGGAGCCCTCTCTTGCCAGAGGTTGCCTATGTTGATCTTAAAAAAAGTGTTTACAAGAAACACCACGGGGTTGACCATAGACAACCCCCCTAGTCTCCTCGTGCGGTATGTAACATCTCTCCTGATCAGGTTCAACCTGTTCCCCCACAACATTAGGAAGAACAGGTTGTAGACCCGAGTCCAGAGAGGTTCTGGCAAAATGCATACGCTGCCCAGGTAGATGAATAACGGGAGCAGGTATGTTTTGATCAGGCTAATTCTTTCCCGAAGGGTCAAAGACCAACCCTTCCACTGGTTTACCTTGTGAGTTGCACCATCCAGCCTGTCCACCCAATTTTGCATGGGGTAATCCCCCTGGCCGAATTTGATGCCAAGTACTTTTGCTGAAGTTTGGGGCACCGGAAGGGTGTCCGGGAGATCAAACGTAGGATCCCCCCTTCCTAACCAGAGACTTTCACACTTATCCCAGTTGACCATAGACCCGGAAGCTTCCGAGTAGCGGTCCACCTCCGACACCACAAACTCCGCCTCCTCTCTCGAGGACACGAAGAGCGTGACATCATCGGCGTATGCCACTGCCCTCAGGGTAGCATCCGGCACCGCCCGGTCCATCCCGACCCCTGCTATAGGTCCACAATCAACCCTCCTAAGGAAGGGATCTATCGCAAACGCATACAACAGGGGACTTAGAGGACAGCCCTGGCGGACGCCGGACCCCACCTCAAAAGGGCGGCCGGGCCAACCGTTCACCAGCGGGAAAGTCTCAGCCCCTGCATACAAAGTTCGCAGCCAATCAACAAACCCCACTGGCAGGCCGTATCTCAGAAGGACGGACCAGAGGTACTCGTGATTAACCCGATCAAACGCTTTGGCCTGATCCAAGGACAGCAGGTACCCCTCCCAGTGACCAGCCCTACCCTGCTCCACTACCTCCCGGACACCGAGAACAGCGCTAAAGGTGCTACGGCCTGGAACAGAGCAATGCTGGGCCCCCGAGAGGAGCCGGGGTGCAAACTTGACCAGCCGATTAAACAGCACTTTTGCCAGAACCTTCCTGTCCGTATTGAGAAGCGCTATGGGACGCCAGTTCTCAATACGGCTCGAGTCTTTACCTTTTGACAGAATGATCAAGGCCGACCTCCTCATTGATTTTGGCAGAGTGCCCGAGGAAAGACACTCATTTAATACCTCCGTCAAGAGGGGACTCAAGAGGTCCTTGAAGGTCTTATAATACTCAGATGTTAATCCATCCGGACCTGGCGACTTTTTGGGCCGGAGCCCATCAATCGCCAGTCTAACTTCCTCTTCTCTGATCTCTTCTGTCAAAACGCCAAGAGAGGTGTCCACCCCTGGCCCAGGGACAGTTTCAGCCAGGAAAGCCGACATCACTTCCGAATCTAGATCCCTCTTTCCCAAGAGTTGCGAGTAGTAGGATCTGACGACCTCCAGAATCCCTGATCTGGATCGATTCAGGGACCCCGTACTGTCAATCAGTCCAGTGACCACTTTACTATTCACTGACATCCTACAGTTTTTGTAAGGGTCGGGCGAGCGGTACTTCCCGAAATCCCTCTCAAAAACCAAGGATGCGTGTCTGTCATACTGGCACGTCTTGAGTAAAGATTTCACTCTGGAGATCTCCTCGCGGCTACCTCCAGTCGAAACAAGATGTTCGAGTTTCCTCCTCAGGCCATTGTACAGGCGGTACCTGTCCAGGCATCTGAGGTTGGAGAGCTCACGGAAGAACCTCGCCGCCCTCCTCTTGAACATCTCCCACCACTCTGACTTACTGCTACAGAGATCCAGTAATGGTACCTGGCTCTGCAGAAAATCCTCAAAGGACTGTCTTATCTCTGCTTCCTCCAGGAGTGATGAATTCAGTCTCCACAAACCTCTACCCATCCGGGGGGTCTCTGCAACATTCAGAGAAAACAAAATCAGACAGTGGTCGGAGAATTCCACCTCAACAACGGACACTGGTGAAGAGATGGCTTCCTCCTTCAAATAAAACCTGTCTATTCTAGACCTGCTCTGACCTCTATAATAGGTGAACCCCTCGTGGCCTGGGGTGTGCCGGATGTGGACATCCACCAGGCGAGCCTCGCTAGCTACACTATTAAGTGCGACACCATCAAAAGTCAACCGCTTGTCTCCAGAGCCTCCCCTATCGCGGGCTCTTGTGACTGTATTAAAGTCACCTCCAAAGACAACTTGGCGGCTGGTAAAAAGGTAGGGCTTGATCCTCATAAAGAGACTCTTCCTGTCCTTTTTTGACTGGGGACCGTAGATGTTTACAAGTCTCAATTCTTGTCCCTTCATGAGGACATCTAAGATCAGGCACCTTCCCATTTCTAATTCAATTACTCGTCGGCATTCGACCGCTGCGGTAAAAAGGACCGCCACTCCGCTATACGGCTCGGCCGCAAGAGACCAGTAGGAAGGGCCTGACCTCCACTCCCTTTTTGCCTTATGTATGGCTGCCAAATCAGACAGCCTGGTCTCCTGCAAAAATAAAATGTCGGCTTCAACGCGGCCGAGAAAATCAAAGGCCGCAAATCTAGCCGTATCTGACTTAATGCTGGCAACGTTAATTGATGCCAGAGTCAGCGGAGTGGGTGCCGCCATCATGAGTGATTAAATTAGATGGCTTTCTTCCTCACACCCGCTTCTTCGGGGTCGGAGGAAAGCCCCTTGCTTCTTTTTTTGGACACAGATGTGTCCATAGCAGGGGATCCCCCGACCCCATCGTCCTTGTTTCCAGGCTCCAGAGTAGCCCCCTCCCCGGAAGGAACTAGGCCTCCACGAGGAGGAGACTCAGTGCCCCCTGTTGACCCTTTCTTTGCCCCAGGCACCTTGCCCTTCGCTTCCCCCTCAGAGGAGGAAGAGATGTCTTGAAGGGCCCGGTACCTATTGGAGAGTCCAACTGGAGGCGAGCAGGCTTCTCCTTCCAGTACTTGGCCAGGGGTGGGAGAAGATCTTGAATCCCCCCTTCGCTTTCTCCTAGTGGCACCTAGCTTACGCCGTTTCTCTAACCACCTCTTTCCTTCCTCATCCACACTCTCATAGTGGGAGGAATCTGAAGAGTTGGTCTTTCCCTCCTCCCTCTGGATCCTCCTGTCCTCTTCATCCATTTCGCTGTCCCTCAAAGCCTCAGCCGCGAGATTTGCTTCAGGAACAGGGGCCACCATTGATCCACCTGCTGTGGGCGCTCCTGTCAGCTCCCTGCTCCGTCTGCGCTTGTCCTGACGCCTCTGCTCAGCAGGCGTCTTTTGCCGGTTCTTCCCTGGCTCCTGAGCTCCTCCACCTCTGCTAGTCCCCTCACCCCCGGAGGCCGCACCGTGGCCCCCATCCGTAGGTGCTGAGACCGCATTGGCAAAGGAGCGTGGACAGCGACTGAATGGGTGACCAAGGTCACCACACAGGTTACACCTAATCTCTGCACAGGAGGCGGCTAGATGACCCACACCCCCACACAGAGCGCACTTCAAGGTCTTACAAGCGGCGCTCAAGTGTGAGGGGTCGCCGCACCTGTGGCAGAGCTTCGGCTGCCCCTGGTAAAAGGCCAAGATACGATCCCTGCCGAGGAAGGCTGCAGAAGGTATGTGTGCCACTGAGTTTCCTGAACGCTTCAGCTTGACCATGAATGTCCAGGCCCCGGACCAGATGCCGTGCTCATCCCGGTTCTTTCTGGGCATGTCTGTCACCTCTCCGTATCGACCGAGCCACGTCATAATATCAAAACAAGAAAGCGACTCGTTACGAGTCAAAACGGTCACCTTCTTGACTTCGTTCTGGCGAGACACCACCTGGACGGCAAAGTCTCGCCAGCCGGGCTCGCTTTTCATCAGCTCGTAATTCCCCCAGAAGAGTTCTAGCCCCTCTGGGCGAACGAAGCTGATGTCAAACTCAGACGTGCCGAAGGGATGGATCAGGGCAAAGATGTCAACCGCCCTGAAGCCCATCTTCAGTAGAAGCTCCACTACTCTCGCCCTCGGGGGGCATGTATCATTGCCCCTCCAACGAAGACGGACCACATTCCTACGACCTGCGTCCTGCCCGGGTGTTGGTAGGGACCATACGGTCTCCCCCCTTTGCTCTCGGAAGGCTCCTAAGCCGTGTCTCTCTGTCCAAAGAGATAGGTTCACCTCTCTTCCTCCAACTGTGATTGAACTCTCCCCCTTCCGTAGAGCCCCCAGGAGGCGCTGTTGCAATACGCCCTCTCTAGAGCCTGGAGACAAGGAGGACCCCTCCCCTCCAGCGGCGACACTGGCATAACTCCTACCAGCTGTGGTCGCCACCGGAGGGGCGACTGGAACCTGTGATGTGCCCTGACCATCCCTAGAACCTGTGCCTATATTTACAGTAGGTGCCCCTGTGCCGGGAACAGTAGCTGCAGCCCGTGCCTCCGAGTGCGTCGGAGCATCAGACACACGGGCCGCACCAGACATATCCACACCTTTCATACCAAGACCTTTCATACCAAGACCCTCTGGACCAGACTTTGGGTTGGAAGCAGCTTTTTTATTTTGGGCCTTGGTAGACCTTGGGGGTGGCACTGCTGCCCCATCTTGCGCAGCTGCAACCACCGTAATGACCCCCCCATGGTCAGCACTCTGCATTCCAGCACTTTTAGTATTTTTATTTTTGCTTTTTTCCTTACTTTTGCCAGCAGCCTCCGCATCACTGGGTGCCTGGGACCTAGACTGGGACCTAGACTGAGGGACCCCTGCAGACCGACCTGTCGCACGGGGGACCCCCGATCCCGACCCCGCAGCACCCTCCGCATCACTGGCCTTACTGGTGCTGGCAGTTCCGCCACTGCCAAATTCTTTTGCCACCTTGCCTTGTCCTGTGCTGGCCGCCCTGCTGGCTGTTTCTGTCACTGCACTAACTGAAACAGGGACAGAGGACCCGGCCAGTTTAACTCCTTTATCCCTGTTCCCATGTTCAAAACCCACTGCAGAGTCAGAAACCGGGGTTCTCAGGGTGGGGGTGCCCTGATCCGACTTTGCAACCAAACCAGCGCCCCCCGTCACATACACAAATTTCTCCTGCACCAAATTCTTTTTTTTCCCTTTTTTTGTCTTGATCTTGACATCCTCTTCTGGTAAATCATCACCAAACTGAAGGCCGCTCATATTAGGGGGGGATTCCAACAGCCTTATCTGCTGCATTATTAAAGCGCCCCCATCGCTTTTATCTTCCTCTGGATCTGAATCCCCGGAGGTTAGAGGCAGCGCAACCTGCTCCGGCCGGAGGCTGCTGGTGGTTGTAGTGCCACTCTGGGTCTGCTCTCCTGAGCAGACAGGCTGTTCCCTCAGGCTATCCTCAAAGGCATCCTCGTCAGTACAGTCACCACCGCTGTCTCCATCGCTGGAGTGATCAGCCTTCTTGTGACCACTGTATCCTGATGCCATTTTGGAAAATCTATCACCGTTAAGTAACTTTTCCCTAAAGGGACCACTTTGCTCTAGAATCCTGTCCCTCTCCTCCTTGCAGCTCTGTATGCAATCTTTACAGTCCTGTATAGTCTTGCTTATTACATCTTTCTTGCCTTTAGCGGCGGTCTGGTCCTTTAGCGACCTGGCCGACCGCAGTTTCTCCTTCTGCAGGAGGATTTCTCTCCCCGCTCGCTCATAGTCCGCCATGCTGGTGGCCAGACGGGAGGCCAGCTCTACCACCGACTCCCCTTTCCTGCGATCACTCCACTGCGGCTTACCTCCTTTGCTGAGCGTTTGGCTGCGTGTTTGACTGCGGGTCATCATTTCGCTTCCGGCGCTGTCAGATGCAGCTGCACCAACCTGCTGGGCCATGTCACTGCGCCTGCGACCCGGACCCTCTCTCTTCGCAGCTTTACTAGCTGCTCCGGCTTTCCTGGTTGTTGCTGCTGAAACCACGTATGCCGCCAGCGCCGCTGATGGTGTTGTCGCTGCCTTCTCAGCATTCCCCCCCTCCGACCGAAGCCGGGGGGGGGAATTGCGTGGCTCCATAGAACAAGAAGCCCAGATGAGTGCACTGATCCTGGGATCCAAAACAGGCTTCCAGCTGGGACTGCAGCCACACCCTGGTTCTCTGAGGAGCTCCAACAAACCACACCTTACTCCAGAGATGCACTCACTATTCTGCTGGTGGAG
Source organism: Eleutherodactylus coqui (assembly GCF_035609145.1). Taxonomy (NCBI): domain Eukaryota; kingdom Metazoa; phylum Chordata; class Amphibia; order Anura; family Eleutherodactylidae; genus Eleutherodactylus; species Eleutherodactylus coqui. The sequence goes on from NC_089847.1 coordinate 9,033,181, forward strand.
TCACTGTGTACATACATTACTTATCCTGTACTGATCCTGAGTTACATCCTGTATTATACTCCAGAGCTGCACTCACTATTCTGCTGGTGGAGTCACTATGTACATACACTGCTTATCCTGTACTGATCCTGAGTTACATCCTGTATTATCCTCCAGAGCTGCACTCACTATTCTGCTGGTGGAGTCACTGTGTACATAGATTACTTATCCTGTACTGATCCTGAGTTAGATCCTTTATTATACTCCAGAGCTGTACTCACTATTCTGCAGGTGTAGCCACTATAAGCTAGCAAGGGGAATTGAGTGATTTATGACTCCAGGATCAAACTTTAAGCAGAGTTTGTTTGCAGTCTGTACCCAAGGAAGCACATAGGTCTGCATGGGTGCTGTGAACACAAAGCAACATTCCCAATTAAGACTGTTTACCAGGTTGCTTCATTTTTCTTCATTTGTTTGATTGCACAAGTGTATATGCCCCGTAACTCAAGCACTGAGATGTGAAGCCCGTACCCAAAATGTTTTGACTTGATGTTAAAAACTTCCAATCGTCTCGGATATTTACGACGGCGCCCTTCCTCATCACTTCGCACCAGGATTCACCACTGGTCTGTAGACTCTCCTGTCCTCCTCAGTTCTGATCGGCTTCTGATCTCCAGTTTTGTGCCTTTAAGTTCTTATTTTTCCCCTCGATTAGCGCGCAGATTTCTGTATTTTCCGATCCGCACCCCCCCCCCCCCCCCCCATCACCCCCGCAGCTTCTCTGTCAGCGGAACGCTACACTGTTTGCAATAGATACGATGGTGGCCTATTTTTTTCTTCAAATCCTTCTGCGTCTTCAGAGACCTTTCCGTGTAATGTTCAAACCTCCCATCTCTCTGTTCTTCTTCGTTTTACGGCTTTAAAACTGTCAGAGCTGGAATCGATTTGCTCGTTAGACTCTAGGCTAAGACAGTGGCCTCAGGGCTGTAATTTATTGTTGAGTGGCTGAACAAAAGCAGTGTTCCCATCCCCTAATCTAGAGCATTAAATGAGACTCTCACAAATAAATATATATATATATTTCCCAGTCTCTTTCGATTTGCAGCGCTGCGGCGCAGGCAGAGCCGACGTCTACTTACCATGACCGTTGGTAAAGTTCTTGATTCCTACAGGCTTTCATGTCATTTGCAGTTTAATTCTTTTTTTTTTGCTGTATATTTTTATATTCATCATCTGTAATATTCAAGGGGGAAACCGGATTCCAATTTTTTTTATTGAAACAGACATAAATGTGACATGAAGAAAAAGGAAAATAATTTCTGGAGATTTGATGGAAGAGAGGCTCTTTGTTGTATTCCGAGGCCATAAAAGAAACTCTGCACTAGATTGGCATCTCCTTTAACAATACAATCACTTTTTTTTATTTTTAGCTCCATACAAGTAATAGTATAATTTTCAATTTAAATGGAAGAATCTGAATTTTTATCACTTTTTCTGAGGGCCACTCACATCTTTTTACAAGTTTCAGACTAAAGGGTTATCAATGCCATTTGGTTTCTAAGGTAGTAAAAGGTTCTGTCGACTTTAGAAACCCCCTTTCTTTTTAATCATTCGTTTAGGATATTCTGGGTTATTAAAGGGGGTTCTTCTTTTTGGCGCCATTGGCCGTAGCAATGAGCAGCTGCAAAGAGCAACTCTCAGTTTTGAGGCACTGGGTCAGGACAGGTAAAGGATAACCAAGTACAGACCGCTCCTCTTCATTGTACGGTAGGTTGTTGGGTGAGATGCCTACAATATCAGTTGGGAGGGGTATAATATTATGGAGAGCTCCTAGTACCGCCTTTCCCTGAAAATAAGAGGCGCTAGGTCTTATTTTTTTTGGAGGGGGAGGTGTCTTATTATACTTACCTAGCAGGCTCAGTCTGCATTCCCACCACTGCTCTCCAGAGCTCCGGCAGGCTTACTGTAGTCCTCAGCCTCCCATAGAAAATCGCTTCCTGGTTATGGGATTCTTAAATCCCACCTCCAGGAAGCGATGGCTCTGATTGGTTCATCCAGCCCTGTATTGATTGGTTCTCGAAGCACTGCTCAGCCAATCAGACCCATCGATTTATGAATCCCGTAACCAGGAAGTGATCTTCTGTGGGTAGCGGGAGGGACGCGGACCAAGCCTGCTAGTGAATGAATTGCTTTTTTTTCTAATGTAATTTAGAAAAATGTATTTCTAATGTAGCTTTTTTGCACAGGCATCAGCCTAGTTTACTGTACCATTTGTGCGCGACAAAAAAAAATGCACCAATGCAATGGAAAATAGGGTATGCTTTGTTTTATTTTGCACGACCAACTGACACTGCGGCCTTGAAATCCCTCGTTCGGCAAAACTACTATAATCACCTTAAATGCCTCCTTAGAAGACACTTGTCATTCTTTAACTTTTTTTGGATGGCTCCCATAGACTCCCATAGGAGTCTGTGGAGCCTGCAGTGCAGCATCCAAGGAGCAGGCCCTCAGCTGAGGAGACAGCGGGGTAGAGAAATACCTTGTCAAGGGGCTCTACCGTCTCCCCCCTAAGGGTAGCTCTGGACTCGACCTTGCTACTGACAGGGGGAGATCCCGTGGTTACCGGGAGTCCTGTTTGTCACTCGTGACGCCAACGTTCCATCCTCTGCTGTGAATCTTTCAGAGAGAATAAAATAGTCCACGCACACAGAGTGTATTTTCTGAACGAGAACCGGGAACGTTCAGTTCTGTCCGTTTACTTAGACGATAACAAATGACAATAAAGCAGTTCTTACACTGGTGAAGCAGGGAGGATTCATGTGGTATTTGCACATCAACAGTCCTAGTTATCTGCAGGAACTCACTCTCCCCGTGACGCTCTCTCTCTCTCTCTCTCCTGTCAGTCACTCATTGGCTTTCTTGCTCTCTGGCTGTTTCTCCATTTCTCCGGACGCACACTGCTCTTGTGCGGCTTTTCCTGGGTTCAGGCTTGTGCACGCTGTGTGGCTACTCACTATGGGGAGTATCTCAGGAAGGATAGGCCCAAGCAGGAACAGCAGACCACCCTTGGTCCTCCTCCATGTCTCCCCAACTCCCTGACTCTGTTTAACTAACTGACTGTCTCATTCCACACTCCACTCTCTCGACATAAACTTGTGACCACTCTTTTCTATTACACACAGGACAAAACGATACATTTTTCAGACAACACCAGACATTACCAGACATTACCAGACATTACCCTATTCATGCCTGCTGACATCCAATACACATAAATCTGATTCATTCCACATACAAGAGAATGCACAACACAAACATAAAACATGTATTTTGAGGTGCTGGAGGGGACCCCTAACTCTGGGCCACTGCAACAGCATTTTGCCGTCAAGAGATAGGACAAGACCCATCTTTTGACGCAATAGAAATTTCAGCGTTAAAATAACAATTTTTTTAGGTGAGTCAAAAAATCGTTCATCTGAAGGAAACGATTTTGTTCCAAAACGGCAATTTTTTGGATGCGCCTACTTTGCGTCAAAATGACACTCGTGTAAAAGAGGCCTTATGTAGAACATAAAACCGTCTTTGGAGTGTATAAAAAAAACCCGAGCGGACGGCCAGTATAGTTAATGGCTCGAATAAGCTATAGGAATACAGTTTTAACGGAGAGGCTTGAAAAAGAGCAGGAGATTCCCACCAGCGGGTGGTGGAACAGCAGGCATGATTCAGCTGTCGGCTTACATGGTGCAAGTCTCCGCAATGATTTAGTAGTGCACAGAATTCCTTCTCTGAAGTTAAAAAGTTTAATGGATCTTCTAGTAAAGCCGACTATAGAAGTTCTTGCACACGCCTATGTTCCTATAGTGTCTCTTAATGACAATTGCCATCTGTGCTGCAGTCATTCACCCAAGAAACCAAATTGCTTTCTGCCTAACTGGGCCAATTAAACCTGGCGTAGAAGTGCAAATAATCAGGATGAGTGTTTGTTCGTGTAAACTCAGAATGGTAGCGGCGCGCTGCATGCTCTCTGCTCTCTTTTCTAGATATCGAACGTTTGTATCCGAGGACGCAGCCCCCAATGCCCTGGTAGCCGCAGTGCAAGCGTTCGATCCCGACGGAGATCAAGTCACGTATGAAATATCAGGAGGAAACGGAGACGGAAACTTTCTTATTGATCCTCAGAAAGGTAATCATGGCTTCCAGAGCCAGACACTCCGGTGTTTACAGCCTGAGATTGTCTGATCCGAGCTTCTGAACATACTTATTGATTGAACCCACCGTCATCTGCCTAAAATCAATCAGTGGCACAGAGAGCTCAGTGGCAGCTGTCAAGGACGGGGGCTTTGTTATTATTATGGGAAGACCATTGTCCTCATTATCAGAGCTCCATTTCAGGACCGCGTTAAAACGGGAAAGATGAAAGTCTTCGAAAACCAAGTATAGTAGAAATTCACGATAAACCATAATTAACTCCTCAGGTCTCATCCGTCTCGGCTCAAGCTCCCTGCCTCGGCTTCACGGGACGGAGTATGTGCTATATGTGACAGCCACAGACGATAACTCTTCCGGGGGTCCTCGCAGCCTCACCAGCACGGCCACCGTCACGGTCCGAGTGGATGATATTAATAATAATAAGCCCATTTTTTATCAGGTGCGTCGCATCATGCGTTACATAACCCAGTCACTGGGACTTGCAGGCATTTTATTGAGATCTCATTCAAACTTTGCTATTGAGACCCCTTTTACCCCATGCAGTGCGCAGATTACAGCAGAAATGCCTCCGTCCTGGAAAACCAGCCCCCTGGAACGTTCGTACTTCAAGTAGAAGCCAAAGACGCCGACTCTGGGGTGAACGGACAAGTGAAATATGGGATTGTGCACCGAGAAGGCTCCCTGCCTGCATTTACGATCCATCCAGACACAGGTAACCAGAAAAAAGTCATTGTGCGGGCTTACATCCGCCATAAATATTCCAATTACTCCCATTTTTAAATCTTTCATGGAGTATGCATTCACTGCCGAGCCTGTTCCAAACTGAACCTACAATCTGAATTGGTTCTAACCACTAAAGGCTCATGGTCACAGCAGAGCGATGTGCAACACTAAGTCATTATACACCCCACCATAGAGACTCCATAGTACAGGTGCCACCATATAATGCTTATGTACTGCACTGTATTACATAGGCATTCTCTCCCAGAAGCAATGCAAGGTATTCCCTACCCACAGGAAAGAACTTGCTGATCAGTTGGAGTCCAATCATTGGGCCTTCGCCAACCCTAAGAAGGGGCATCCAGAATTAATCCGCTGCTGTTCCATTCATTTCATTTGGACTGCCGAAGAGTCAGTGATCAGACCTGGACTGATCAGCAAATTGTATCCTCCTTGTTTTTAAGGGACAACCTTTTAAAGTATCCCTGGCTTCTGCAGTGTAGTTGCTGGTGATAGCGGTAATCCAGTATTCCTTATTTAGTTCTAGTATCTTGTTCTAGTCTAGTCTGTTCATTTTAATTTGATCTTGTTCCTATGGTTCTCTTGTCTGATCTTAGTCTCCTAGCCTCTGATTTTCTCCACTTATTTTTTGCTTGTTTCTGCCTAGCCTTGGTTTGTTATTCAGTTGTTTGACTTCTCGTCTGGGTCCTAGTGCCCTCTCCTTCTCTGGGATAGGGTTTTGGATAGAGTTTGCCAGTAGGGATAACTGTGGGTAACTTAGGGAGAGAAAGGGACATAGTGAGAGCTAGTGTTAGGGATAAGATTTCTCTTGGTGTTATTTCTGTTCCGTACCATATGCTCCAATTTCTTCATCATCATCATTATATTTTTTTGTCTTCATCATCCAGTTATCATCACCTTCTTCCCCTGTTATCTAATGGCGAATCACTAGTTTAGTTTTAATCTTTTCTATTGTGTTCATACGTGCTTCATATCTATTATTTCTGTGATGGTCCGGTTGTTAAGATGTTCAACTCTACTTTAAATCCTGGAGGTATCTGAATACTGGGATTCATGGTACTCAGGAAACTGGACTTCTGAAGGTAAAGTCAAGTTCTGTCATTCAATTTCAAGCCGGCTCTGTTACATTGAGCAGGAAAAACCTCAGTATACATATGGATTCAGAAGCGTACAAAGGTACAGTATGGCCCATAGACTAGCTCAAAGTTCAACAGAAACCATAATGTTGACCGTGAAGCTTTTTGCATAACACAGATTTTGATAGCAATGAGTTTAAGGAGTATTCTGGTTACTTAATGTTTTTTCATGTTTTCACCCTTCCATTGGATAGGTGAAAACTGATAGATTGGTGGGAGTCTGACCAATGGGACCCCCACTGATCTCAAGAACTGGGCACAGGTCGGTCCCCATATGAATGGAGCAGAAGTCGTGAAGGCATGTTGGCGCTCCATTCATTTCCATGAGAGAGTCTGAGATTATGAAGTTTAAGTGCTCAGCAATCTCTGGCATTCTCATTAAAACAAATGGAGGTCCAAACTCCACTCTGTTTAATTGGGGATTGACTTGATCCCCGTTCTCAGGATTAGTGGGGCTGATCGGCTAGTTATGCCCTATCTTATTGATAGGAGATAACTTGTCAAACTGGAATACCCCTTTAAATGGAAACCTCAATGAAAAGCAGGTTTTCTTATTCATTGGCTATTTCTTTGTGCTGGTGCATTGTGGGTGAAGATAGAGGGGCAGGGGTCTATCAGGCAGCAATTCTCTTTACACTACCCATATAAGTGAGAGAAATTGCTCAGGTCGGATATGAACTGCCAGTACTACCAGAATACAGTGCTAGCCATAGGAAAATGCCATAAATACTAAAAGCAAAGGAAAAAAAATCTTGTTTAAGAATTAAAATCCCTTTAAAGCTGCATATTAAGGCTCGTCTTCCTCCTCCTCATTGACATGCACAAGCACAGCTCTTAGCATGCCCTTTAAAATGCTTTAACATCAAACATTGCATTGCCAATTGGAAATTTCACATAGCGTGCGGGCACAGACAGAACAGACTGCAGATACCGCAGCTTAAATCTAAAGCATTTAAAATGTTACAAGTCCACAAAGGAACCTAAAACTTCTACCAAGAAAGCAGAAATCCCTTAAAGGTAGAAGTGTCCAAACGTGTTATTTCTCCCTCCAAATAAAGGTCAGTTTCATCAGAAAGCGATAGTATAATGCTAAATCTGGTGGTGCTTAAAGGAGAGCGAACTTTTTAGATAACTTCTGCTCATCTACTTGTGTTAGTCTCATCATTTCTGTAATATACTTTCATTAAGAATTGTGTTGCTTTGCCACTGTAAATCACGTTTGAAGTGGCTGCCACTTTTAGGGTTTTCATTTCAGCTTCTGTGCAATCCACTTTTTGTTGTTAGGTACAGAACTTCTGTAGTAACAAGGACGTTTCCATAGCAACAGGAGGAGAGGCTATCTTCACAGCCAGTTTCGGTTCACTCACAGGCTGTAGGCTGACAGATCTGCAGACACTATGTTAACAATCTCCACAATCTCTGCCTCTCCTGCTGTTACTGCGCACGGGTATGTCTGTGTACATAGTATGTTTACTAACCATTTGGCCAGAATGTCTCTGAATGCCTGCATCATCCTGGAAAAGCAGAGGGGCAGGCATTAAGACACTGCCTCACTGCTGAATCGACCATGCAGTGCAGCATGGGAAGTCAGGGCAAGGAAGTCAAGACAGTAAACTACTGGCAGAATGCTGGGCTTATTACATGCCCCCATACAGAAAGTGGATTGCAAGCAGCAGAGCAGCAGAAAAATTGGGAAGACCTCCTGAAAATCAAAATGTAGAGGCTTGAAATGGGTGCAAATAGCAGCAAATGACAGGAGGGTAAGGAGAATCTGGTGTATTCTGGAAAACTTTTTAAAAACTCAGGTATGCTTTGAATCTTATGCCATGAGCACAGGTCTGCTGGGGTTTGGTTATGATGGACTCTATAGAACCTGTATGGATGGATACTATTTGGTAAATATCAGAAAAATGTGCCAATGGCATTTTGCTTGTTGTTAAGGTGACTTTGAATCTCTTCCCTGTAGGTGTCATAACCACCTTGCAGAGTTTTGATCGTGAGAGAGAAAAAGAGTATCCCCTGACTATTAAAGCCACTGACCAGGCCACCGACCCTCTCATTGGACTCTGCCAGATTAATATTGCCATCCTGGACCAGAATGACAATGACCCAAGTTTTGAAAACAACCGCTATGAATGTAAGTGGAAATCTTGAGGCGGAGTCAATGTGTCTTTAGACATTTCATTTTTCGAAAACTCTATTCCCCTTATATCCAGAGCCATGGCAAGTTGGCAATTTCAAAATCAATAGCAAAAAAATACAATAAAGTGTATGCATATATAAACTGTGTAGGAGTAATTTGCCCGCAACAACCACCCGGGTTACAGACAGACTGAACCAACCAGACAGAATCTGTTTGGTTGCTATAAATCATGTTTAAGGCTTTTCCAGGACCCAATCAATATGGCCCATTGAATTAGATATCATGTTAAAATGGTTGTGCCATGTTTGGAAGATGTTCCCCATCCACAGGATAGGTGATACATTTCCGGTTTGACTGTTGTGACCCCCACTGATCCTGAAAATGGAGCTCTGGCACATTTCAAAGTGTAGGCATTGGCAGTTCAACATGCTCACTGCTCCTCCATTCACTTCAATGGGGCTGCAGGAGATAGTTGAGTGTTGCTATTGAAATAAACAGAGGGGTAGTGCACATGTGCGACCGCCATTGCCCTCACTTGGGATGTACTGGAGCCCCATTCTAGGGATCAGTGGGGGTAACAGCAGTTGAAGCTCCACTGATCTGAAAGTTATCCTGTGGATACAGAAAAACTTTAAAACATGGTCCAACCCCTTTAATGTACACTTTGGAATATACTTATCTGAAATTCAGCCAGTTCTCCGATTACCACGTTGGTCATGTCATCCCACCCCCTGGTGAATTTTAGTGACATCTTGTACATAGCCTGGGCAGACATGCTAGAAGTATGCTGATAATGCCCCTGGCATGCCCTATCCCTTCTGGATCCTGTGCATGTATGAAGCCTTGTCACACATAGTATAGAGCGTGATCGAGTGGAGTAGGTGTGCTGGATGGTTCTAGCAGGGACTAAAAGGCTAGTATTAAGAAAACTGGGTTATGCCTTCTAAGTGACCAGGAAAGTGAAGCACCCGAAAGTGAAGGAAGTCAAGAAACTGAGCATAGAGTACTTGAATCGGGAAGTTTTAAAAATTATCCAAAAAGATGGTTTAGTGGGCTAATTTTTAAAAATTGCTGTCGGAGCCAGAAAACTTAATTTTTGTAACTGAAATACCAATCTTATAGTCAATTAAGCAACTCCGGACCCTTCCGACCATTCTATACAGTATTTCCTGTAACCTCAAGGTGTATTAAAGAAACATGGTGGATCACGTTCTTCTCTCCTAGACTTCCTGAAGGAGGACACGGCTGTGGGCACCAGCTTTCTTCGCATAGCTGCACACGATGAAGATTATGGCACGAACGCAGCACTTTCTTACTCCGTGGCGGGTGACGAATCGCCTGTGTTTCAGATCAACAGCACAACAGGGTGGCTGTACGTCAACCAACCTTTGCCGAGGGTATGTGGCCATTCTTGGGGAACAAGAATACACTTTTATATGGATTTTGTTCTTCTTTTAACTAGTATAAAAGATTTTGTAACCTGAGCATTTATAGTAACAAGGCTGATGTATAGAATGGTCACCATGGGTGGACCAAGCAGCCAAGTACAATGGGCAATGTCCTAGGGTGCAACAACTAGAAGGGCTCATCTTCTGGACCTTCTCTGCAAGTTACTGACAGCTTTTGATGTCACTGTCATGGGTGTGATGACTTCTCTAGTTCCAGTTTGGGCATCAGAGGTGGTCACAGATCCTCGGTAACCCTTTTGACTCAATGGGTTTACTGTAATTAATCTCCTTGAAGACTTCACAGAATGCTAATGCTAAAAGTGGGTCCTAAGAAAATGATTTATTGGGGGCATATACTTTTAAAGAAAAATACATTTATTATATGAATACTTTTCATCTGTTGGGAGAGACAGGCTTCTAGTCAATTACAATTGGGCAGACATACTTGCAGATTGGAACAACAGCCTAAGGTTTGTATGTGCTTTCTTCGTTCCATATGCCCTGTTGGAATTTCCTCTGATGCATGTGATGGCCGGTAGCTCTTGTGACAGATGAAGACACATGTTGAAAACGGACAATACAGAGACGTTGTTCTATTCTTGCAGCTGATGCATTTGCTATGAGTTTAGGGGGCAGTTTAAGATCTCACAGCTGGTGGCCTGAAGACCACGTGACCTCTGGGATTTGCGAACAGTCGGGAGGCTCCGTCAACCTGTCAAGTTCACTTTTCTTATGATCCAGCATCTCTACAGCTAGACAGAAACATCTGGAGTTGGAGATAGCGCTGTACAAGGAGGGCAGATGTTTAAAATGTGGATGTTAAAACACAAGACAAAACAAATAGAGACATTTTGGGATTCTCTGGTTGGTGCTCAACTGCAAAACCAACCTAGAAGTCTACTAGGGCATGCAAGGATTTGAGGGTCTTTATACAGTATCTCATAGGCTTTGGTTCATCCCGAATCTGACACTTGAAGGAACAATCAGTATCAATAGCAATCCAGTTGGTTTTCTGTACTAAAGCCTTTCTTTCTTTAATCCTTTAGAAGTCCTTACTAACCCAAGAAGTACTTGTGACAGACGGTGGAAACAGAAGCACAAGGGTTGAGGTCACCGTCCGAGTCACCGATGCCCAGAATCAGCCACCAATATGGGAAAAGGATAGATATGAAATTATCATCCCTGAGAATACGTTGAGGGATACACCTATTGTGGTATGTTGTGTGGTGTGTCTGTACACTACAGTTTTTTCTGATATCTTGTTGCAATGATCAACTTTACCACAATTGGTCACAGGCATGACTCCATCTTCAGTGGTCTTTGATGACCTGGTTTTATTCCTACTGGTCACGGACGTCTCTTGTCTATGAAGGGCACAAACTGTGCAAACAACAAATCGCACACCGCAATTACTTTTGGTACTTTTCAGTGTTATTTTATATATGGCCCAAAGGCAAAAGACTGGGTATCTCCACAGCCCTGCAAATCTGAGGAAACACCTACTGAATCATAGAATGGTAGAGTTGGAAGGACCTCCGGGGTCATCGGGTCCAACCCCCTGCTCAGTGCAGGATCACTAAATAATCCCAGACAGATATTTGTCCAGCCTTTATTTGAACACTTCCATTGAAGCAGAACTCCCTACCTCCTGTGGCAACCTGTTCCACTCCTCGATCCCCCTCACTGTCTAATATCTAATCTGTATCTCCTCCCTTTCATTTTCATTCCATTGCTTCTAGTCTTTCCTACTGTTTGTAGGGGTTCCTGAATTACATTGAATGACCACTTTATTAGCGCCCCCTATCTAGTAGCATGTTGGACCTTTATTTGGCCTGCAGCAACTCATGGTGGCGTAAATGCTGTGAATTTGACTTGCTGCTGCCAAGAGTTAAATCCTATGTATCACATTCTGCTAGTTATTCGGTGTAGCGTTCAGGTAATCCTCACTCTCCTATGGAGGGGTAAAACCAACTAGCATCGTTCAATGAGTTTTTATGTGCCGCCTCCATCTGTCACCGCCGCACCGTACACAACACCGCCACCTGCTTCAAGTACGTGTCACCAGACTCACACCTCTCCGCGAGAGCACATTTGATGTGTCCTTTAATGTATGAGAAACACAGCAGGAATGTAACAAACGGCTTAAATGTTGTTCGCAGCTCTGGTTTCCAGGCTGCTAATGTTACATTTCACATTTTCTCCGGCATTACGCAGTGTACTCTTTCCTCCCGCAGTAAGGAGCGCTGCACTTATTGTACTTTTATATAGACAACGGAGTTCAGAGCTGTCACTGAGCAGGAACATTGAGAACTTCATTCTTGTTCCTTTTACATTCTATTATTTGTTCATTTTCATTTATTTTTTTCCACGTACATCTTAAAACCTCTACTGCAGAGCCGAACACATTATAAAGTCTATGTATCTCCTTTTGTCATTCCTGACAGTTATTGTTCCCTGATATCAACCGTTTATGGATAGATTGAGATTGTATGTAGTGTTCTTGAACTAGTTGACTGACATTAAAGGGTTTATGCGCCGAAAGCAGGTTTTCCTCTATTTACAGAATAGGGCACTGGCGTTACTGTAGATGATGCAGTGGATGTGGTTGCAGCCAGGCCCAGGAGTCTTTGGGGCCCATAAGGCCTCTCTTCTCCATATAGGGAGCCCAGTACTATGAATAAAGCATTATAGTTGGGGCCCTGTTACAGTTTTTGCATTTGAGCCCAGAAGCTTCAAGTTACGCCTCTGGAATAGGGTATTACCTGCTGATAGGTGGGATTCATAGCAGTCCTGAGAACAGGCTCCAGCACGCTCTGACGTGAGGGCAGTGGTGGTCCCACATGCACGGCGCTGCTCCATTCATTTCAATGGAATCACTGGAGATGGCCAAGAACTTGGCTATCTCTGACAGTCCCTTTGAAATGAACTGAGCAGCAGAGTGCATGTGCAACCGCCGCTGCCCTTACATCAGTGAGCTTCTACCGTGACCCCACCAACCCTAAGAATGGTGCTTTTGGCACATCCCAAGATATGAGCAGTAGCTTTGCACAGATACAATGACCCTTCATTCGCTTAAAATGGGACCCCTCCACCATCTCCAGTAGTTCTGTTGCAGTGAATGGTGGGGCAGTGTACTTGTTTGACCACCAGTACCTGTAATTTAGGACGTGCCAAAGCCTCATTCTCCCAATTGTTGGGGTCCCAGTGGTTGGACTCCCAACAATCAGGAAGTTATCCCCTGTCCTGTGCATAGAGGATAACTTGCTTTTATGGAACAACACTTTTTAAAGGATTTGTCCAGGGTTAGAAAAACATGTCAGCTTTCTTCCAGAATAAGCGCCACACCTGTCCATAGGTCATAGATGGTATTGCAGATCAGTCCCATTCACTTTAAAGTAGCGGAACAGCAGTGCCAGACAGAACTGGTGGACAAGAGCGGTACTGTTTTAAAAAAAGAAAAAAAAAAAGCAGCCATGTTTTTGCTGTCCTTGAAAATCGTTTTAAGGCCGTATTTACCAGACTGTTATTCTCCCACGACTTTTCTGATTTGCGAGGCACAATTATTTGCAATGGATGATTTTTCTCTTGCAGTTAATGCTGTGAAATAGAATATTGCCACATGTACTATTTTTTGGGCAATCTTTGACAATATTTTCTATATGACCACAAAGAAAATTGGGATTTTCATCTGAGCGACATGCTATTTTCCATCTTTCCTTTTAAAATAACATTCGATTTTCGCATGAACATAACATTCGATTTTCTCGCAAAACGCGTCGCACTCACATAGAAATGTGTGAATGCAGCCTAAAATGTTAAGTTTTGAGAAGTTTTTGATATTCCAGTAAATGTCATCTCCTCACAGACAGTTAAGGCCACATCCCTCCTCGGAGACCCCCGAGTGACGTACAATTTGGAGGAAGGGTTGGTACCTGAGAGCAACATGCCCGTACGCTTTTACCTAACTGTGAATCGGGAAGATGGCTCTGCTTCTGTTTTGGTGGCCGAGAACCTGGACTACGAAACAACCAAGAACTTTATCCTAAAAATCCGGGCTCAGAATGTCGCCCCCGTCCCTTTAGCGGCATTCACGACCGTGTATATTAATGTCACAGGTAAGACTGGCGCAACCCAATGCTGTGATTGAATACTGGCTAGTTTATGGTCGGACACTGACCTGATCTGTTGAACTTCCAGATGTGAATGACAATGTCCCGTTCTTCAGCTCGTCTATATATGAGGCGTCTGTAACTGAAGGGCTCGATCTAGGAACCTTGGTCCTTCAGGTGTCGGCATCGGACCAAGACTTGGGTCTAAATGGGAAGGTAAAAGTGAAATATAACAGGAATGCCTAGATTTTTTTTTTTGCTTTTAACCCCTTTTGATCCTGGTGGGCTGGTAGCAGACTGCAAGAAAGATCCTGGTGTCCCAGCAGATGCCATCTGCATTTGGCAGGATCCACTAAGGACCTACTAACTGGTGAGAAGACAATCATCTGTTGACTGAAGAGTCCCCTCTTCGTGCCATGTGTGTATTTCAAATACCAAGCGGCACAAGCAGGGCGCCCGCACCCTTGCAAAAAATACCACTCATTTCACAGGCATTAAAAGCACCAATGTAGAGATACTCAACTACTCAACCACAACAATGAGACTTGTTCAAAGTGACAGTGTAATAGTGCCCCCAGTAGTGGCCCAGCAGCAAGTGTCCCCAATAGTAATAATGCCACAGTCCATGGCCCCAGTAGTAATAGTGACCCTGTTAGTGGCCCTAATAGTAATGTCCCTCATAGTAGCCCTAGTAGTAATAGTGGCCCCAGTAGTAATACTGTTTTCCCCAAAGTGGCTTCATTAGTAATGGTGACACCCCGCCATAGAGGTCCTAGTAGTAACACGCCCCCCCTCCCCCATAGTGGCCCTATGTGTCCCCCATAGTTTACCTCCAACAGGGCAGAAACCCACAAGTATTCAACTCCCTGGCCCCTGCCGCTCTCGTCCCACGGGGCACCAGCTGCAGCTACTGGGATCTGAATGTGACCCCTGACCTCTGCACCCATTGTTTGCATGCAGGAACGCCGATGCTGGGGTGAGATCAGGGGTCCCATTCTGATCACAGCAGTGGCCATCACCGGTTGGGAGCAACAAGGCCAGGGAGTTGAATACTTGACGGGGGCTTCCCTGCTGGCAATTATTTTTTTAATAACTACAAGCTGGGTGGCAATCTGCACCCCTCTGAGGTCCTGCAGACTGCTACCTGGGACAGCAGGCTCAGGCCACCTCACGACAGGACACCCCTTAGCACAAGGTATGACGAGGACCAGGGTGCGAATGTGCAACAAAGCTCTTGAAATGTTTGGGAATCACACTTTATTATAGTAATTGCTGCATTACAAAGAGGTTTCTTCCATTCAAGCTTTCTTCACTTCTTCTCCAGGTCACTTATTCTATCTTGGAAGATCGAAGCGGGGATCACGCCCTTTTCCACATAGACCCTGAGACAGGCAGCATCTATACTGCCACCGTGTTTGACAGAGAGGAGAAGACTTCATACCTGCTGGAGGTGAAATCGTCGGATGGATCCGAGTCTTCTAGACCGGGAAAACATGGGCAGCCCAATTCTGGTGGGGAGAACTCTAATATAACAAAGGGCGGCTTCGCATGCGACAACTATTATCTGACTAGTCACTAAAGCGTATTAACAAGTGTTCTTTGTTTGCTTTCACACACGGCGATTGCTCTTCACCTTTTACAAGGGCCAAAAAATCAACTGTTGACTAGTGAGGGGGCGTGAGGTTCTTTGTCGGGTGTTTATTTGATATTTCGACCCTTCCCTAATACGAGCCTATTGGTTTCCGAGTCCACTGAATTGACACAGATATGTATGAGTGGTCTTGGAGTGAACACTAGCTGCTACAAGCAGCACCGCAGTAGTGAGTGGATCTCCGAAGACCAAATCCAGCCAGAGACCTCAGCACTGAGTGTCCTTTCAAAGACCAGCAGGGACTAATCAGTTGAGGATCACTCACAGGTAATTGTGTTTTCGGGAACCAATCAGCATTAAGTGGGAGGGCGAAATAGGAGTCCATCAACGTTTGGTGGGAGGTGCATGCCGACATGCACACACCTCTCTGCAAAGTTGTTGGCTCGTGGTTGGATGACAGCAATTACCTGTTATCACCAGACGATAATTAATCAAACAGCGACTATTTCTAGGTGAGACAAAGTGACTAGTGAACGATTCTCCTCGTCACCCAGTTGTTGACTGTTTTTACACTGAACTTTCACTTATGTTCGTTCTATTGAGCAACTATTTGGTCAATAGGTGCCAGACCTTAGACATACTCGCTGCCGAACTCACAGTCTGGCACTCTTCAGGGTGCATACCAAAAAACGTCCTTGTCTCTGGGATGGTCTGCACTTCTCTTCCACCACCAAGGTCTACTACACCACTACTCTCATCTGTCTCGCCGCCATCTTACTGGACTCGCTCACCGCTGGGAGGGAGTCTCCTTCTGCTTCCTTGCTCGTCTGGCCGCACATCAACTATGGCCTCTCGTTTGTTGGTTCACCTAGTCATCAACGGCCAAACTTCGCTACTAGGCCCTCTCTCTAGACCTCACCTGTTGTAGCATCCACTACTGTACAGCAGGCCTTTACTTGGGACCCTTGGTCTTCTCTGCCAGAACCGTCTCCATTGCACCCCCAAGCTGGAAAGTGTGACTGTACACTCCACACTCGTTCGCTGTGGCTGGCCTCTACCACTTCAACTTCGCCACACATTACTATTATGGTGCCCGCAGCACCAGTTATCATGTCTGCCTACTAGATAATGCCACTGATGACCTACTACTCATGCTAGGGCAACTAATGCACTACTCTTATCACCGACTGCCTTATTCAAGAGGTGTAACTTCTCCATCCCGCATCATAGAGGGGTGGGCCTTAGCTTCAGGTGTCCGGAGTACCTGGAGCCGCTTATTCTTCAGTGTAGGAGCAGGAAGCCCCTCCATTACCTTACATCTGTACAGACATAGAGCTACAAGATTAGGTTCTATCAACCTGCAGCAGCCACTAGGGGGAGCTCACTGAATACCTTGTTGCCATTGATTTCAATGTATTCCTCACATGCCGTGAGCTCCCCTTAGTGGTGGCTTGAGGCAGGCAGAATTAATTTACTGCTGTGTACAGATGCAGCCAAATTTAACTTGACTCTTAACGCCATAATATAAATGTCTGTGCCACAGCTCATTTACCCTTTCAGCTGCTTTTCGATGGCTTTTATGGTGTCACAGTAAGCCATTACAGTCAGGTTAAACCTGGCTATGTCTGTATATGCAGTGGGTTTGGAGCACTGTGTCAGAGGGGGAAAAAAAAGTGTTCTTTCCCCTTTAAAACTATGTTTTTTTGTATAAGGGAGAAAATTGTGCTTTTGTGTGTGAACGCAGCTGACATTCTAATGGTTATCGGTAGCTTGTATACTGAATGAGAAGGGACTGGGTAAGTTTATAGCCTCCGGCAGCAAAATGGCAAAGCAATCCCCTGCAAATAACGCTTAATGCACTCCATACTATAAAAAAGAGCCATTAAAACGGTATGTATGGCAAATTGTATTCCTATAATAACAAACCTAATAAGAGAATATATATGTGCAGACAGCAGAGTAAATGTGGACCATGCAGGGCTGCGGGCTATACAAACAGTGTGAATATATAATGAACGATGCTGAGATGAATCTCTGTCTGTCTGAAATGGCTGAAAGGAGAGACGCTACCAACTAAATGGTCACATTGAGGGACGAGACCCAAAATATCAGCGGCGGTGACATCAGAAATCAATTATTCCCATGTTATCGGTTGAGGAGAATTGATGCTGACGTTCATTTCATCTTCAAGAGATTTGGAATAATGCGCTTGTATAAATTGTTGCTAGCCCCGGGGGTCGGTTCCTGTATCGTCTGCATATTAGTTTTCATTTAACGCTCGCCCCGACAGGCTAAGGAATTGTAGCTGACAGAAATGGCTCATTCAAGCATTTTAATTTCCTGCCTCTTGTCTCTCTCTAGACACTGCCTACGTGCGCGTTTTTATCATCGATGTCAATGATAACCAGCCGTCGTTCACTCAGCGCGCCTACTTCGTAAGCGTGGATGAAGATCAGGATGTCGGATCGCCGGTGGTCACCGTCAGTGCCAATGACCCGGATGAAGGTAGAGGACAAGGTTATTCTAGAAAAATGGACTTAAGGGGTGTGTTCACGTGTAGCGGACCTGCCGCAGATTTTGGCGCGGATCTGCAGGAGATTTCACAGTTTCATATGGATTCAGATTGAAAGTGTGAAATCTGCAGCAGATCCGCAGCAAATCTGCCACATGTGAACACACCCATAGGCCTTATTCACATAGGCGATGCATTTTTTTTTTTGCCGGTCGAGTTGCGGACAGAAAATGCGTGAACGAGAGCAAGGCGCGACCAAGGCTAAAATTCGAGTTTTCTCATCCATTCACACAGCTGGGTGCGGAGTAGATATGATGCAGCCCAGAATTTCTTCAGCCAGCATAAATCTTCGGAAATACTTCTAATGGCTCAATAGAGCCGGCTGACATAGTTCAGCAGCACTAGGCGCTGCTAATCTCCCTCCCCATCCCTTTGCCAGCAGCTCTCATAGAAGACTATGGGAGCTACCAGCTGATTAGGGCAAGACCTGTCTTTTCCGGCCGTGTGAAAACATCGGCCGGTGTATTCGGCAAGTGATAAGTCAGTTCTTGAAGTTGGTGTTGGAAGCAGGTCAATTGGGCAAGTGTGAG
Source organism: Eleutherodactylus coqui (assembly GCF_035609145.1). NCBI lineage: Eukaryota > Metazoa > Chordata > Amphibia > Anura > Eleutherodactylidae > Eleutherodactylus > Eleutherodactylus coqui. The sequence goes on from NC_089847.1 coordinate 9,051,639, forward strand.
ATCTAAGCATCAATGACAAGGCTCATGAGGCGGGGTGCAAAAGTTTATATTCGGGCCCCCCAACTTCTCTTAACCCCTTAACGCAGAGGCGTAACTTAAAGTTCCTGGGCCTCAATGCAAAACCTGTAACAGCGCCCCCAACTATAATGCTTTATTCATAGTACTGGGCTCCCTATATAGAGTAGAGTGGCCTTATGGGCCCCCTAAGGCTCCTGGGCCCGGGTGCAACCGCATTCCCTGTATCCCCTATAGTTACACCAGTGGATCCTGGGCGCCCAACTCTAATTAATGCACATGGAAAGTGAAGACTGGTCCAATCCCACAGAAGAGTGACTGTACAAGTTACTGATAAACTTCCTGCTGGCGATGATGGGTGTCAGATCACACATGGCACAGATCACAAGCCTGATCCTAGGAGGCCGCACCAAGCAACTTACAGGATCCACTGATGGCATCTTGTACCAGATACCACAGGACACATTAGAGGTCTTGTAGAGTCCATTACTCTACCGGTCATGAGGGGAACCTGCACAATATTAGGCAGGTGGTTGTAATGTTATGTCTGATCAGTGTATAACTCTACCCAATGTTTTTCCACCAAGGACCCTAGATGATGGGTTTGGCCCCATAATGGTGTAAACGTATGTAAATGGAGTAAAAACCACCCATTATAGAGGCTATAAATAAGTCTAATTCATATTATCATGTAAAAAACTAAAAATGGTGTGATCTCTAAAGGAAAAAGGTGCTCGGATTCCTTCAGAGTTGGTCAGAGAGTTATGCAAATTGACATTTCCAATGCTGCATCCATGATACGGCACATAAGTAAAATGTGGGTTTTTTTTCAATTCCTCTAGCAAATTCCAACCAGAACCAAATGCAGAATGATAGCTAAGTTGTCTTTCACTTGGGGCGAAGATTTATGTTGCTGCCCTAACCCAGTACGTAAATACCCGTGCCAAGACTTAGTGTCTTGTTGGCACCCTTTTTGCATCCAAGGCACATGCCAAGCCAGCTCCCTCCCTGGCTATGACCTGAATGAGGTACAGAGCTCCCTAAACGCTCTGTTTCAGGAATCACAGTGGTCCCAGCTTTGTGCAAAGTAGTTAACTTTAGGATGGAGTTCCATAAAGTGATTCAGAGATATCTCTAATATTAGCAGCATGCTAGCTGGGAATGTTTTTGATCATTTAACAAGTCTATATGCTTTCTTAGGCATCAATGCCAATATTCGATATCAAATCACAGCGGGGAACATTGGTGGAGTGCTAGACCTGAACCCAGAGACTGGTGCTATTTTAATTGTCCACCCCTTGGATTATGAAGAAGTCAAGGTCTACGTGCTCACCTTGCTGGCGTCAGATGGTAAATGGGAAGACTTTGCCACCGTGACTATCAATGTGTTGAACAAAAATGATGAACCACCAGTCTTCTCATTAAATGAGTACAGAGGAAGTGTGACCGAGGAGTCGGCTGATTTACCAGTGTTTGTTCTGCAGGTAAGTCCAGGAATCTTCCCTACGGGGTGGGTCATTAACATAACTGTGGACTCCAGTAGCTTAACTAGAAGAGATACAATTACACATGGGTCCCTAAGCCTGGTAAGAACCTGTAAGCTAAGTCATCTTACTACCAAGTTGTACCAATGTAGTACCAAAAAGTGAGCAAGTTGTCTTAAAACACTCCTTCTCATCATTTTTATCAGGTTTCAGCCACTGATCCAGATTATGATCAGCCAGGAGGTTTGAAGTATTCTCTACATGGAAGTGGTGCTGAGAACATATTCACCATTGATGAGAAGACGGGAAGTGTCTTTGCCATGAAGCCGCTGGATCGTGAGGAACATGCCATTTGGAGATTTGTGGTATTGGCTACGGATGAAGAAGGTGATGGGCTCACTGGATTTACAGATGTCATAATTTACGTGCAGGACATAAATGACAACTCTCCTCAGTTTATCTGTTCCTTTAACATATGCAACGCTAGTGTGGTAGAAAATGCACCACCTAATACGTCAATTATGGAGATGTCCGCCATAGACTTGGATGATAAAAATGATGGGCTAAATGCTGTTTTGACTTACTCGATATTGTCTAATCCATTAGATGTGTTGGGCCTTGAAATGTTTAGCATAAACCATGATACTGGAACCATTTACACGGCCAAAGGTAATCTCGATAGAGAAAAGAATGATTCATTCTTACTTCTGGTTGAAGTTAAAGATGGTGGTGGCTTGTCCTCCACCGCGACAGCCACCATTATGATTTTAGACACCAATGACCATGCACCAAAATTTACTCAAGAAACCTGGAATGCTGCCATCTCAGAGACCAGTGAAGTTAACACCACCATCCTCCAAGTCTTTGCAGTTGATGAAGATATTGGTGACAACACTTTGCTAACCTTTAGCATCATTGAAGGAAATCATGATGGGAAATTTTCCATTGAAAACCCAAGGAAAGGCCACCAGGCTGAAATTAAACTTAAGAAGAGGTTGGATTATGAGAATCCTGAAGAGCGTTGGTTTAACATTCGCATTAAAGTAGAAGATAAAGACTTTTCCAGCATCTCCCACTGTGTAATAGAGCTACAAGATGCCAATGACAACCCCCCAATCTTCAGTCCATCACTGATGAAAGTCGACCCTTTTTATGAGAACATAACCATTGGCACCATCATTACCAACGTCAATGCCACGGATGCTGATTCTGGAAAAAATGGGCATGTTATTTACAGCATTGCACCAGACTCTGATGTTTTGGGGGAATTTTTTGTTGACCAAACTGGTTCAATAATGGTATCTAAGTCATTGGACAGGGAAGCCCTACCTACATACACCCTTATCATCTTGGCTGCCGATGAAGGTTCTCCTGCACAAACTGGCACGATGACTGTTCTCCTCAACCTGTTGGATGTAAATGATAATGGCCCCATATTTGATGGTATATACCAGCCAGTAGTTTGGGAAAATACGGCCTTTCCTCAGACTTTACGATTGAATGACAGCTCTTATTTATTGCATGCTGTTGACCTGGATTCTCCAGAGAATGGTCCACCCTTTCATTTCTCTGTACCAACCGACCAGCAAAATTCTACCGACTTCCTGTTGGTTGATAATGGTGATAACACGGCATCAATCCAGACTCTGAGAGTATTCGATAGAGAGCAACAAAAAGAGTTTCACCTCCATGTGATCATTACAGATAGCGGATGGCCACCAATGAGTGCTACAAATACGCTGACCATAACCATCGGTGACGAGAATGATCATGTTCATCAAGCTGGACACAAAGAAGTCTACATTTATGTCCATGGAGGTAAGGGAAGCATGATATTGTATTCTGTTCTCCTTGATGATCGCATTCTGCTGCGTGTTTATTGCAGATTTATCTATTCTATTGTGATAGATGACATATGTGGCAAATCCACATGTAGATTATCCACAGGTTTTCAAAGGGTTTCTCACATATTACATGATCAGTGACTTCAGTGCAGTTAAAGGCTCATCTGAGGCTCAGGCTCCTGCTCTTAACCTCCATCATGATTTACACGGTAGTTCTGCCTTTTCTGATTTAAAGGCATTTTCCTGGCTATCTCTATTGATGACTTATCTTCAGAGTAGGTCATCAATAGTTGATTGGCTGGGATCCACCATTTGAGCTGTAGCTGTCGGCGCCATACACAGTGTAAGAAGCAGAAGCTGATGGCTCCGACAACCGTGTAGTGGCTAGTGCTGATAATTGCATCTGTAGTTTATATTGATTTTAATGGGAGCTGTGCTTGCAATTACTATTGCTGGCCACTACACAGGTCGGAGCTATCTGCTTCCACTCTGTACACTGTGCTTTGGCGCCAACAGCAGGCACCAGACAGATTGTCATCTGAGGTCCCAAGTGACGGACATCAGCCGATCAACTATAGATGACCTATCCTGAGGATGAATAGAAAAAGCCTGGAAAACTCCTTTAAAGTGACCCTCCAGTTTTGAGACAAAATTTTGTCCCAGCTCCTAAGGCTGCCTGCAGATGGGCGGAAAGTCTGCGGCGGGATTTCCCGTGGAATTTCAGCCATTGGAAGCCTGCATAGGATTGCGTTAACAAACGCAATCCTATGCAGATGGACGCGAGCCGGCGGGCGCGGGTAAGTAAGCATAGTCCCTGCAGGCGCTCGGGTCGGGTTCCGTGGCGAGAATCCTCACCGCCGGATCTGACCCGCCCATCTGCAGGCAACCTAAGAGGGAAAACGGTATATTGCCTGCAGTTTTTCTTCTCTGCCATCCCTCCAATCTGAAAGTTCAAGGCCCCATTTTTGGCCATCTAGCATGGCCACAGCAGTTTTCAAACTGCCTAACGCATATTGTGCACTGCTTGATGCGGCAATGCTGATCACATGAGCAGCTATGGCCAATCAGAGAGCAGGTATAGTGCATTGGTAGTCAAAGATTTTGCTGGACAACTTGGATAGCCAAAAACGAGACTTAAAGCCAGCGGATCGGAGAGGCAGCAGAGAAAAACAAGTGCAGGTGATATACCCTCTCCGGTCCCAGGAAAGAATTTTGTCCTGAAACCAGAGGGTTTCAGTAGCTTTAAGTATAAATATAAGCAGATGGGGAGCTGGAAAACAGGAACAGAATAATTATAAACTATAAGCAACTAGACTACCGGTCCGGAGCCACCAGCTCAAAGGTCCAGATAACTGGGAAAATGCCAGATGGCAGGCTAGGAGCCCGATGGACCTCAGTATAGTCAGTGAGGTCCGGTAACTTGAACGGAAGCTTTAGGTGATCATTTTTCATAAACTACTAAGTAGCTACTCAGCTACTTAGTAGCTTATTAGCGGGCAAATGAAGCCCTTCGCTGAATGCAGATAACAGCTGGAGGTCTGCTATCTGCATTCAGCTACATTGTTCTCCAGCAGGACTGCTGATAAGACCGCACAATGATTTTTGAGCTGGCTTGAAGTCAACGATTAACGAATAGTGCGCAAAAAGTGCACGATGGGCGCGCATTTAGGCGCAGCGATTATCGCTCAAAAGATGCCTTTTGAGCAGTAATCATTGTGTCTAAATGGGCCTTTATGAGAGAAGCGAATAATGGATAAGGATCAGCATGCTAATGCAATGGTTTATTCTTGCTTTTATCAAGTCGTTAGCAGGTGTTACACTCCACTTGGCAACTTTTAGTAATTGTATGTGCCTGTAAAATGTTTGGGCAGAAGGCCTGTGCCTTGTACAGGTCATATCCCCTTTTTACTACCCATGCCCCTTTTACAGAGCACACCTTCTTTTTATAGCCCACGCCCCCTGCACTAGGGCAATAAAGGCAAGTAAGGCCCCTTGGGGCAAAAACAAGGTATGGCAGCCAACAGCAGAGGAAATAAAGAACAACACCTGGTTACAAGTAGCAGGCTGTAATAAATGTTCCTGGTGCCACAATGTAGTGTAGCACAGCACCCCCCCTTCTTGAATGTGTGTCTGGAAGCTGGGGATGAGTTTGATGACATCCCAGCGGCGTGCACAGAAAATAATCGGTTGGGAGGGTTGGTTTATTTGGGGGTTCCAAGTGGCTTCTGCAGCACCTGCGAGACTTCCAACTCTTCCAAGAGTCCTGGGACATTCTCCTACTTCCGGTAGCCTTTTGGGTGTTCCAGGAGAGTTGGCAAGTATGTGTTGCATGTAGAGAGGAGCCAAGTTTTGGTCTTACCAGCACAACATTAGCAAACAAAGAAGACCCCAGCCCGCCACCCTCACCCAACCATGTAAGATGGCAGGGGCAGCATGAAGGAGGTGCCCACATCTACACTACAAGCCCTTCTCCTCTACATGCACACCTGACAATGTAGTGTAGCACAGCACCCCCCCCCCCTTCTTGAATGTGTGTCTGGAAGCTGGGGATGAGTTTGATGACATCCCAGCGGTGTGCACAGAAAATAATCGGTTGGGAGCGTTGGTTTATTTGGGGGTTCCAAGTGGTTTCTAGACTTCCAACTCTTCCAAGAGTCCTGGAACATTCTCCTACTTCCCGTAGCCTTTTGGGTGTTCCAGGAGAGTTGGCAAGTATGTGTTGCATGTAGAGAGGAGCCAAGTTTTGGTCTTACCAGCACAACATTAGCAAACAAAGAAGACCCCAACCCGCCACCCTCACCCAACCATGTAAGATGGCGGGGGCAGCATGAAGGAGGTGCCCACATCTACACTACCAGCCCTTCTCCTCTACATGCACACCTGACCCAGATTAATTCAGAAATTATGTATTTGGTTGGAGATTCCTTTGTACTAGTGAATAAATCATTTCCGTCTCTTCTACACATTTTTCTTTTAAACTGTATAAAAAGATAATAAATGAGCGTTCGCCTCCTCCTACAATGCGGGCAGACGCTCTAATCCCTCACTCCGTACTCCGCACATCCACCTGGCATTTCAAATTATATGCTTTTTTCCTTGCCTTTTAAATCACCTAAAATAATGACTCCCTCATCTCATTCCTCTCCGGCTGTTGCTCTACATGTCAGTAAAATGCCATTAATCGCGGGTTCTGTCTCCAGTTTTGTGTCCCAAATGCATTATTTTGCATTTATTGGCATTCAAATGTAGCGGTCAACCTTTTGCTCACTTCTCTAATTTACTGAAACCATTAATCTTGATGTTTTGCTCCCCTGGATCGTCAGCTCTGCTCGTTGGATATATACTTACTCTAATAGCTGGAGACCGCGCTAATGCTATGCAGCTTGGTGGCGGGTACTTGCAGTTGATTATACAGAGCGTTAACGCAGCACGGTGGCAACATTTACTCTTAAAATAAAAGTCAGCTCGCAAACGTGTTTGTTTTTTAGAAATCCGAAGGCACAAGAGACGCAGATGGAGACACTCGCATAAAGTAAATATATATTCAGGCTCGGGCGACGACGGTCACAGAGGAAATGCGGCAATCGCTGTCTCGGGTGTCTGGCTTTGTTGGCTTCTATGTCAAGCGCCATTCCGGTTGCAATATTTAGAGAAGTCCTTCTGCAGAGCGACATGCACAATCCTTCATGGTCTGAGGGCCACATTGTCATAGTGAACTACTCCCAAGGGCCACAGTAACTCTTAAAAGGGTATTACCATCTGAGACATTTATGACCTATCAAACGTATATCCTATGTCTTATAGGTGCCATGTTCTGGATTCCCATGGGAGGATGGGGTTCCCCTTCGCCCACAGTCAGCACTCCAGGCAGGAGGAGACCATTCATACATGCGGCTCTCTCCATTGTAGATGATGGGTGTTGTAGTAACGGCTGAACATTTCACAACTCACATAAAGTACAATGGAGAGAGTCATATACATAGATGCCACTCCTAACTCATATACTCCTTTCTGTAGCGTCAGATTGGTCAAGGGACCCCATTCTACTGATATATGGGGACCCAGAGATGGCTACACATTGCACCATCAGTACTTACTGTCACTGCTCGTAAGTTATGTCGCCCCCGGTGTCGGCTTTAGGTTAGATGGCATCCTGGTCAGAATTGTTTTTTGCTGCTGACCCTGTCATAAGAAAATAAAACGACATATATTTCACTGATGGCCGGTCTGTCTGTATTCTGATTGTGTAGAAAGCAGCTCAGAGAATAAATACTATACCGACCCCAGGCTCATAAGATAAAGAGCAAAAACTAACCTCAATATATAGATGCAGCACCAGAACAAAGCTCACTACATAAATACAGCCCCAGAGCCAAGCTTAGCACATAAATACAGCACCAAAACCCAACAAATAACATACAGCATTAGAATCAAACTCATAACATACATACAGCACCGGAAACAAGCTCATGACATATATACAGCAACGGAACCAAGCTCATGACATACAGCACCAGAACCAAGCTCATGACATACAGCACCAGAACCAAGCTCATGACATACATATAGCACCGGAACCAAGCTCATGACATACATACAGCACCAGAACCAAGTTCATGACATCCGTACATCACTAAAACTAAGCTCATGACATTCATACAGCACTGGAACCAAGGTTATGACATACATACAGCACCGGAACCAAGCTCATGACATTCATACAGCACCAGAACCGAGTTCATGGCATTCATACAGCACCGAAACCGAGCTCATATACAATACTAGAACCAACGCCATAAATACAGTATCAGAACTAATAATTGTGCTGCGGGGCATCGATGGGCTGACAGCGACGCCTTGGATGCCAGAGAGGAGAAGACAGTCAAAGAAGAGCAGGATGATTCATGTAGATCCACAGTATGGAGGAAGAAGGTCATCAGGCCAGGCGGACCTAGGGGGGCGATCACTCCAAGCCAACATGTGCCTTCTCCCATCCCCCACAGACAAGCTGGTGCCTAGTATCCTGTATGAATACACGGGTTGTCAATGACAGCCACCTCTCTTTTCTTGAACTTGCAAGCTACTTGTGAGCAGCCATGCACAGATAGCTATTTCTTGGGCTATAGAGAATGCTAACACAGCCTGTATGTGGCCCCGGGCCACAGGTTGTGCACCCCGGCTCTTGAGCATGGTCTGTAATATCTATAGGCCAATGGTGGCTTAACTGTGGCGCTCCATATTGTCGACAGACTATAACTCCCAGCATCCCTTGACAGCCTGATGGGAGTTGTACTTATATAACAACTTGAGGCACTGTTTGGGGGCTACCACTATAGGTTCAAAGGGTTCTCTGCAGTCAGTGTAAGCCTTCGGATCTCCATTGGATGCTTTACGCTGTTGGTTCACATGGTGGGAAGCCTCTTTGATTGCGTAGCATTTAGCCATCCAGTGCAAATCTTATATAAGCCCCTATGGAGTCTCCAACCCCAGGACCATGGACAGCGGCGGAGGACGAGGCCCAATCTGCAGGGCAGCACTCCACTAAGAGCGTTGGTTCTGCCAGTCCCCGTGTCCGCTGTCTGTAAATGAGCATCTGTGTGTTTTAAGTGAAATCATTAGCAGAACTAATTGAATCATTTTTAAGTAGGTTAATGGCATGTAAAATATATGAGCTAATGTGCGTTACATCACTATAAATCTGCCGCGTCCCCGCACAAACACGGATTGTTCGTGGCAGCGCTGGCCGGAAGTAAAGCCGCGTCTCTGCGCGACATTGATAGGAATTAATATTCTAGAATAATTCACAACGCTTTCATGCTCTGCTGGGCTGCAAATTTGGGAGGAAGATTTATCGTAAGCTGGTGCTATAGTATTGTTATAACACACAAACGGTATGGAAATAGCTGCATATAATCTGTATATAATCGTATCAACAAATGTTCCCCTGGGGCTCCCATAGCCGGTATGTGAGATCACAGCAGCAGGAGAGGAGTGTGCTGATCTGGGGGGGGGGGGAAACTGACCTGAGGACAAGGCTGTATGATGTCAAGAGGGGACGAAAGGCAAGTGGTAGATTAGACGACGAGTTAGAGACTGGAAGGAGCAGAGTCCTGAGCAGCAGAAGAGGAGTGTGCTGATCTGGGGGGAGAAAGTGACCTGTCCATTTATGATGATGAGGAGAATAACACTAGGGAGGGCTGTATGATACAAGAAGGGGAATAGAGACAAGTGGGGGATCAGACTGGGAGGAAAAGGGTCTCCGGCAGCAGAAGTGGAGTGTGCTGTTTTTGTGGAGTTAAGTTACCTCTACCCTCATGTAGTGATAAAAATTCGGACAGCATTCCATGCAATGAGCATTATCATACTCCGGAGGGGAATAGATAGATCAGAGAGTTGCCTAATGAAAAAGCAGGCTCCTGAGCAGCACAGAGTATTTCAGCAGAGAACTATGCTGCTCTTGTGGGAGGGCACAAACTAAGAGTTACATACTGGAAGAAGCAAGGTCCCCAGCAGCACAAAGTGTTTCAGGAGATGAGGGATGATGAGAATGATGACAGGGCAGCATGTGTCAGAGGAAGGCCATGATGTGAGGAGGGGAATGGAGTCAAGTAGGAGGTCACAGACAGAGTAAAAGGAGTTGTCCCAAGGCATTAATTTGTTGCCTATCCACAGCATAGGGGATAAATATCTGATTGGTTGGGGTCCGAACATTGAGACCCCCAGTGATCACAAGAATGGAGGCCTTGACTGTTCCGGAAAGAATGAAGCGTGAATCAGACGATGTGCACTACTGCTCCATTCATTTCAATGGGACTGTACAAGCACTTGGCTATCTCTGACAGTCCTATTTGAAATTAATGGAGTGGTAGTGCACACATGTGATCACCACTCCACTCGTCTGGGATCACTTGGGACCCCTATTCTCATGATTGGTAGGGCTGCTAGTAGTTGCACCCTCACCGATGGGATACTTATCCCCTATACTGTGGGTACGGGATAAGTTCAGTTCACGGAACAACCCGTTAAATAGTAAGGTCCTCCCAGCAGCACAGAGTATTCCAGGAGAGCAGTGTGCCAATCTTTGGGGAAAACGGCAGAAACCGGTGTTCAGATCCTCCTGATGTTAATATTGATCGCAGCACATGGTCCGCACTGTAGATTTATTATGGTAGACAGTGAAGAGTTCTTTCATTCAGTGCGCGCATCTTACAATCTGTTCCTTATACTGTGTATTCACATCACAAGTCCGCGATCCTTACGCCTCCTGCATACTGTAGATCTTGTATTTTGAGCGCAGCGTCTTGTCGCCCCGGACCTGTCTTATTACGGAGGTGATTGACCACATTATTCTTGTCTTGTCCCCTGAACAGTGTCTCGGTCACCGGTTGACGTTGGGAAGGTCTTCGCTCCAGATGAAGATGACTGGGATAATAAAACATTCACCGCCATCTCAGAAATGCCAGCGTAAGCTCAGCGTAGCAAATCAGACGAACCCGACAGCGGGCGTATTTCACGAGGACAGATGTCTCGCACATCACTGTCACAGACTGCGTCTACACCATCTCAATGATGACCGCACTTTAAAGGGCCATTAAACCTAATGTGGGAGCTCATAAAAGTGCAGCAGCATTATCCCATATCTGATGCACTGGAGATACTGGTCATAAAGGGGCGATCACAGAGGGGAGGCTCTGAGGCCCAGTGCAAAATCTGTAACCGGGCCCCTAACTATCATACTGTACCATACTGCTGTTGTATTATGTGATAGAAGGACTTTGGGCCCGCTACTTCTGCACCCCCTTATGGGTAGGCCCTGGTTCCTGCACTTATCCCATTAAAGAACACTGCAGTTTGGCCTCTTCACAGCCGGCTACTAACCGGGAGCAAGAGTTTATAGTCACCTGTTCTACACTGATATGGCTGATAACAGGGAATAATAGAATGCATTCGCCTATACAGAGTGCAGCACTGCCATCAATTTACTGAAGACTGTTACAACTTATTTTATATGTTGCAACTTCTGCAGTGCTACATTTTGTCTTAAAGGCTTGTATCCCAACAGTTTTATCACCATAACATAAAGTCTCACTGCTGAGACCCCCACGGCTCCTGAGAATGGGGGTCTTTGATCCCCTTTCCTCCTTACTGCATGCTCACTGCACCCCAACAGTGAGGAGAAGATTGAATGGAGGGATGGTCAAACATGCGCCCATCTTCATTGGGACTGCGGAGACAGCCGAGTGCTTGTAGTTGGCTATTTCCATCAGCCGCACATGTTCAACCATCACTTCATTCAGTCTCCTTGTCACCGCTGGTGGGTGCAGCGACCCTGCAGTGATGAGAAGAGGGGGTGCAAGGGACCCCCATTCTTGGGATTGGTGATACAATCCCTTTAAAAGAGAATTAAAAGACGACCGCTCACTTCTCCTGACATGACTTTTTTAGTAAAACCTTGCATTCCCTGTGAAGTTACAATGTTGTAACTTCTTTTTCTCAGATTCTTACATTGTGCCGTTCCTCTGTTATTCCGCCTGGAATTGTATGAATAAATCATAACTGCACTTTATCACTCCCCTTGACAGTGAAGTATGTTCGCACATATGAGACTGTCAGTCCTGATTGGACAGTGTTAGGCCTCAGTCATGCACTCAAAAAAACCTGCAAGAAGGCCGAATACTATTTTTTTTTAACCACAATCTCTTGACAACATGCGGAAAATGCCGTGAATATGCGTGCGGCTGAGTATATGCTGCATTGTGTGTGATCCCATAGACTTTAATGGGGGATTAACGCACATAAAACATCTGAATCACCCAATGTAAACCAATGGTGTTTATACTGTCCTTAATACGCACATAAAATATGGAAGTAAGGGGTCCTTCACACGGGTGTATTTGGGCACGCAATGCGCAGAGAATAGAACCCATTGGTCACAGGAAGGGTTCAGCTTATCCCTCTTAAAACGTAACTTTTATTTCAAATAAAAAACTAAAAAGGATTTTTCGGTAAATCCTGAAAAAGACACAGACATACAAAAATATCTAGAGCCTTGTCACAGGACTGGCTTGATGTGTGTGAGCCGGACGAACAGATATTCCTGGGTATAAGGTTTGCGAAAGCACCGTATTGGGTATGTCGACCCTATTTCCCAGCACCCATCAAATGTTTGAAGATGGCTGGGACCACTTAAGGGGTCAGTGTTCTTTGAAAAGATGGTGTTCCTAACTTGCATAAATTTTCCATCAGTAGGCAGAAAAAATAGTAAGTGCTCCAAAACGTGGTGCACTAATCACTCTATGAAGAATGCTGTCTTAATGTGTCACGGACCATAGGCATGCCTCCATAACTGAGGACTGATGTCTCAGACCAATATGCATATGTAACAGGCAGATGAAAGGTAGAGCTGCCGTGGTAGGTGACACAAGATCACAAAATTTCTGGTGAACATGCCACTAGGATCAAAAAATGGGACCAAATAAATCGGTGCAAATAGCTTCACAGGTTCAACGCGTTTCTGCTACAAATATCGCAGCTTCATCAGGAACCCAGGGAAACTGGGTTGATTGTGTTACTTCTACCTAGTGTTAGGATCGACTATCTCCTCCTCTATGCGACTGTCTCCACACTTTGGAGCTTATTCAGATCAGATACCGCATCTGACTATTGGCTATATTTCGTTTCCCTGGGTTCCTGATGAAGCTGCGATATTTGTAGCAGAAACGCGTTGAACCTGTGAAGCTATTTGCACCAATTTATTTGGTCCCATTTTTTGATCCTAGTGGCAGGGTCACCAGAAATGTTGTGATCTTGTGTCACCTACCACGGCAGCTCTACCTTTCATCTGCCTGTTACATATGCATATTGGCCAACACTATCTTTTCAAAGAATATTGACCCCTTAAGTGGTCCCAGCCATCTTCAAACATTTGATGGGTGCTGGGAAATAGGGTCGACATACCCAATACGGTGCTTTCGCAAACCTTATTCCCAGGAATATCTGTTCGTCCGGCTTACTCTCATCAAGCTAGTCCTGTGACAAGGCTCTAGATATTTTTGTATGTCTGTGTCTTTTTCAGGATTTACCGAAAAATCCTTTTTAGTTTTTTATTTGAAATAAAAGTTAAACCCTTCCTGTGACTATTAAGATTGACATCTAGGGGTTTATCCTGCTACTGTGACCCCCCCCCCCCCCCATTGATTCCAATGGGTCCGTTCACACGCACATATTTTGAACGCACATTTCAGCATGCCCCAAAGATCCCTGTAGAAGTCAATGGGTGGGTGTGCAAAATGTATTTGGGGCACACACCTAAGGGACCCAACCCTGATGTATGAAGCTGGTGCTGGTAACCCTTATTAACCCTTTCCTCCTATTATCTGTCCCTCAGGCACTTTCACTTGGACAATAATACAGGGACTCTACAACTTGTGGAGAAGTGTGACCAAGGAACTTACAATCTGAAGGTGAAGGTTTCTGATGGCGTCTGGCCGGATGTTGTATCCACCGTAAGGATTCATGTAAAGGAGACCCCGAGTGACGCCATCTACAACTCTGTATCTCTGATATTAATGAGTATGTATATAATGACCATTGGATGAATCAGTATCTTCATCCATCCAGTTGTTGGGGGTGTGATCCAACTTAGCAGTGGCTGAACGGCTGCCACGTGGCTTGGTTGCAGCGGTGAACCCTGCTGTTGACAAATTAAAGGGGATGTGCCAAGTTATAAAGTTATACACAGGAGGTAACTTCATGATCAATGGGGATCCGACCCCCAGAACCCCCACCGATCCTGAGAATGGAGCTCTGGTCAGTCTCCTAGTGACTGGAGCGGACATCACACAGGCACACCGCTGCTCCATTCACTTCAATGATAGCACGGAGGCTACTGAGTTCAAGCAGTTTGGCAATCTCCAGCACTGTCATTGAAGTAATTGAAGCAGAGGTGTGCCTGTCCACGCCATTCACACAGGGACTGATTGGACCCCCGTTCTCAGAATTGCTGGAGGTCCCAATGGTCTAATTCCCACTGATCATAAAGTTAGCCCTTATCCCATGCATAGGGTATACCCTTAAAACTTGGCACGACCCCTTTAAGGGGCACTTAAGGGAGGCACTATTATTATTAAGGGGATATTTAGGAGCACAATCGCTATTAAGAGGATATTTATGGGCACTTGCTAGGCATTATTGCTATGTAGGGGCATAAATGGGGTGCTATAACTGTGGGGGCACAAAGGGAAAAATATTACTCTGTGGGGCACTAAATAAAGCACCATTACTGTTTGGGGTACAGAAAATGACGCTTCTCCTGTGTGGTTCACTATTACCGTCTGTGGCCCAATAATACTACCTATTTGGCACTGTTTTAGGGACAACATCTGACTGGCACTACTATTTTTCGAGCAGCTGTCTGTGTGGCACTATATTTTGGGGCAGGTAATTATAGTTATGACAAGTCTAGGTAATTCTGAAGCAGAGTATTTGCAGAAACCGTCCCACCCAGCAGGTACAGCAATAGAATGGCCAGCCACAGGCATATAATAGGGGTAGCAGCAGAGCTCCTGTAGATTGGGAAAGGCTTAATAGGGGGTTGGAAAAAATGAGGACCCAAAGATCTCGATGTTGCAAACTTTACAGAGAAACGTCATAGCTGGAAGAAATCTTTATGGTGGTCTGGGCCTGATGGAAAACATGGGAAAAGTGAACGCCAGAAAAGAGTAATCACTTATACAGACTGGAGAACAACTATGTAGAACTGGTACCTACCAATATACGGTGACTGTATGGTAGTAATACCAGTCTCTGTATTAGGATGTGTCTCTATAAAGCTGTGAGTTCAGGTCAGTAGACTCAAGGTCCGAGCGAGACAATTGTCTGCATTAGGAGTACGAAAATGCAGTCACAATATCCTTGTCTGAAACTGGTCATGTAGAGAAGATAAATGGGTCTTGGTTTTGGTACCGTATTTATGGTATGAGCTTCGTTCTTGTAATCTATTGAAGTATTGAGCTTAGCTCTGGTACCGTAATTATGTTAGAAAGTTGGTTCTGGTGCTGTGATGATACAGAAATAGGTTAAAGGTAGAAGCACACGGTGAGCCGGCTGTACAGCCGCCTATGGCTGCAAAATATTGGCAATAATGTGTGCAGCCATCAGCCGCAGCAGGAGGCCATAGTTTGTGCGGCCCTCTGCGCCATGTGTTTCCACTTTTTAGGGCACACGTGGATGTATGTGACCTGTATATTATGCACGTATTTTTCATGCATGTAATACGCAGTCCATTGAGTTCTATTCACACCTGCATGTATTACGCGTATTATGCATGTAATACATGGGCCACATTTGCCCGTCAGTGAGCTCTTAGGACCAGCCTTGACTCATGGGCCAGTACTGTGTGGTTGACCCCCAGGATAAAATCAGCCAGCCAGCCCCTGGTGGGACCGAACCCTGAATGTTCTGTCCGTGTCTGATTCCATTGCTGAGAAGGTAAATCTTGCGTTCTCCCTTGTAGATGTGAGCGCAGAAGAGTTCATAGTAAAGGATGAGCTGGGAGTGAGCAGAGAAGAGCAGCTGAGGAGGGTCCTGGCAGAAGTAATCCCAGCCCGACCGGAGAACATCCAGATTTTCAGCCTGAGGGGTGACGAGCGAGTGACAGAAGTGCGGCTGGCCGTTCTTGGCTCGTTCTCTTCGCATTACAAGGCTGAGAAGTTGCAGAGCGCAATTATCACACATAAGGAGGAGGTGAGGATCCGGAGCCGCTGCTTACTTTTTGGACTTTTTACATTCTGTGGATAGTGACACCCGCCGGGCTGTTTATGGACTAAATGCTATTTAAAAAATAATGTGGCCCCCTGGAATATTCCGGGCCCCACAGGAAGCTATGGGAGCATGGAAATCTTTTAAAGCCTTAATCTTCCCCCGGGCTACAAGTTGCACATCCATGTAACTAGTGATTGAGAGGAGGTTAATGCCGTGTGATGGGTCCGCGGTACCTGCGAGCGAGGTCTACATGTACCAGCAGGCACAGCCATGCGTGCGCTCAGCCTAGACCCAGAAAAGTTGATGAATGCAGAAGTTCTGCTTGTCACATGAATAATGGATCTGACCCTACATAGATGTACACTGCAATACCATTTGTCTGCTGACATAAAATCTATCTCCTCACTCTGATGCTTGACGTCCTCCTCTTTTGTTTCTTCTCCTTCAGATCCAGACAGCGGTGAAGACCGAGATATTCCCCGGAGAGGCCGAGTTCTGCCTGCGAGCTGTATGTCTGCGAGGTGCCGGGCGCTCCTGCCACGGGGCAATCCCAGACTGGCCAGTCCTTGTAGATGGGGGCAGCGTCTCCTTTGTTTCCGTCATCCACAACCTGAGCGTGGCATGTAGGTGTCAACCGGCGGGCAGGTCCCGGCATTCCTGCTCTACGCTGCCCCAAAATCCATGCCTGAATGGTGGGGCTTGTGTGGATACAACAGCAGGATTTAGGTAAGAGGTTTCCTTACTGTTAAGAAACACATCTACAAAATTTGCCTATAAAGGGCTGCATTAAGATCTCAAGAGCTGCGCTCCTTTTCTGCCACTAAATCTGCTACTTGTCTTATCTGCCTATATTAAAGCAATGCATATCGCCATCACATTATTATCAGTGGGGTCTGAGCGCTGGGACTCCCACCAATCCAGAGAATGAGGGGCTGCAGCACTGATTCAGCATCACCTTCACAGTCTTTCAATGCATTGCACTCCGGCCACCCACTGCGCAGGGAACTGCAGCACAGCCGTATTGACTGCATGGAGCTGGGTGGGCAGAGTGACGCTGTGCAGGAAAAAACAGCGAATTCAGAATGAGCAAGGGTCCTAATTAGAGATGAGCAAACCTACTCGTTTCGAGTAATTACTCGATCGAGCACCGCGATTTTCGAGTACTTCCGTACTTGGGTGAAAAGATTCGGGGGGCGCCGGGGGGCGGGGGGAGGTGTGGTGGAGCGAGGGGTAGCAGCGGGGAACAGGGGGGAGCCCTCTCTCTTTCCCTCTCCCCCCCACTCCCCGCTGCAACCCCCCACTCACCCACGGCGCCCCCCGAATCTTTTCGCCTGAGTACGGAAGTACTCGAAAATCGCGGCGCTCGGGCGGAAAAGGGGCGTGGCCGAGTAGGTTCGCTCATCTCTAGTCCTAATGCTTCGACCTCCACTACTTGTAAAGAGGTGGTATAACATAGCAATAGGCTATCACTTAGTTTTGTCAGCTTGTACAATGTCCACATACAGCTTGCTCTGATGGTGTCAAATTCTGGAAAGTGTTTTCAGTCATCTGATGTAGGAAAACATTACTTGTTCTCTACATTCAAATGCCTTGGCTAAGATGTTAGAGGGATGTCTACCAGCAGAATAGTGAGTGCAGCTCTGGGGTATAATACAGGATGTAACTCAGGATCAGTACAGGATAAGTAATGTATGTACACAGTGACTCCACCAGCAGAATAGTGAGTGCAGCTCTGGGGTATAATACAGGATGTAACTCAGGATCAGTACAGAATAAGTAATGTGTGTACACAGTGACTCCACCAGCAGAATAGTGAGTGCAGCTCTGGAGTATAATACAGGATGTAACTCAGGATCAGTACAGAATAAGTAATGTGTGTACACAGTGACTCCACCAGCAGAATAGAGAGTGCAGCTCTGGAGTATAATACAGGATGTAACTCAGGATCAGTACAGGATAGGTAATGTATGTACACAGTGACTCCACCAGCAGAATAGTGAGTGCAGCTCTGAGTATAATACCGGATGTAACTCAGGAGCAGTATAGGATAAGTAATGTATGTACACAGTGACTCCACCAGCAGAATAGTGAGTGCAGCTCTGGAGTATAATATAGGATGTAACTCAGGATCACTACAGGATAAGTAATGTATGTACACAGTGACTCCACCAGCAGAATAGTGAGTGCAGCTCTGGGGTATAATACAGGATGTAACTCAGGATCAGTATAGGATAAGTAATGTATGTACACAGTGACTCCACCAGCAGAATAGTGAGTGCAGCTCTGGAGTATAATATAGGATGTAACTCAGGATCACTACAGGATAAGTAATGTATGTACACAGTGACTCCACCAGCAGAATAGTGAGTGCAGCTCTGGAGTATAATACAGCATGTAACTCAGGATCACTACAAGATAAGTAATGTATGTACACAGTGACTCCACCAGCAGAATAGTGAGTGCAGCTCTGGGGTATAATACAGGATGTAACCCAGGATCCGTACAGGATAATGAATGACTGAGCTTTTCACGTATGTTATATGTAGACTGTACACATCTCCATCCTGGCGCCACCTGAGTTCACTGCTTTGTCGTGTGACGGAGATGTCAGCAGAATCCTAATGTTTTGCTGCCATCAGTTAGCGCTCTCTGAAACGTTCTGTTTATCTTTCCCCTTTTCCCCGGCGTTCCCTGTAGTGCCTACCAGATGGATTAAAAGCCTGTGTCTTATCGCACGGACTCATAATATTCTTAGTTCCTTTTTTAAATAATTTTCCGCGGCCGCCTTTGTTTATTTCCAGCAGACCGCTCTGCCGTGCGAGACTTGGAGATACGTTTTATTGAAATCTGAGGCAAAAAAAGGATTAGAGGGAAGCTGACAGATGGAAGAGTAATTTGTATTTATTAAATGCCGCGTTACAAGAAAAGATGCTTGTGTAACGTATGCAGTGATGGTATTTATATAATCCTGCCATAAATCTGATTGCAACAGCGTAACAAGTTGCTCACGGGAAATACAATTCCGTTAAATCTCTTTTAGCATATTTGGATGTAAATGGCTGTCTAGAATCGGTGAAGGGAGGGGGGAGGGGGAGTGAAAGGAAACATTTCAGCACCTGCAACTTTGTAGCAGCTAGATGCAATTTTTTTACTGTTTCTTCGTCTCTAGGTGTCACTGCCCATCGCAGTTCTATGGACCGCTGTGTCAGCTGACTCTGCGCAGTTTCCTCGGTGATGGATTCGCCTCTTTTCCACCAGTCCAGTTTTGCTCTGAAAACCATCTGTCTATAGAATTTATAAGCGATGAACAGGATGGGATTGTGCTATATAACGGTCCTCCGTCTAGTTCGCCTCCTGCAAATCCGAACTACTTTGTATCCATTGGTACGTGTATGCATATTCTCATATCCGTGTATATATATGTATGCCCAGGGACATAGCTCTAGGGGGTGCAGAGGGAGAAGCCGCTACCAGGCCCTGGAGCATAGGGGGGCCTTAGGGCCCCCTATGACATAAGATGACACCCATAATATAAATGGCACATGCTAAGGAGTGGGCCCTGTTATAGATTTGGCATTGGGACCCAAGCGCTTCTAGTTACACCTCTGCGTACACCAGTAGACACTGTGTGGTCTATCTACATCATACCCTAGAAGAGTTGATAAAACATACTACAAGTCTTCTACACCCCATGCAGCCTGCACTTGACAGGTAAAGGTCTGTTGCATCCGGTCCTAGATGCACTGTGTCTGGCTACAATTGTCCGCACAAACGGGCAAGCGACTCCGGCAGAAAACAGATAAACGTTCAGCGCCGGAGGCCGCACATGTATATCCTGCAGGTCAGCGCAGCATGCTTTACCTTCCATGACACTATCAATATGGCGCTGTGCAGGCTAGTGGTGACTCTATACTGGTGTGGGGGGCTCCCATGGCATGGATTGGGTACACTGGTCCACCTAAACACATCACTGACCAGTGCCCGCTACATTGCACTGCTTGGTGACCATTTGCAGCCCTTCATGGTCTTCATGTATCCCCAAAAAATGGGATATTCTTGCAGGATAATGCACCGTGACGTTGGGCCCAGGGTGTCTAGAATTTTTTGGAGGGGCATTCTGGAGAGTTCCTGTGACTAGAGTGGCTGGCACGTTCACCCGGCATGACCCCAGTAAAGTATTTATTGGATGTAGTGGAGAGGTCCATTCACACACCAGATCCTGCACCTACAAATACCCCGAAGCTCTGCGGGCATCCAGACGGCTCCACATCCCTCCAGATGTCTTCCGTCCGCTTGTGGAATTGATGCTATGTTGAATTTCTACACTTCCCCAGGCTGAAGGAGTTCTACACAATATTAGTTTTTGTCCCATGACTTTTGGCACACCAGTGTATTACACTATCTTTGTAGAATTCAACAGAATTTTAAAATATTGTGACTCCCTTGACTTCCATGGGGCGGATATACTTTGTCAGTCTATTTATTGAGCAGCAAGGAATCTGATTGGTTTTCAATCCCCCCTAAATGATCATCTGTATTTGGATTTCAATTCGATATATTTTTATGTCTTAAAGCTATAGCGCAGGGCGTCCCCAGCCTGGAGATCGGACTATTGGATGATTCTCTACGTTTACAGCTTCCAGACACAGTGAATGCAAGTGATGGAAAATGGCACCGGATCGATGTGAGAATGAAGAAGGAGGTCGGCATCTGCTTTATTATATACCCGCTGTAGTATGTGGCTGTATGGATATGTGCGTGCTTTACGCTTCCATCTCGTTCGGCCTCTTGTAAAATGTTTGAAGAGAGAGAAGTGATCTCCAGCTGTTGCAAAACTACAATACTCAGTATGCCATAAGCTATCATAGCTGGGAGTTGTAGTTGGCGACAGCTGGAAGCCACTAGTGTAGGCTGGCTACATAATTCTAACTGCAGTCCGCAGAAGACCCCCTGACTTCAGATTCGGGTTACTCTTATTATCTTAAAGGGCTTGTGTCAAAATTACAACTTACCTCTTACCCACAAGATAGCGCATAAATTGCTGATCAGTGGGGGTCTCACTGCTGAGATTCCCACCAATTTCCATTTTGCTCAATTCATTTCAATGGGGCTGATGGAATTACCCAAGCGGGGGCGGCTCCGGTACCTCTTTAGCCCCATTGAAAGTGAATGCTGTGGTTGCATGACCAGCACTTCATTCAGTCTGCTCCTCACTGTTGGGGGTGTACTAACCTCGCAGGGAGGGCGACGGGTCACCCTGATTCTCGAGATCAATGGGGGTCTCAGCAGTGAGACCCTCATCGATCAGCAAGTTAGCCTCGATCCTTTGCATATCCTGTGGATAGGGAATAACTTGTAATTCCGGTACAACCCCTTTAACCCCGGATTATCATCTTCTTCCCATTGATGGTTTAATTGCTTGAAGTTTGATTATTCTGTCCCTGCTGCAATGTACATCAGCTCTACATGAACTGCACGAAGTGCTGGCCTATAGTGGATCAGTGAGCTTGTGCAGAGCTGCAGTGTAAAGCATGGAAAAGAAGCAATAGCCAGAGACTAACTTTTTGAAAGCTTGAGAAGCTAATTTGATAATTGTCATAGCGAATAAGCAGCTTTGTAGCATTCACACTAAACATATAGTTTCATACTGGTCCCTCCAAAATTGTTCATTGGGTACATTATTTTTTGCAGGAAGTAACATTTACCCTGGACCGCTGCAGTGCCGCCATTATAATTGAGAAGGAGGGAGTCGGCAAGAGGTTATTATCGGAGGATCGGGCAGGATGTGAAGTTGAAGGAGTGATGACCAAGGAGTGGAGGTGATGTGGGGGCTGATATGCATATTATATACTTTATATGCTACATGGGAGTCGTCATTCTTGAGGGGGTGAGAAAGAGCAGATGGGTCAATCCGAGAGTGGGAATATCCCCCATAGCAGGAGACGGACCATGGCAGATGGACGCAATAGAGTCATAGTAACATAGTATGTAAGGCTGAATGAAGACATTGTCTATCCAGTCCAGCCTGTCTATCCTTCTTTGTTGATCCAGAGGAAGGCAAAAAAAAACCCAAGGGCAGAAGCCAATTAGCCCTTTTGGGGGAAAAATTCCTTCCCGGCTCCCTAATGGCAATCAGACTGTTCCCTGGATCAACCCCTAATAGTTCCTACCTGCCTGTATACCCGGATTAACAAATAACCTAAGATTTATATCCTGTAATATCCTTCCTCTCCAGAAAAACATCAAGTCCCTTTTTAAACTCCTCTGTGGATTTTGCCATCACCACGTCCTCAGGCAGAGAGTTCCACAGTCTAACTGCTCTTACAGTAAAGAATCCTCTTCTATGTTGGTGATGAAACCTGCTTTCCTCTAATCGTAGCGGATGTCCTCTTGTTACCGTCGTGGTCCTGGGTGTAAACAGATCGCGGGAGAGATCCTTGTATCGTCCCCTCATGTACTTATACATTGTTATTTGGTCGCCTCTTAACCTTCTTTTTTCTAGAGTAAATAATCCCAGTTTTGGTGCCTCTCTGGGTATTCCAGTCCCGTCATTCCATGTATTAGTTCAGTTGCCCTTCTTTGAATCCCCTCAAGCACTGTGACATCTTTCCTGAGCACCGGTGACCATAACTGTACGCAGTATTTCATGTGAGGCCTGACAAGTGCCTTATATACTGGGAGGATAATGTTCTTGCCCCTCGCCCCTATACCTCTTTTAATGCGCCCCAAGACTTTATTTGCCTTTGCAGCAGCTGACTGGCATTGGTTACTCCAGTTTAGTCTATTATCCACTAGTACCCCCAGATCCTTTTCCATATCACTTTTCCCCAGCGGTACCCCATTAAGTGTATATTGGTGACATCCGTTTCTCCTGCCCATGTGCATAGTCTTACATTTTTCAACATTGAACTTCATTTGCCATTTTTCTGCCCAAGCCCCCCGGCTTATCTCGGTCCGTTTGTAGCCGCACATTGTCCTCCGTTGCATTAATTATATTGTATAATTTTGTATCATCTGCAAATATTGATATTTTGCTGTGCAGCCCCTCTACCAGGTCATTGATAAATATGTTGAACAGAATGGAGCCCAATACTGAACCCTGTGGCACCCCGCTAGCGACTGTGGTCCAATCAGAGTACGAACCATTTATTACCACCCTCTGCTTTCTATCATTAAGCCAATTTTTTACCCACTTACACACATTTTCGCCCAGTCCGAGCTGCCTCATTTTGTATATTAGCCTATTATGTGGCACGGTGTCAAAGGCTTTAGAGAAATCCAGATATATGAGATCAATAGATTCTCCCTGGTCCAGCTTAGAGCTTACTTCATCGTAGAAACTGATCAGATTTGTCTGACATGAGCGACCCTTCATGAATCCATGCTGGTGAGGAGTTATTCCCTTGTTCTCCTTGAGGTACTCATCGATGGCGTCTCTCAGAATCCCCTTGAAAATTTTTCCCGTTACTGAAGTGAGACTTACTGGCCTGTAGTTACCAGGCTCACTTTTGCTCCCTTTTTTGTAAATTGGAACCATGTTGGCAATGCGCTAATCCAATGGTACTACACCGGTCTTGATAGTGTCCAGAAATATTAGGTATAGCGGCCTAGCTATCTTGTCACTTAGTTCCCTTAGTATCCTTGGGTGTAATCCATCTGGGCCCGGCGATTTATCAATTTTAGTTTTCTTTAGTCGCTTCCCACCTCCTCCTGCGTTAGGTATGAGATATTTTGTGAGGGGTTCATTTTATTCCCCTGCATCTCGTGTGGCATTTCCTTTTCGTTTGTGAATACACTTGAGAAGAAACTGTTTAGTAGATTTGCTTTCCCTTCGTCATCATCAATGATTTCTCCTGCATTATTTTTTAAAGGGCCAGTGCTCTCCCTGCAAATCCTTTTGCTGTTAATATAGTTGAAAAATAGCTTCGGGTTGTTTTTGCTCTCTTTGGCGATCAGTCTTTCTGCTTCCTCCTTGGCAGTTTTGATCTTATCTTTGCATATTTTGTTTATTTCCCTGTATGATTTTAGCGCTTCTTCGCTGCCTTCTTGCTTTAGTAGTTTGAACGCTTTCTTTTTTTCGTTTATTGCCCCTCTTACCATCTTGTCGAGCCACATTGGTTTCCTTTTAGTTGAGTTTATTTTATTTTTAAAGGGAATGAACTGCTCACATGAGGTGATTAGGATCCTTTTGAACTTTTCCCATTTGTCCTCCGTACTGGCATTATTGAGGATGTTGTCCCAATTAATGTTACCGATAGCAGTTCTAAGCTCATCAAATTTTGCTTTACTAAAGTTTAGTTTATTTGTCGCACCCTGATAAAGCTTCCTATTGATTGACAGCTGGTAGTTGATTATATTGTGGTCACTGTTCCCCAAGTGCCCCCCAACCTGCACCCCCTTTATACGTTCTGGTTTGTTAGTTAGTACTAGGTCCAGAATGGCCCTCCCTCTTCTTGGTTCCTGCACAAGTTGGTTCAGGTAATTGTCTTTAATTACTCTCAAGAACTTATCACCCGTGTGAGATTTGCAGGTCTCATTTTCCCATATTATATCTGGATAATTAAAGTCCACCATGATAATTACTTTGTCGCACTTTGACACCTCTTCTATCTGCCTTAGTAGTAAGTTATCAGTTTCTTCTGTTGCTTTTGGTGGTCGATAGAAGACCCCTATCAGGATTTTGTTATTTTTTCCTCCCTGTATTTCTACCCACAGAGATTCCACCTGTTCTTCTCCTACCCCTATATCCTCCCGTAGCCTCGGCTTCAAGTTCGATTTGACGTACAGACATACCCCTCCCCCTTTCTGGTTCCTTCGGTCCCTTCTGAAGAGATTGTACCCCTGCAAATTCACCGCCCAATCGCACTTATCATCAAGCCATGTTTCCGTAATTCCGACTATATCATAGTTTTCATCAGTCATTCTCGTTTCAAGCTCACCCACTTTACCAATCACTTCTTGCATTCGTGGTCATACAATTTATATCATTTTTTTTGTTTTTTAAATTTGTTTTGTTGCTATTCGTACTTATGGCTGATCTGTCAGTTCTAACTGTACTAACCCCACCCCCTGCTCGACCCCCATTCCCTTTGCTTGGACCCTGATCGCTAGTTACACTGGCTACCCACTATTTCTCATTTTACCATCCCCCCCAGTCCCTAGTTTAAACACTCCTCCAGCCTTCTAGCCATCTTATCCCCCAGCACAGCTGCCCCCTCCCCATTAAGATGCAGCCTGTCCCTACGGTAGAGCCTGAGTCCTATCACAAAGGGATGGGGAACTGGAAGGACAGAGCTGTGAAGTTATAAGGGGTGTGAGGTAAATAAGACTCCTCTTACACTTAAGACACTGATGTTATACCCTGACTGCCCCTTCATTAGAGCCCCTGGCCACCTCACGATTAAGGCTTCCGTGTATGGTAATTCTCCCCATGACCCCGGAGCATAAAATCACATGACACGTTTTCCGTGGATCAGTTTCAGTGTGAATCCACATTAGATGGGAAAATCCAGCGATCTGAGTGACTTGCAATGAGGCCGGTCATCGGTGCTAGACTAGCCGGTGGTGTGGAGAGTACACTGAGGATGACATGCTCAAGGAAAAACATCCAGTGAAAGGGGATCCTGAGGACGGAAACAACTCATCACTGAAAGGGGTCAAAGGAGGATGTCAGGAATCGTTCTGACCAACAGGCTCCACAGTCAGGGGCAGCTGAATACAATGCTGGTGCTACAACTAACATGTTCAAATGCACAACTCGCCATTCCTTACCATGGATGGGCTATAACAGCAGACAACCAGTTCCAGCCCCATTGTGTCTAAGAGAAACAGAAAGTTGTAACTCCAAGGGGACAAGAGAGCAGAAACTTGTATCACTGAGCAGCGGAAAAACATCTCCTGGTCAGATGGATCCAGATTTCTATTGCTGATGGGAGAGCAGAATTTGACGCAAACAGCATGAATCGATGACCCCTTCCTGTCAGCTCATCAGAGCATGTCAGCACCTCCAACTAATCTGCAGCAACTACAAGAAGCTTCCTGTCCGCAGGGGCCGATATTTCTGCAGAACCATTTTTTCACCTGGTGGAGTCTACACCACGATGAATTACTGCGCTTCTGAAGAACAAAGGAGTCCAACGCTCTACTAGATGGGGGCTAATAAAAGGGCCATTAGGTATTAATGGCACATGACAGATTTTATACATTATGGGCCAGCAGTTTCATCTTACTCCTCCTATGTGGCTGCACTAGGGCAGAATATAAAAGCTGACCGTGGGGAGCCTCACTGTTGGGTCATTCCATGTCATCTGACCTAATTTGCGGAGAGTCCCTGCTCAACCACCTTCAATTTTGCTGACATTTTTACAGAATGTTCCTCCACCTGTATGAAGTTCTGCACAGTTTCAGCTTGGTCTACAGCTGCTTCAGGCACTGGAGCCATTTACATAAAAGTCGCTCTTCCCTCTCAGGTCGTTTCCAAAAATTATACCAGTTTGTGTTACCGTTGTTCTTGATATAAGCAAGCAGACTTACTGAAACTTGGTGCAACTTTTTGTGTAGAATTCCAAATTTTTCCTGGCAGGCCTCCCTAAGCATTTGGTTGGTGGCTGATAAGGCCCAAAGTGGCCGGTAAATGTTGTCATGACAAAATTGTCCACAAGTTTAGGAACCTATAACTTATTAACAAATAGCTTAAATAAGCTGGAATAGGACCTCTGAGCAGTACAAGTGTCGACCAAAGCTCTGCTGAACTGGCTGCTTCTTTACCTGCATACTTACTGTTTTATACCCCACGGAAATTGGAAAAAACAAATTCATTTTTTGCAAATTTTCCCATTTTTTTAGACAGCTGTAACTCAAAAAGGGCAACTATCTCTTCCTGTAATTTTATATTGATATATTTCCACTAAAGGGGAAAAAATTCAGTTAAAATAGTATGCTGAAGTTCGCACGAGATATTTAAATCCTTGCATTGGTCCTTGGTGGCAGTGCCACTACCAGTCTGTAAGATTGGTATCCCCATCGACCAAGGGGCCAGGCTCGATAGTCAGGCAAGGACAGCTGTGGGATGGGTTTCTTTGCCACAGGTTACCAAGCCAAAAATGGAGCCTTTCTGAGGATTCCAGGCCTTGGTTGGGTTTCTTCATGGTTCCCAAGCCATAATGTTTCACTTTATTGGTCAAAGGTGTGACATTTACCACTGATAATTGCTATTATTGCTGCTGAGAGATGGTATTTTTGACCCATCATTGTTGTTGAAGAAACAGGAATACTGGAAAGTATACCTTGTTCTGGAATCCAACAAGTGACTTTTCCAGCTGGCCAATAGCATGACTGGGCCGGCCCACGAGGAGGCATGACGTTTATCAAAGCGTCACATTCTTCGTTCCAAATTTTACGTATGTTTCTAATCCACCACTGGTCATCATAACCACAAACTACATACTGGCCTTGTTGGTCTGCCACTGGCGCATCCTGATCAACATTTACTGTAAATGACGTTGTGTCATCTGACACTCTGCTGACACAAATTACTTTATCGTTGACTGGTACACAATGGTAGTTTCGTCTGGTTCCAGTAATTGGTCCACCATTCTTAGATTGTTTCTCTTGATCTTCTTCAATTAAACAAGTCTTAAACAGTTACCAGCTAACATGCACATACCTTTCTAGCTCCTCAGTATGTAATATATGCATCCAATAATAAACTTATCACATCTTCTGCAAACTTCATCACACTAGTTTAAAGGCCCATTTAGTCACAGCCATCTTTTGAGCAATAACCGTTGCGTTTAAACACGCTGCCATTGTGCACTGCTCATTCATTGCTGATTTTTAGCAAGCTAGAAATGGGCGATGACTTTTATCAGCGCCGCACGCTGAGTCCTCAGTGGAATACCGCTGATAGCATTCTTTCAGCTGGTATCCCGCTCGGACTTCTCAGCGGGATACCAGCTGAAAGCTCCGAGAACAAAGCAGCTGTTTGCATATACAAAGCAGCTGCTGTTCTCGGAGCTGTCAATTTGTTTGACAAAGGCCACAGAGCTGGTGGCCGAAACGTCGCTGTTGGTGAATTTGCTTGATCTTTTATGCTAATAAACATCGGATGGATTTTACTCCTGATTGCATTTGATATTGGATGAATGATCCGACGTGCTGCCGGTCCTCTACTATTGCTGTTCTCGGAGCTGTCAGCAATGTCCCTCTCCACCTTCATTGAACTCCTAAGTTGCTACTTAACAGTTTATGCAAAGATGATCGCTCAAAACTGTCATTCAATCAGCTTTCAGTGTAAATGGGGTTTAACTGAATGTTTTCCTCTTAAGTGGAAAGGCGCTAACATGAAACTACAGGAACAGATAGAATAAAACCTCCTCTTTCTAATAGCACAGAGCAAAATAAAAGTGGAAGTGCCCCTTTTGAGTTACAGCTGTTTAAAAAATGGTAAAACTTGAAAAAATGACTTTTTTTACCAATTTCAAACCGTAAGTATTCAAGCAAAAAAGCAGCCGTTGTAGCAGAGCTTTGGTCGGCACTTGTACTGCTCAGAGGTTGTATTGCAGCTTATTTACGTTATTTCGTAATAAGTTATAGGGTCCTAAACGTGTCGACAATTTTGTAGCGACAACATTGACTGGCCACTTTGGGCCTTATTAGCCACTAGAGATGAGCGAGCATACTCGCTAAGGGCAATTACTTGATCGAGCATTGCCCTTAGCGAGTACCTGCCCGCTTGGAAGAAAAGATTCGTCTGCCGGCGTGGGGGAGCGGTGAGTTGCGGGAGTGAGCAGGAGGGAGCGGGGGGGGAAGGGAGAGAGATCTTCCCTCTGTTTCTCCTCGCTCCCCCGCCACTCCCCGACGGCACCCAAATCTTTTCTTCCGAGCGGGCAGGTACTCGCTAAGGGCAATGCTCGCTCGAGTAATTGCCCTTAGCGAGTATGCGCGCTCATCTCTATTAGCCACCAAACCAATGCTTAGCAAGGCCTGCCTGGGAACTTATCAAAGTCTACACAAAAAGTTGACCAAGTCCATCAAGTTTCAGAGAGTTTGCTTGCTTAGATCAAGAACAACTGCAACACAAACTGGGATATTTTTTCGAAACTACCTGCGAGGGAAGAGCGACTTAATGCAAATCTCTCTGGTGCCTCAAGCAGCTGTAGACCAAGCTGAAACTGTGCAGAACTTCATACAGGTGGAGGAACATTCTGTAAAAATGTCAGCAAAATTGACGGTGGTCGAGCAGAGACTATTAGGCTACTTGACATGGAGTGACCCTAATATAATCAAGGCATCAGTGAGACGTAACTCAGGTATTCATTCTGCAACATTCTCTTGTTTTTGCCCTTTTAGGTTCTGGAATCCTCACTACGTTCTCCAGCTGGGGGGGATTAAAGCATCGCAGCCCTCAGACTCCACACAGACTCGTTTCAAAGGATGTCTCCGTAATCTAATAGTTAATAAGGAGGTCAGTGACACCCAATATCTGCAATACGGATTGTTGGATTTGCTAAGTATTATCAGCGGTGCGGCCGCAGGGCTTCAATCCAGATTACAATATGCCTCCATATTGCAACATAAAACAGATATTGTTTAATCCAGTGTTAATAGGGGATCAAGTCTCTTCGGTCACATGATGTTTACCGACGTAGCAAAGCTGAAGCTTTGTTCTAGTGCATTGATAATGTTTGTTTGCAGTCCTATGTAAATACCCCATGTAACATACAACTTGGGATTGTGCTAAATGACGCACTCAGCTCTTCTACTGCAGTCCTTTATTGTGGGAAGTTGGTCAGGCATTCGCATGTTAGATGACTTTTGTTTGGCTTTCTCCTTACTTAGATGTATGATCTTGGAGCCGCTATAGAGTCTGTCAGCAGCTCTCCCGGATGTGCAGCCTGTGAAGCCGTCAGCGCTGCTTCTGCCCCGTGTGAGGCGAAATCACCGTGCAGCGGAGAATTCGGTGTCCCTGGTTCCAGTCAGCAGGACTGTGAGAAAGGTAGCGATCAGTGCTCACAGATCCCAGTCATCATCTGCACGGAGGTTGTATGTTCTCCATGTGCTTCATAATAAACACCTTTAGCTTTACATAACACATACAAACTCCTTGCAGATGTTGTCCTCGGTCAGATATGAACCCAGTGCTGCAGGGACCAGTCATCATCTGCAGGGACCAGTCCGAACGTCTTCCTTTTCCTCTGTTATGCCGATGTTGAGGTTTATTATGAGAAATGTGATAATGTAGTGCGCAAAGCTGGAAAAGAAGCGTGTTCAGAGTATCAATTAGCAAAGTAGAAGCCAATTTTCCTTATTTTAGGGGGAAAATTCCTTCCTGACTCCAATCTGGCATCAGAATAATCCCCAGATCACCGACCCTTCTGAGTAATCAGTGATATAACATGTAGTATTGTAACGCTCAAGAAAAGCGTCCAGCCCCTCGTATACTCTTTTAGTGAATTCCCCATCACCACGTCCCCAGGGGAGAGTTCCCCAGTCTCACTGCTTTTACAGTAAAGAACCCCCTTCTATGTCTGTGTAGAAACCTTCTGTAATCTTGAAGAGCACCCCCTTGTTACAGTCCTGGGTATAAATAGATGATGGGAGAAATCTCCACATTGTCCCCTGATATATTTATACATAGTTATTAGAGCACCCTCTTGTTACCCCTCTAATACAGCCCCCTGTGGTACCCCACTAGTAACCCCTCCAATACAGCCCCCTGTAGTACCCCACTGGTAACCCCTCCCTCTAATATTGCCCTCAGTGGTACCCCACTAGTAATGGTGACCCTCTCCAATACTGCCCCTTGTGGTACCCCACTAGTAATTGTGACACCTCTAATACTGCCCATACTGGTCACCCACTAGTAGTGGTGGCCCATCCAGTACTGCCCCTTGTGGTACCCCATTAGTAGCCCCTCCAATAGTGCCCTCTGTGGTACACCACTAGTAATGGTGACCCCTCCAATACTACTCCTATGGTACCCCCCTAGTAGCCCCTGCAATACTGCCCCCTGTGGTACCCTACTAGTAATGGTGACCCAATCAGAGCATGTCCCATTATTAACCCTCCTCTGCTCAATATCACTGACCAATTACCCACTTATACAAATTCTCACCCAGACCAAGCATTCTCATTTTATATACCAACCTTTCAGTCTCAAACACTTTGGAAAAGTCCAGATACATAAGGTCCAGTGACTCCCCGGTCCAGTCTAGAACTTACCTCCTCGTAGAAGCTGGTCAGATTGGTGTGACAGGAGCGACCCCTCATAAACCCGTACTGATACAGAGTTATATGACTATTATCATTGAGGTCCTCCAGGATAGCAGCTCTTAGAAACAATTGATGGCTATTAGGAGAAGCTATGATGACTGATGGTTATTGTATAGCTGATACTAATGTGTAACTGTGCGGTTAGTGTAATGCAACAGTCCCTGTCGTGCCCCGTGTGGACATGTTGGAAGTGCTTCCGGTTCCAGTCATAGTAGCTCCTGGAAGGTGTACACTACCCAGCACCATGCTGGATGGAGCTTTTACATCTAATGGAGGAATTGGAAGGCATATTTCACCCCACATAGTGATGCCTGCGTTTTGGTATAAAAGATGGGGGGGAGGGGGGGTGCGGCACGCAAATAGTTGTGTTTCGCCGTGGTGATGGATCAAGCAGCCAGCAAGTATGAGAGATTGTTGCAAGCTTGTGTGTGGCCTGAATGTCGGTCATGAAAGGAGCTCTGGAAGCCAGTAATGTGAGACACGTCGGGGTCCATCCGTGGAACCTTCCGGTCAGAGCAGACTGTCGTAGATGTGGGAGCAACAGTCAGGACCTGCATCTTCACTGAGAGAGCGAGAGTCCACCATTTAGAGACTGCTGAGAGCATCCATAAAACTTATGATAGAGTCCACGGAGCCACGTCAGTACGGCTGGATAGATAGTTACAGTCTCTAACAAAACTGAGAACATTTAAAGAGACTGAGACTTGATCCTGCAAGGGCCAATAAGTAGTAAAGTCAGCATTGCCAAAGTATTGAAGCCGTGTGCCAAGTTAAAGAGACTTTCCACTAATTCACCAAGTACAGTTTGTTCTGTTTACCACACTGCGTGCTTCATAGTCTCCTGCACTGGGGATACCCCATAGATGTCCCATACACTGCAGGTGAGGTGCATCTTATCTCATCTTAATTCTCACATTTTCTTATTTCCCCTTGTGGTTTTCCCCAAGACGCTGCAGAATACTTCTTCCAAGCCGGTAGCTTCATCCAGTATAAATTTCCGCACGCATTTCATACACAAAGGACGCATTTCCAGACCATGGTGAGAACTCGTCAGTCCAACAGCATAATCCTGAGCGTGTCCTCGCAAGACCAAACCGAGTACATCATTCTGCAGGTGAGAGGGGTCACAGTGACCAGCAGGGGCTTAACTATAGGGGATGCAAGGGATGCGGTTGCACCCGGGCCCAGGAGCCTTATGGGGCCCATAAGGCCTCTCTTCTCCATATAGGGAGCCCAGTACTATAAATTAAGCATTATAGTTTGGGGCCCCATTACAGGTTTTGCATTGGGGCCCAGCAGCTTCAAGTTATGTCTCTGGTGACAAGGGTTTATATTCCAAAGCTGAAAAGCCATCACAACCTCTCGTAGTTTTGCTCACACAGCTGAGGGTTTGTTACAATGTAGAAAGGTAGGTCAGGTTTAGGGAGTGCTGCTGATGTTGTACTTTATTCTGCCTGCATTTATATATTGTAACAAACTCTCAATACTGAGCAGCTTCTATTCACTCACAGCAAGCCGAAATCTGGAAGGGAATGAAAGCGACCTACCGGGAGCATATATCTATATTACACTCAAGTTGGGCACTATAGAGCAATTCCAGCAACCTAATTGGTTCTCATTCACAATTCCAGCAACCTGATTGGTTGTTTGGCTTGTCTGATTCAACTTGATTGGTTGTTAGTGCCGAACTTGAGTGTAATATAGATATATGCCTACCGCATATAGGGAGGGATACCGGTCATTTTTCCTTTGTGCTGTTATCCCCCTGGATCCACTGGCTTCTGTGGCCTCCATACCCCCCCCCCCCTCTTCCAAGATGGCAGCCTTGATCCTCCCACTATTCAGTTCTAAACTGTGCATCAGTAGTCTCAGAAACCTGAAGCTGCTCTGAATGGCCAACACTTGTCATGTGAGAAGTACTGGCCAATCCAAGTCGTATGTAATGTTTTAAACTATGAATGCACAACCAGTGCACAATGCAGCGGCCATCTGTGAAGAACGAAGGAGGCCCAGGAAGTAGCGGATCCAGCAATGAGGAAACGTTCCATCTAATATTGCCCCTCTCCAGTACTAGGACTGATTTTTTACCCGGGAGAGGAGGGGCACTTTAAGACTGGACAATATGGCCCTAATAATGATACCACGTGTTTCGAGGCTAGATGTTCCTCTCATTTTAACAAGGTTCCCTTCCCCCCCACAGATAACACATGGGATGCTCACAGTGTCCTATAATATCGGGGATGGCGATTTTGCAGTTCGGCTTCCCAACCACAGGGTTGATTCTGGGGAATGGCAAGAAGTCACTTTGGAGAGGATGCAGAATGAATTCTCTTTACAAGTGAATGGAGGAGGGGAGAACCGAGAGATCACAGCGGCACATGGGACCTACAAAGAGATTAAAGTGGATCCCAGCAGCATTGTTCTTGGAAGCGGCAACCTCCAAGCTCTCAGCTTCCAAGGTAAACTGGGGTTTATACATTTTT
Organism: Eleutherodactylus coqui; assembly: GCF_035609145.1. NCBI lineage: Eukaryota > Metazoa > Chordata > Amphibia > Anura > Eleutherodactylidae > Eleutherodactylus > Eleutherodactylus coqui. The sequence goes on from NC_089847.1 coordinate 9,085,500, forward strand.
TGTTCCCATCATGGGTCTTGTTGTAAAGCTCTCCGGTTCTACGAAAAACTGCCAGCATTACATGAAAAGTCGCAGCTCTTGGCTTTGATATTTATTGGTGGCGAAGTCAGGGCATTTGCTGACTTCGCCACTTTAATTAATTACATTGCAAGCTGAGTTGGTTTGACATGCAAGCTAATGATAGATTTCATCTCAATGTCAATAGGTTGTATAAAAGACGCAAGGCTGAATAACTACAAACTTCCCATGGAAAACCAGTCCAGCACTCCAGTCTCTATTATTAGGAAACACGGAGTAAATCGAGGCTGCGTTTCTGACATTTGCAAAAGTCAGCCGTGTGATCGGGGGTTCGTCTGTACAGACCTGTGGATGATTCACGAATGCAGGTAAAACATAGATATCAGGGGGTCTCACACAGATCCAAATAGTGGACAAAGGCATTGCAAACCACATAAGCTAATGAGTGTTAAAGCGATTGCCCAGTTGTAAGCTATTGATGCCCTATCCTTAGGAGGGGTCATCCAATACTAGATTGGCTGGAGTCCATCACTTGGTACCCTCACCAGGATGGTGCACGTGTGAGATGATTACTGCAGGAAGTAGACAGCTCTATTCTTATACCGTAGCAGTGGCCAGGCTTTGTATTGTTGGCCAAGTTCCCACTGAAATGAATAGCAACTTGGCCTTCATTTCTAATCTTGGCCACTACAGTAAGAATGGAGATGGTTGCTTATTGAAGAAATCAGCTCAGTACACAAGCATGCCGGCCCGGAGGACAGCTGATTGGTTGGGGTCTGTCGCCAAATCCCTCCCGCCAAATCTAGTATTAATGATGACCTATCCTTAGGATTAGCCATCAATAGTCTACAACTGGACAGCCCTTTAAGGCTTCTAATTCATTGTGACCACTAAAGGCTAACCTCTGTTCTACCCCTTATCGTCTCCTGTAGATGCCCACCTGGATACCTGTTAATGGAGAATAACACCGGCCAGTGGTGCCTTTACACCGTGTGCATGCAGAGTCCTTGCAAGCATGGAACTTGTATCCCACAGACGCCGGCTGAGTTCACCTGCCTGTGTTCTCATAGATATGGGGGCAGTAAATGTGATGTCCTTCTACATGGCCTGGACCCCGGATTAGGACTCAGCACCTTCCTTATCATCTGCATATGTTCAACAGCACTGATAGGTAATGAAACTCCCAGTCAGCAGTCTAGAAAACTGCAGGTGGAATCTATAAAGATGCAATTGTTTGCCTGCAGAATTATCGGTTTGAGCTGCCTGACAAATCAGAACACCCAGGGGTGGCCCAAGATTGATGTTGCCTGAGGCCATCTGAATATTCCCCAAGCAAAACAATCCCACTCGCTTTACAGGCATGGAAAGCTGCAAAGATACCCAACACACATTTGAACCACTCAGACTTGTCTGAAGTGACAGAGTAATAGGGACGCCCTTAATGGCCCCAGTAGTAATAGAGACGCCCTTAATGGCCCCAGTAGTAATAGGGATGCCCTTAATGACCCCGGTAGTAATAGGGACACCCTTAATTGCCCCAGTAGTAATAGGGACATCCTTAATGGCCCCAGTAGTAATAGGGACGCCATAAGTGATTCTAGTAGCAATAGTGGTCCCCTTAATAGTCCCAGTAGCAATAGTGGCCCTAGTAATAATTATTCCCCTTAGTGGTCCCAGTAATAATAGTGACCCCGTTAGTGTTCCCTGTAGTAATAGTAACCCCAGTATTAACCATGTCCCCCGTAGTGGATCTCGGGCAGCAACCCAACAAGCATTGAACTCACTCCTTCCACAGCTTTCTTCTGACGGCTGCCACAGTTGTGACCACTGCAGATGCTGGGAGGAGAGGTCAGGGCTTACAGACTGATTACAGCAGCAGCAGCCAGGTGACACCCCACTGCCCCTCTGAGGTTCTGCAGACTGTCGCCTGAGGCAGCAGACTCAGGTCACCTCATGGAAGGGGTGCCTCTGAGAACATCTACCAGTCCAGAATCACAATATCCAATGGCTGCTGCACTGGTGGTGCATTACTACATAATATAGCTTAATTCCACTCTGTATTGGATTCAGACTACACAATTCTGTGCATGTCTCCATAGACCAGGGGGGCAGAACCTGCTGCCGGTGTCCACAAGTGCCATGCGATACCGTTCTGTATGGCCCTCAACCATCAAAACACGGACATGCTTGAGATTAGAGTAGAGGTGAATGGAGGGGCAGGTTGTCATTTATAATACTTTGCACTTATCTCTCTGGACGATGGGCAGCCAGAGAAGGGACTGGCAGGGGAGTAATGGGGGAGGAGCTAGATTAGTCAGGCAGCAGAATTAGGGTGTATTCACATAGTTTCTCCTTTATGTCCAGGGGCCCCGTCCAGGCTGATGTATGAAATCCCGAAAACTGGATTGGGACAAGATCCTTGGGTATAAGCTATCTCGCCCATCATAGATACCAACGGGTTGTCTCTGTTTCAGTAGATTTAGATTCAATTCGGACATTCTGTGCTGTAAAGAATAGCATGGTAACAGAATAACATCCAGGGGGGTCCTGATCCTGTTTTTGGTATTTCAGATGGATCTAAAGGGGAAATGTGTTGTCAATGTACCCTTAAGAGTGTATTGGAGGGGTATAAGAGTGTTGGATGGTAGGATGTTGCAGTAGTTCAGGCGGGAGATGAGGATATGCGCTGGCATTTTTTTGATACAAGGTTGATGAAAGAGCAGATTTTCGGGATGTTTTTGAGTTGCAGTCGGGTTTCCATGTTAAGGTGGATCAGTCTATACTGTCAATATGCTGTAAATGTCCACGATGGAAAGAGTCCTTTAAGCTTGATTGTGGCATAAATTGACAATGTGCACCCCGGCCCGGCAGCAGAAACTGGCCTGAGCTGCAAGTTACTGACTATATATAATATGTATTCATGTATCATATTCCTGGCATACAGTGAGCAGAATATAAAGTAACGCACGGCGGAGAAGTATGCCAGTCACAACAGAACAGGAATGTATGCCCGCCAGCTACAATGTAACAACTGGAAGGATTCATGAAGTCCTATCTCACCAGGGTTCCTGTCTCTTGCAGCGCTGATTGCAGGCGCCGTCCTGTTCTCTCACTGCAACAAGAAGAGGAGATTAAATGAAGGTGTCTATCATGTGTCTGCATACAAGGACGAGCCTGAAGACACTCGGCAGAATATCTTCCATTACAATGAGGAAGGAGGAGGGGAGGAAGACCAGGTGAGATGGAGTGGCTTCAGTGTGTGTTCATACAGAGAGAAGTTGTGTGGCTAGATTCTGCCCAACTGAGGAAACAGGGGTCTCTTAGGGCAGGGGCGTAACTATAGAGGGTGCAGGGGATGCGGTTGCACCCGGGCCCAGGAGCCTTAGGGGGCCCATAAGGCCTCTTCTCTCCATATAGGGAGCCCAGTACTATGAATTAAGCATTATAGTTGGGGGCCCTGTTACAGGTTTTGCATTGGGGCCCAGAAGCTTCAAGTTATGTCTCTGTGCAGCATGGTTTAGGTATGGGTACGGGTACAGATACAGATAGAGGAGGGGCCCCAGCTCACCTTTTGCATCAGGGCCCCTGAGCCTTTAGTTACGCCCCTGTCTTAGGGTATGTCCGCATGGAGACAAAGGTCTCTTAGGGTATGTCCACATGGCACGGATTTGCTGCAGGTTCTCTTTGCGGACCCTCCGCACGGAATATCCGTGGCATTTACAGTAGCCGCCAAGTGGATGAGATTTTTAAAAGTCTCATCCAGACACTGTGGAAAAATCTGTGGATTTTGGATCCGCAGCATGTCAATTATTGCACCAGGATATCAGTGCAGACTCCAACCCTCCAGTAAGGGATGAATTCCTCACCAAAATCCACTTTTTGATTTGGATTTTGCGCCACAGATCTGCTGCGGACGTTCCACGCCAAATCCGCCCCGTGTGGATATAATCTCAGGGTTTGACCACCTGATGGATTCTTCCATGGAATTTTCCGCACAGTATTTGCATGTAAAACCGTGGCAGAAATCCATGCCTGTTCTGTGACAGTTTTTGCCACGGATCCACACAAGGATTTCGCTCTGGCGATGGGCAGCATCATCGTGCGGCATTTCCAATGCGTTTTTTACTCATATATTTGCATGAAGAAATGACACGTCACGACTTTCCATAGAAATGCGTCACAACTCCGCATGTGGATTTTGCCCATTAACAGAGTTAAATCCATCTGTGGTTCCTTGGGAAAACTGTGGCGGAGTAGCCGTGGATTTCTGCCGCAGCTTTCCAGGTGGAATCGTTGCAAAAAAAATTCCACAGCAGAAGTTTGTTATTTGGCGCTACCCGTAATTTAGAGCTTGCTATATGTAGTTAGTGCCCCCCCTCAAAAAAATGTCAATGTAAAAGTAGAAAGGGGAGCAAAAAAAAAAGTTCCTTGGGGAATTGAAGGGGTTGTCTGCTGTGGATCATCCACTTTGGCTAGTAGGGTTCCTTGATGATAATGTGATCACAGGAGGAACCCAAACAGTGAGCTGCAATCTGTAATGTATAACCACATGTTCATTTTCCCTGCAGTGCCCCCGCAGGTGAAATGAAGAATTACACAGTTCCTATTGGAATTCGTTGATTGTTAGTTTACATGAGACATTTGATTGTGAGGCAACTTTTGAAAAAAATTGATCCAGGCCTATTAAAACAATAAAAACAGGAGTACTTACCTCTGCAGCCCTGTGGTCCTCCCGGTCTATGTTTTGTAACAGCTAGCACTTAACCGCTGCAGCCAATCAAAGGCCGCAGAGGTCAGGTGCAGTTCTGCTGGCATCATGGCTGTCAGCATCTGAGCGGTGATGCCAGGAGAACGGCACCTGACTGCTGCGGCCTCTGATTGTTTTGGAACGGCTACCACTTGGCCGATGCAGCCAAGGAGCAGGAGAACCGCTGGACTGTAGCGTTAGATTGCCAGGACAGCGGACGAGTAAGTAAGTAGTAAGTGCTACTTTAATAGTTTTAACAGGCCTGGATCCATTTTTAAAAAAAAATTTACCTTGCACCAATCCCTTCAATGCCGGGTCCTCCGCAGCGATGCTTTACACTACTGATAGCCAAGTGGGCTGAATAAGGGATCCCCATTATTAATTGTGTAAACCAGGCAACGGATTTAAATGAGGGGATCTGTGATCCAAATTAGTGGGGGGGGGGGGGGGGGTCCTGCCCAGGATTGTATTCTAGGCTGAATTTTTTATGTTTTGTTGAAAAAAAAAAGTTACCAATAATAAAAACTTTGGGGCTGTGAAGGGTTAAGAGGAGTTGCCGCCGCTGTTGCAGTCTTTCCCATTCAGAGTAAAACTATGTGACTTGCCAATCAGTTTTAATTATAATAACTGTTTACGGCAGGATGCATTCAGCATGACAGATCTCCAGCTGTCCCTCCAGAGCAGCCCGGCGCAGTCTCTCTGCAGGAGGATGAGGGAGCAGCATATAAATAGCCCCTTAAGCTGCTATTACGATACGTCTGACAGCCAGAAGGTAACGTCACAAGTGCCAGCGCCAAAGAGACTGAGCTGTTCTTTTACCGGTGGAGATTTTCAGCAGTATTTCTACGACGTCTGTCAGGACGCCGCTTACATGCGCGCATCATGTGACAGCTTAAAGGTGTACGACACCGAGGGGACGGGGTCCCTCGCCGGCAGCCTCAGCACGCTGGCCTCCTCTGGACTTGATTCAGACTTGGAATACGAAGAAGTCAGAACATGGGGGCCAAAATTTAGCTATCTCTGTAAACTGTACTCTTACACGGAGGACGATGATCCGTAGTGACACGATACGGAAAATGGCGTCACGTACATGAATTGCTGGATCTGCACTGAACAGACATCACTAACGGGGTCTTGCTAACGATGATTTCACCCACACTAGGCGCACGATGGAAGTGCGTCGACAGCAGCGTTCAGTTGATCACAGAGCTTACACTCGAGTGCAGCGTATACCACCGCCACACAACACTGTGAACTTCTCTAGGGATTTTGTAGAGTATCACAGCCCCCCCCCCCCCCCCCCCATGGACTCGTCACCCCCTTTTTCTAGTGCTGATTTTTACGCACCCTTCTGTGGCTTGCCTTGTTAGATGTGGTCAAGGAGATGGCACAAGTGTATCCTATGATGTTGGTCATTTAATGTAAATGTGTTTTGGGTGTTTTGTGACGAGGCCGGTCTGAAAGCAATACAGTAATGCACCTCGGAGAAACGACGGAGAAGACAATGTGGCGCAACTCTGACGACCCACCAATGCATTCTCCGGGATTATATTGAGATCTTACTACACGGAATTTATAGCATCGTGCCCCCCCCCCCCCCCCCGTATCCTTTTCTCAAGTTACGAACCCCAAAGCAAATAATTCCTTTAACCCCTTAGTGACCACAATGCCTTTTTTACAGCATTTATTAATGGGCTTTAAACCTGCACATATATGTTTTTAAGGAGGTGGCTTGGCGGACAGCCAGGCTCCTGCTCTAACCACCAGGGTGGGAGAAACCTCAGATTCTGGTAGTCTAACTTCTAACATGCTGCAATTGATAGCAACTGCAGCATGTAAGCGGATGACATGGAGAGGGGGTCTTTCTATCACCCATTGGTATCCTGTAATGCGATGACAAGGTGTCCTTCCACCCGAAAGCCGGACATAGGCCTCCATGTTTACCATGTAACTGAGCCTATTAGACCCCTCCTCCCACAGTCTAATAGGCTACTGTCATAGGATTAGTGGAATGCATTACACGAGTAATGCAGTGTACTATCCTAGCGATCGCATGATCACATCTTTAAGTCTTCTTGAGGGACTAAAAAATAGTGTCAAAAAAAGTGCAATAAACTTTAAAACAATACACATTTTTTCCCCTTAAAAACCGTTTTAAATGAACCCCCCCCCCCCCAAAAAAAAATGTTAAAAAAGCAACACATAATAGTATTACTGTGTTTATAGCAACCCAAACAGTGAAAAGAGTAACACCAGAATTGCTATTTTTTGCTTTTGTTTGCTTCACAAAAAAGTTATAGAAAACAATCTTGGGGCTGTTTCAGACGACTGTATATCGGCCGGGTATTTACGCCAGCCGATATATGCGTCTGTGTCTGCAGCAGGAGTCGTCTGGAAGAGCCGAGAGCAGTGCTCTGAGCTCCCGCCCCCTCTCTGCCCCTCTGCATTATTTGCAATGAGAGGAGGCGGGACGTGGCGGGGCTAAGTTTCCGGGAATTAGCTCCGCCCCTGTCCGGCCTCCCCCTCATTGAAAATAGTACAGAGGGGCGGAGAGGAGGCAGAGAGGGGGCGGGAGCTCAGAGCACTGCTCCCGGCTCTTCCATCCTCCTCCCCCTGCAGAGAGAGACGACGTATATCAGCTGGGCATGAAAACCAGGGCCGATATACGGTTATGTGAATGCACCCTAAAAGTCACATATAATTCAATATGATACCAATACAAACCACAACTCTTCCTGCAAAATAAAGGCCCTCCCAGACTGCCGACGGAAAAATAACAATGCTTTAGATCTTAGAATACGGTGATGCGGGGTCAATTGTTTTTCTTTAAAAATTTGCGGGTTTTTTTGTGCTAAAGTAGTAAGAAAATAAAAATCTCCATAAATTTGGTATCGCAGTAATCATGTGATCAGATAAGAAAGTTATCCGTTTATTTTTATATAATGGTGAACACCGTAAAACAAAACCACAAAACAATATAATTTTTAAATTTTTTTTTTTTGTTTTTTTAACATCCAGCCCCCCCAAACCCCGCCCCCAAAATTTAGGAAGGTTATTCAACACCTTATATGCACTTATATGAACCACAGAGTGCGGCCATTAAAAAATACAACTCGTCCCACAAAAAACAAGCCCTCATACGACTAGGCCGATGAGTTATGGCTCTTGCAATGCGGTAGTGAAAAGTGTTTGGTCCTCAAGGCATAAAATAGGCCGGTCACTAAGGGGTTAAAGGGAAACTACAAGAAAATAAAGTGGGCGGCCCTGATCCCTTTCCCTTTTTCTACACTGATAAAGGCTGGCAATGCATACTTTTTGGGGGCTTTGGTCTTGAATATATGCAGAAACAATAATCAGGTTCCTGGTCTCCTTCTGACTCCCCTCCACTCTTTTGGTATGTAATGTGCCTTACTTTGTGCATGCTCACCTGTGCCAACCATCCCTTCACTTTTTGCATTGACTTTTTTTTTTTCTTCTTTTTTGAAATGCGTAAAATGCAACTTTTATAAATTTCCTACTGTGACATCGATGACATCCGGACAAATGGGGACCGTTGTTTAAAAAAAATAAAATACAAAAAACAAGCTGGGCTCTCGTCCGTTTCTGTGTGGTGTCTTTTATGTAGCCTATTATGCTCCGCGGTGCAGAGGTGTGTGCTGCACACAGGACTACTTCCTGCAAAAGGATCTTGGAAAACCATTCCAGTAGTGTACAAGTCCGTTAGTCCGGACATCCCGACGTGACCAAAGTAGTCACATGGTGTACCGAGAGTTTACCGGTAATTACCGCATATCTATGAAGTTAATATGCTGTTGGCAACACTGCAGCTCTGCCTATCAATATCCAGGTGGGGCCCGAGAAGATGGGGACCTGAGGAGGATCTATGGCCACGTAGTTAGAGCCCCCCATCTAACATAGCAACATAGTGTGTTAGGCTGAGCTGGACGGACATATGGCTTAGCCCCCCCACCACCACCGTTGATCCAGAGGAAGGCAAAAAAAACTCCAATGAGGTAGAAACCGAAAATTCCTCATTTGAGGGAAAAAAACTCCCTCCTGACTTCAATCTGGCAATCGGAATAAAGCGGGACTCATGTGAGCGTGTTGTAAACCGCTGCATGTATAGCATCCTGCGTGAGCCGGCCTATCACGCATATGGCAGCAATTTTTCACTACGCATGACATCTCGCTCGCTGTCACACAGGAACGTTGCATGTAAACGCCGCACATACGCAACGTAAATATGTATGTACACTGTTTATTTTGTGCCAGTAGAGAGCAATAGGACGCTGCTAAAATGCCTCTCCCTCCCTTTTTTTCCAGCTCCTATAGGGGTCTATGGGAGCCGCTGCCAAATATCGGGCAAAAGATATTTTTTTTGCCCGCCCTATATGCATCGGCGCATATTTTGGTCGCGTATATGTTCCATTTCTCACGGTCCAACATATTTATGCACTGTATATTCGCACACGGATGCATTGGAAATAGAGATGAGCGAGGATACTCGCTAAGGACAATTGCTCGATCGAAAATTGTCCTTAGCGAGTATCACCCCGCTCGTCTCTAAAGATTCGGCTGCTGATGCGGGTGACAGGTGAGTTGCGGCAGTCAACAGGAGAGAGCGGGGGAAGAGAGATCTCCCCTCCGTTCCTCCCCGCCCGCCACCGGCACCCGAATCTTTGCTCCTGAGCGGGCAGGTACTCGCTAAGGGCAATGCTCGCTCATCTCTAATTGGAAACCAATGCCTCAGATGGTCGCCTATATCGGTTGGCCATAAAAACGCGCTGTTTATGCGCTCGTGTGAATGAAGCCTCAGGCAGAAGGTTCCATAGTCTCACTGGGTCGGGGATCCGGAGATTATTCTGATGTCAGACTGGATGGACTTGGGTCTTTTTTTGGCCTTACATACTATACAATACATTATCTGTACCCCAAAATGATGACTTCAAAAAACCCTATCTATTCTGCAAAAAACAAGCCCTCATACGGCCGTGTCAATGGAAAAAAGACAATGTTATGGCTGTAGGAATGCGATGCTGAAAAAGGAGTTGGTCATTAACCCTTTCCAATCCACTGTCTGACCTCTGAAGACATTATGATTTAAGGCTGTACAGCTTCGATGCTGGAAGACGTCCGTCGGGGTTCTCTTACTGTATATTGCTAGCCTCTCTGCTGTCGGAGCCTATCCAACGTGTCACCTCATGCAGTACTGGCTTTAGCCAGCAGATAGCGCCGTTGTATGACGGCCAAAAAAGAGTAAGCCCCCTAGGAAAACCAGGATACAAATTGGATTGGAAAGGGTTAAGGTGCGAGCAGGTATTGAAACTAAGGGGTTAAAATAGGCAAATATTTTGTTCAACTTCTTTGACCGTTAAGAATTTCCGATAATCCAGCATGTTCGATGTCAGATTATCGGAATTGTGCTGCATTTTGTGGATTCGAGTACAAAAATAGAGGAACGGGGTGAGAAAATCCGCCCATTTGTCTCACTACAGAAGTGGTAGAGGCTTGCTGACAAGTTTATGAAGTGGCGCGCCGATAATGCCGCCGTTCTTCACGGGGGTGTGCAGTGACATACGGCTCTCGCCTTGTTGAGAAGGCTGCTTGGCCTTTAATATAGTGCAGCAGTTTAGAGAGTGATCTTGAATGTTCTGTAGCGTTATCTGTGACTGCAGTAGTCGACGACTACACGCTATTTGATTATAAATATTAAAATTGTTTATGTCTAAGTCCTTTAATCCAGGCGGCTGCAGGAAGCCGGCGTATAATGCGGTTCTGCTCCAGTAGCGAGGATGGCCTGTTCTGCTTCCCGGGTAAAGCCTTCATAAATCCAGGTATTCTCATTACTTCCAGACCGTGATTTAACAGTCATTACTTCCAGCTTCTGAGCAGGAGGACGGATGCAGATGACGCCGGAGACATGGCAGAGACTCGGCGAGCAGACACCGACAGAGGCGACAGCTCGCTCATATAGAGTATATAGCTCATAGATCCGCCTGGATGCCGGACCATCAACCTTTCTGGATGACCAGACACTTTCTGCTCGTGAACAAGTCTTTCACAGTCAGAAGTAATCTAAAGAGTGACAGCCTGTAGAGCTGAATTCACTATTCTGCATCTTACTGGAAGATATTTCACCAAGCCTTGCTTGTTAATTACCAGACAGAACACTGATTTGTATTCTGCACAGTTATATAATAAAGCAACACTAGCAAACCATTCTAAGAACTAAGATAAGGGGCTGGTCAAAAATATTGTTGCAAGCCTTGTTTTGGTTTCCAACTAGCAGAAGAGTGAGTGCAGCTCTGAAGTATAATACAGGATGTAACTCAGGATCAGTACAGGATAAGTAATGTATGTACACAGTGACTCCACCAGCAGAATAGTGAGTGCAGCTCTGGAGTATAATACAGGATGTAACTCAGGAGCAGTACAGGATAAGTAATGTATGTACTCAGTGACTCCTCCAGCAGAATAGTGAGTGCAGCTCTGGAGTATAATACAGGATGTAACTCAGGATCAGTACAGGATAAGTAATGTATGTATACAGTGACCCCACCAGCAGAATAGTGAGTGCAGCTCTGGAGTATCATACAGGATGTAACTCAGGAGCAGTACAGGATAAGTAATGTATGTATACAGTGACTCCACCAGCAGAATAGTAAATGCAGCTCTGGAGTATAATACAGGATGGAACTAAGGGTCAGTACAGGATAAGTAATGTATGTACACAGTGACTCCAGCAGTAGAATAGTAAGTGCAGCTCTGGAGTATGATACAGGATGTAACTCAGGAGCAGTATAGGATAAGTAATGTACGTACACAGTGACTCCACCAGCAGAATAGTGAGTGCAGCTCTGGAGTATCATACAGGATGTAACTCAGGAGCAGTACAGGATAAGTAATGTATGTATACAGTGACTCCACCAGCAGAATAGTGAATGCAGCTCTGGAGTATAATACAGGATGTAACTCAGGAGCAGTACAGGATAAGTAATGTATGTACACAGTGACTCCACCAGCAGAATAGTGAATGCAGCTCTGGAGTATAATACAGGATAAGTAATGCAATGTCAGAAGCTCCAGTGTCTGTGATTTTATTCTACATATAAAATGGTTTTGGGGTGACCCTGAGTGGGCTCCTATACACCGTGCACAATCCGTGGCCATGAATTAACACTTATACAACGATTTTAACAGTTACTGTTTAATAAAGAGAGCTGATCTTTTTGTGCTGCACCTGATTAATTGTGATTTTATGAAAACGACACCGTGCTGATAGGTGACACAGTGCTGGTATCGGGGTCTCTCCCACTACTTTATGCTGACCCCTGATAGGGCAACATCAGAGCGCTTGAACTCAGCAACTTCCATTGAAATGGATGAAAAGGTGGAACGCACGTGTGACCTCTGCTCCATTCATGCGGGTTCCTCCGAGACTTCCATTCTCGGGCTCAGTGGGGGTCTTAACAGTCATCCCCAATCCAAAGGATAGGGTGTAACCTAGTGGGGGTCTAACTTTAAAACTTGGCACAACCCCTTTAACTACTATAATACTGGCCCATGAAGGAGATGAAGGCCCTGAGAAGTAGAGGAACGCTCTGTTTCCACTGGATGTAGCACCACTTCTGTCCAACCATTTAATAAGCCGATATCGACATACAAAACATCACTGGCTACAACATTTCTTGAGGGACGTCTTCGCTCCAAGAAGAATCGGAAGGAATCTGCTTGTGGCCACTCTTGATTGCAATTAGTTTCTGATTAGACTGTTATAAAACCGAGAATCCTTGATAGCATGGGAGGAACATCACACTGCAAAATGAACACAAAACCTCTTAAAAAGCCAAAATGTCCAAAAAATATAAAACGTTCCATATTTTACTTAAAAAAAAAAACAACAACACCCTCCGCTCTCGCAAAAGGTCCGGTGGTCGGAGGGACGTCGCTTGTGAAACCCTGGTCCCTCGTTGGCCACAACACCAACACAGATTTGGCACGTAATACTATGAATGGCTGCACCCTCCTGAGTTGTGAGAAGATGGGAGTAGTAGTTTGTGACAGTTGACCCCGCCTGTGGAAAAATAAACAAAAAGGGATAAAATGGCAAAATCGGAGGGAACGGGGGCAGTGCCACCAAGACTTGGTCTCACAAGCTGCCATGATTCATGATTCACCTCACTTGGAGTTCAAACACTATGCTATTAAAAACGCAATAAAACAGACTAGACCCGGCCGGCCGAGGCGACTCGTCACACGCAGGAGCGCCGTCCGCCCGCTACTTCACCACCGCTTTCCGTGATAATCTGTAAACGTGGAAAGTTTTGTTCTTGAAGACCCTGGTGAAAAATTTTGTGTAGGAAGGCGAATCTTTCTTGACTTCGTCGCAGAAGCGCGGCCAAGGTGAAAACGTCAGATCCGGCTCGTTGTATCCGGAACCGTCCATGATCTGCGGCAGAATACGGAAAACGAAAATTACTTTGTGTTTGAATGTGTCGCCGATTACAAGAACTCTGATTGCTGTCAGCAAATAGGAACATTCTTCTTTATATGCAGAAGCTGAATGTATCCCTCCTAACATCATACTTCTCACAGCGGAGGGTTTGGTACAATTGTATGCAGTCTAGACAATCCGCTGTGAGATAAACACAGCAGCAGCATAAATCCCTCCTGTCCAGTTTGCTACAATGTATCAGTCTGCAGTCTGGGCTCTTTTGCTCACATAATCTTGTCCAGACTTGCTAAAATTGAAGCAAGCGGCAAATTATCAGCTGCGACTGGGAGGTGCGATCAGTGTTTGGACATAATCAAGACGTGCCGATTATACAGCCAAACACAAAGGAAGTAAATTACCATCCAAGATTCGTCTGGACCCAAATATAGAGTTTATCTATATGGAGGAAGAGCTATATGGCCTTCAGAGCTCTGCCGTAGGGAAATCCACACTGGCGTATGTTCATCCGTGAAACGCACACTATTTGTCCAAAAAAACGGATGAAAACATAGCGTTTCACTGATCTATAGGCTATAATGATTTAAAGGGGTTGTCCAGTTGCAAACTATTGGCCTAGGCCACCTATTTTCTGGGGTGGAGTGCTCTGTGCACTGAGCTGATGTTTGGAGGAAGCAGACAGTTCTGTTCCTACTGCAGAGGTCATGTTTAGTATTGCAGGCCAAGTTGCCATTGAAGGGAATAGGAACTTTGCTTATAATACCAAGCTTGACCACTGCAGTGAAAATGGAGCTGTTCGCTTCATGTAGAAAATCAGCTCAGTTATTGAGCACAGAAGCCCAGTGAACAGCTGATCTGCAGGGGTCCTGTGTCACAGAGCCCCACAAATCTACTATTGATGGCCTATGGATAGGCCCATCAACAATTTGAAACTGGACAACCCCTTTAAAGGTAGTCAAACTATGCATAGGATTGGCTACGTTTGGCCTGGCACGTTTGTGCAGTGTTATTTTGTGGGATTCAAAAATAAAGCCTATTGTGCTTTTCTATCCCAAAAAATAAAAACGTGTAGAAACGTTTACTTTTGTTTGTTTTTAATATTGCAGCCCATGAAATACACATTGTGACGCACGGCTGTAAGTTTCCTTATGTAAAGTTTTTGTGATTATGGGGAAAAAAATGTTAAATTGCAAAACTTTATTAGGACAAAAAAATGTCTTTGGTGAAAACCGTCCATCACAAATAGGATTCTAAAAACGGAAAGGTTTGCTTAAAATGCGCATTTTTACACTTTTTTGCATGTACATTTCTCGCATATGTGAAGCGTACTTGAGTGTGCCAGTGAGGACAGCCCCCCCCCCCCCCCCCCAACTCCATTCTTAATGACAGGCGCTGCTGCAGGCAGGGAGTCCAGAATGGATGCAACTTTGATAAAAAAGCCCTTTAGAACTTGCATGCAGATGGTTAATTCTTTGTCTATTTGCTTTTGTTTGTTTCCGATTGCCTTTATTGCACCAACTGATGTATGTTACTGTATAGGCTGGTTTACCTTTATGGTTTGTTGTTTGGTTACGTGAGTGATCATGTGACCGGGTGGCGTTACTTGCTGTACTTGGTGCAGCAGTTTTGTACCCGGCCTTGTTGCATCCATTCCTGGACTCCCCATCTTCAGCGCCGCTGTTTCCTCCCCTTCTTTCCTGCACTTGTGACTGCAGACGGAGGCGGCATCTGCTGTTTTCAGCATTAGACCGTTGATCGTATTGAGGTGTCCATCACATGGAGCACTCCTCCTCCTTCTTGCTAAAGGTTTCAGCCTCCTTTCTGTGAGTCTTAGGATATTATTTTGTTTTTTGGCCTCCACTAACCTTTTAGGAATGGCTTACAATAACTGGGTTAAAGGCATTTTCCAGTTAAATACTATTAATGGCCTATCCTCAGGATAGGTCGTCAATAGTTGATGGGCCGGGGTCCGCCAATAGTTGATGGGCCGGGGTCCGCCAATAGTTGATGGGCCGGGGTCCGCCAATAGTTGATGGGCCGGGGTCCGCCAATAGTTGATGGGCCGGGGTCCGCCAATAGTTGATGGGCCGGGGTACGCCAATAGTTGATGGGCCGGGGTCCGCCAATAGTTGATGGGCCGGGGTCCGCCAACTATTGAAATCAATGGGAGCCACTTCTGCAGTGACAAGCAGAGACTTCCGCTCCGACCTCTGTTATTGCGTCGCTGACAGCATTCGCCCGCACATCTGATCGGTGGAGGTGCTAAGCAACAGACCTCGGCCGATCAACTATTGAGGATAGGTCATCAGTAGTATTTATGCCTGGAAAACTCCTGTAAATGGAGGCTGTGCCGATTGCCTAGTAGAAGGATCCGGTGGTTATAATGGCATCTGTTTACTGGATCCACTCTTCATGACGCATCTGATAAACTGATGCCACCGTTAGAAATCCACCAAACTAATAGGATATTATGGCATCCATTTAACAGATATGTCATGAAAAGCTCATTACTTTTATGCATCTAACTGATGCCATACAGTGGTACCCTGCAAGAAACAGAGTGTGTCATGTGCCGGATCATTCCATACAGCGATAGCGAGCATCACAATGTCTGCACTCGCCTGTGGGAGTTATGTATACCTAACTGTCACCAGGTGGGGAAGGGTATCATTTCTCCTTAGGGAGAGCACCTAGAAGGTGAATGAGAAGACTTATAAGGCCATCCATGCTCCTCTGGGAAATATGTAAATAAGGATACCTCTGCAGCGCCACCTTTTGGAAGGCCTAATCACTCCCGACTCACGTCATAGGCCTCTCACTAGCTCCACACCTATGAGGGACAAAAACCCCGAAACAGCTGTCTGTGTATGGTTGTCTGGCTTTTGGTTTTCAATTCCCAATCACTGTTATAAAGACTTGCTTAAAGGGTCTAACATTGATTTGCAGGAATGCTGCCAACCAATAGGTGGCGCAGCAGAGGTATTGTTCTATCCACCTTATTAAAGGTCAGCTGACATGTTTAGAGAGAGGCAAGTCAGGCTGCTGCTGGTTCCAGTCCTGCTGGGATGGTCATTCAGGCAAATCCACAGAGTCTGGTGGAGACGGAGACACTCTGGAGGTGGATGCTTGGATGGATCAGAAATCTCGTTCAAATCTTAAACGCATTGTTGTTGTTCTCCAATAAAGAATAATTAAAATGGTTGTCTGAGTTTGAGGTCCAGTGTAGACCTAGAGCTCTGCCCACCTAAGGCCCAAGCTCTGCTATTGGCTGCAGCGCCTGTGACGTCCCTTAAACGGGGCGGGACTGCAGGCTGTAAACAAACAAGGAGCGGAGTACCGAGCACCGCGGGGAACACAGCGAGAGCGCGAACAGGAGCGTGGAAGCAGATTTGTTGTGTTACTGCTTGAGGAACTGGTTTTACCCTGGACTGAGAACTCGGACTACACTTTAACCTTAAACATAGATATTTTCTTTGCGCCTGCACCGTCAGAGCGGCTCTGATTTCATACAGCCACATCAGGCTACCATTTCAAAAAAAAAAAAAAAAATTAATCATGGCGTTTTGTTTTTTCCTTGCATTATACTGAAGTTTTCCTGCCACCCTTGTGGCTTCCATCTGACTAACACAGCGCTGCGGACATATTTACTGTGTGTGTTAGGGGTCTTTGGGACAAACATGATAAACATAATTGAAAAGCATCCCTGCAGCAAGCGAAGGGTTACTGTCAGCAAAGAATAAATGCATTGCTGCAAAAAACCGTCCTGTAACATTATCCGTGGTTGTGGCCGTCGGCCAAGTCCTTGCAGTGAAGTCTTCAAATTGACTGACACACGTCAGCTAAATTCCCAAGGTCACATCAAGAGCTACTCAAGAATAACTTGGATCTGCGGCTCGAGTTCCGTAGTGAACATTTGTGACCGCTGTACTGAATCCACGCCGCACCTAGGGGTGCTACTATGTCTACTGCAATGAAGGGCATTAATGCCGGCCGAACACAAAAGAAACAGTTAGGGCCCTTTACACAGGACGACCTGTCGGGCGCAGATGACGAACAGGTCGTCCCAACGATGATCTTTCCTGCACTTTTTCACAGGAATGATCCTTGTTAGTGAATGGAGGCGGAGCATTGTTCTGGCCCGCCCACCTCCATCCACAATAAACAGGCAGTCATTCATACGTGAACTGCCTGTTTACATGGAATGATCCATTGTTGAGTTTTTTGCATGTAGAAACTGAACAACGAATGAGAACGTACAAATTCTCAATCGTCGATCAGTCATGGAACACATCAGAATTGGACAATCATTCGGATTCTGGGTGCGATAATCTGAAGGATTTACCGGCCATGTGAAAGGGCCCTAACAACAATAATCTTCACTGCTAATCCAATATCACAGTATATCGGCCACAGGTCATTGCTCTGTTTTTACAAATGACAACCAATGCTGGGAAGTAGTCAGTAGTATATATAATCATCTCTGGTAGGAGAATGCGTTGTCAGAAGGAAGAAGGAAGAGCAAGAAGTCCACTCAACACATTGTAACATTTGTCTTACGTGTCCGTTATTAATATCCAGCAGATCTCGCAGGCGGCATCCTCGGCCATGTCTCCGTTCATAGCAGATACTGTCCTCTAGAATCACATAATCTGTCCCAAGTGACCTCAAAATACTGTGAACGTCTTCTGGCGACCTCTTTGCATACACCTGGTATACCTGTAACATGACACAATCATCATCGAAAGAGAACAAAAATAAGTATATTACCAGCTTTAAAGTATTATACACTGATTAATGTCCCCTATGTACAAAAATATAACTACTATAATACTGCCCCCTATGTACAAGAATATAACTACTATAATACTGCCCTCTATGTACAAGAATATAACTACTATAATACTGCCCTCTATGTACAAGAATATAACTACTATAATACTGCCCCTATATACAAGAATATAACTACTATAATACTGCTTCCTGTGTACAAGAATATAACTACTATAATACTGCCTCCTATGTACAAGAATATAACTACTATAATACCGCCCCTATGTACAAGAATATAACTACTATAATACTGTCTCATATGTACAAGTATATAACTACTATAATACTGCCCCCTATGTACAAGAATATAACTACTGTAATACTGCCTACTATGTACAAGAATATAACTACTATAATACTGCCCCCCATGTACAAGAATATAACTACTATAATACTGCCCCCTATGTACAAGAATATAACTACTATAATACTGCCCTCCTATGTACAAGAATATAACTACTATAATACTGCCCCCTATGTACAAGAATAGAACTGCTATAATACTGCCTCCTATGTACAAGAATATAACTACTGTAATACTGCCCCTATGTACAAGAATATAACTACTGTAATACTGCCCCCTATGTACAAGAATATAACTACTATAATACTGCTCCTATGTACAAGAATATAACTACGATAATACTGCCCCCTATGTACAAGAATATAACTAACATAATACTGCCTCCTATGTACAAGAATATAACTACTATAATACAGCTCCTATGTACAAGAATATAACTACTATAATACTGCCCCCCATGTACAAGAATATAACTACTATAATACTGCTCCTATGTACAAGAATATAACCACTATAATACTGCCCCCTATGTACAAGAATATAACTACTATAATACTGCCCCCTATGTACAAGAATATAACTACTATAATACTGCCCCCTATGTACAAGAATATAACTACTATAATACTGCTCTCTATGTACAAGAATATAACTACTATAATACTGCTCCCTATGTACAAGAATATAACTACTATAATACTGCCACCTATGTACAAGAATATAACTACTATAATACTGCCCCCTATGTACAAGAATATAACAAATATAATACTGCCTCCTATGTACAAAAACATAACTACTATAATACTGCCCCCTATGTACAAGAATATAACTACTATAATACTGCCCCCTATGTACAAGAATATAACTACTATAATACTGCTCTCTATGTACAAGAATATAACTACTATAATACTGCCCCCTATGTACAAGAATAAAACTACTATAATACTGCTCTCTATGTAAAAGAATATAACTACTATAATACTGTCCTCTATGTACAAGAATATAACTACTATAATACTGCCCATATGTACAAGAATATAACTACTATAATACTGCCCCCTATGTACAAGAATATAACTACTATAATACTGCTCTCTATGTACAAGAATCTAACTACTATAATACTGCCCCCTATGTACAAGAATATAACTACTATAATACTGCCCCCTATGTACAAGAATAGAACTACTATAATACTGCCCCCTATGTACAAGAATATAACTACTATAATACTGCCCCCTATGTACAAGAATATAACTACTACAATACTGCCCCTATGTACAAGAATATAACTACTATAATACTGCCCCCTATGTACAAGAATATAACTACTATAATACTGCCCCCTATGTACAAGAATATAACTACTATAATACTGCCCCCTATGTACAAGAATATAACTACTATAATACTGCCCCCTATGTACAAGAATATAACTACTACAATACTGCCCCTATGTACAAGAATATAACTACTATAATACTGCCCCCTATGTACAAGAATATAACTACTATAATACTGCCCCCTATGTACAAGAATATAACTACTATAATACTGCCCCCTATGTACAAGAATATAACTACTATAATACTGCCCTCTATGTACAAGAATATAACTACTATAATACTGCCCCCTATGTACAAGAATATAACTACTATAATACTGCTCCGATGTACAAGAATATAACTACTATAATACTGCCTCCTATGTACAAGAATATAACTACTATAATACTGCCCCCTATGTACAAGAATATAACTACTATAATACTGCCCCCTATGTACAAGAACATAACTACTATAATACTGTCCCCTATGTACAAGAATATAACAAATATAATACTGCCTCCTATGTACAAGAATATAACTACTATAATACTGCCCCCTATGTACAAGAATATAACTACTATAATACTGCCCTCTATGTACAAGAATATAACTACTATAATACTGCTCTCTATGTACAAGAATATAACTACTATAATACTGCCCCCTATGTACAAGAATAAAACTACTATAATACTGCTCTCTATGTACAAGAATATAACTACTATAATACTGCCCCCTATGTACAAGAATATAACTACTATAATACTGTCCCCTATGTACAAGAATATAACTACTATAATACTGCCCCCTATGTACAAGAATATAACTACTATAATACTGCCCCTACGTACAAGAATATAACTACTATAATACTGTCCCCTGTGTACAAGAATAATATCACCGAGGCAGTTAAGTTCCCGTTAATCAAGTGTATTTCACTGTAGGGAACCACAGAAAAATAGAATAAAATATAACTTTTATTAATTAAGATAAAAAAGCAAAAGAAAAACAATATAGTGCGATATAAGGTGATGAGATAAAACTATGCTCGAATAGTAATAAAGAAGAAGTCTCTTTGATTTTATCAATTTTCATAGGCCAAGATGATTCCTTGAGGGGAAAAATCTTTATACCCTCTTGCAATATCCGTAAGGTACTGAGTAGTTAGAATTAGTTGTTATTTTCTATTACTCGTTCTCCCCCCTCTATAAAGTAGAGGATGTCAGTATATTCCCCTATCGGAGGTTCTTATGTATTCTCACATAGAGAGAAAGGGAATAGTAACGTATATCTATGATGTTCTAGTCACAGAGGAGATTATTAACCAGAACCCTGTATTCCCGCCATACACAGGGCTACGTATTTCTCTAGATATATAATAGAGTGCTGGAATCTTATCTCGGACTTGAGCACGGTGAGTATATCACCAAGCTCAGAAGTATATCGGAGTCATACGCAGATTGCTTATATATGTCCACAATCGTCAAGGGGTAGATGTACATCCCAAGTACAAGTGTTGTGTTTAACTTAAGGATAGTGGATAAAGTAAGTCATGCAAGGTATGCCCCACACATTGGGGAATAACCTATTGCAGGATTTTCATCAACTACCACAGTGTGAATCGATATAAAATAATTAGAGAACTTCTAAAAAGTCCAAAGACGGATACATAGTGATCTCGGATGAAGATATAGATCAAAAATATTCGTCTGGACTAATGCTGCAGATCAATAGGCTATGAGTATAAATAGCTTCTCTTAGATAGCTGTAAAGGACACTTAGGTTTCTGTGTCCAACAGTATAAGTCCTAGGTGGTTGATTTGGTGCAAGGCCAAACTATTGATATCAATCACCTAGGTAGTCACTCTTTATATTAAATTGCTGTTAAGGGACACTAAGATTGTTGGTCCCGGTAGTTATGTGCCTAAATGATAGCTCTGGCATAAAAGCCAGGTATAGATGTCTATCACTTTAGTCAGAAATTCTATCCATCTACGCGTTTCTGCTGTCAGAGAACTTCTGGCAGCGTCATCAGGATGGATTCTATCCTAACAGCACAGTTTTTAAGCCACAAAGAGCAGTGGCTGATAGTTGATCTGAACAGCACAGTGGCTGTTAACAAAATGAGCATAGATGTACAAGAATAAAACTACTATAATACTGCTCTCTATGTACAAGAATATAACTACTATAATACTGCCCCCTATGTACAAGAATATAACTACTATAATACTGCTCTCTATGTACAAGAATATAACTACTATAATACTGCCCCCTATGTACAAGAATATAACTACTATAATACTGCTCCTATGTACAAGTATATAACTACTATAATACTGCCCCCTATGTACAAGAATATAACTACTATAATACTGCCCCCTATATACAAGAATATAACTACTATAATACTGCCCCCTATGTACAAGAATATAACTACTATAATACTGCCCCCTATGTACGAGAATATAACTACTATAATACTGCCTCCTATGTACAAGAATATAACTACTATAATACTGCCCCCTATATACAAGAATATAACTACTATAATACTGCCCCCTATGTACAAGAATATAACTACTATAATACTGCCCCCTATGTACGAGAATATAACTACTATAATACTGCCTCCTATGTACAAGAATATAACTACTATAATACTGCCCCCTATGTACAAGAATATAACTACTATAATACTGCTCCCTATGTACAAGAATATAACTACTATAATACTGCCCCCTATGTACAAGAATATAACTACTATAATACTGCCCCCTATGTACAAGAATATAACTACTATAATACTGCTCCCTATGTACAAGAATATAACTACTATAATACTGCCCCCTATGTACAAGAATATAACTACTATAATACTGCTCCTATGTACAAGTATATAACTACTATAATACTGCCCCCTATGTACAAGAATATAACTACTATAATACTGCCCCCTATATACAAGAATATAACTACTATAATACTGCCCCCTATGTACAAGAATATAACTACTATAATACTGCCTCCTATGTACAAGAATATAACTACTATAATACTGCCCCCTATGTACAAGAATATAACTACTATAATACTGCCCCCTATGTACAAGAATATAACTACTATAATACTGCCCCCTATGTACAAGAATATAACTACTATAATACTGCCCCCTATGTACAAGAATATAACTACTATAATACTGCCCCCTATGTACAAGAATATAACTACTACAATACTGCCCCTATGTACAAGAATATAACTACTATAATACTGCCCCCTATGTACAAGAATATAACTACTATAATACTGCCCCCTATGTACAAGAATATAACTACTATAATACTGCCCCCTATGTAAAAGAATATAACTACTATAATACTGCCCCCTATGTACAAGAATATAACTACTATAATACTGCCCCCTATGTACAAGAATATAACTACTATAATACTGCTCCCTATGTACAAGAATATAACTACTATAATACTGCCCCCTATGTACAAGAATATAACTACTATAATACTGCCTCCTATGTACAAAATATAACTACTATAATACTGCTCCGATGTACAAGAATATAACTACTATAATACTGCCTCCTATGTACAAGAATATAACTACTATAATACTGCCCCCTATGTACAAGAATATAACTACTATAATACTGCCCCCTATGTACAAGAACATAACTACTATAATACTGTCCCCTATGTAAAAGAATATAACTACTATAATACTGCCCCCGATGTACGAGAATATAACTACTATAATACTGCCCCCTATGTACAAGAATATAACTACTATAATACTGCCCCCTATGTACAAGAATATAACTACTATAATACTGCCCCCTATGTACAAGAATATAACTACTATAATACTGCCCCCAATGAAGATACTTATTCCCCTACCTGCTTTGTCCTGTCCCTGAGGACCTTGTCTTCATAATGGGGGTGGTTGGTCAGTATTCTCCCAGTACAGAGCTTCACCCCCGCCAGTAGCTGCATGCTTCCAGCAAACACTGCATGGTTGGGAGTATTTGACCTACACAATAGAAATAATTTAAAATCAATTCATCCGCTGATGTTAAAGGCATTTCAGTATACATACATACATACATACATAATTATGTTTTACAGTACCATTATATAACATGGCTGGCGCAGTGGGAGTCCCCCTTTAAGTAACTTAATATAACCAGCAAACAAGAATAAATAAAGGGGTCCTCCAGTACTTTTACCATCCATGACTTATCCTCAGGATAGGTCATCAACAGTTGATTGGCAGAGGTCCACCACTTGGGACCCCTGTTGATCGGCTGATGGCCAAATCCACCATCAGTGTTGACAGCGCTGGAAGCAGATAGCGCTGCCCGTATTGCAGTATACTGGTCTGGTACTGCAGGCACAGCTGCCACTGAAGTCAACGGGTGCTGTGCATATAGTAGCAAATTGGGCAGCCGTAACGTTAATAGCATTGTCTGTACTGACAACGGTCCCGGCCGAGATCACTAGCGGTGGACCTCAGCCAATCAATTGTTGGTTACTATCGATGACCTATCCTCAGATTAGGTCAACAGTCCCAGACAACCACTTTAGGAAAAGAGGACTGAAGACGACTGTACAGACTTATCCTCAGGGTAGGTCACCGGTGGCAGATTGGTATGGGTCCGTCACTTAGGGCCCCAGCTGATCACATGCTGCTATGGATGGCCGGAACTATGAAAGTGCCGTCTGGAGCGCAGAGAGCTGCAATACCAAACCGGGCCACTACCTTATAGACGGCATCTTAACAGTTCTGGCTGTCCATAGCAGCATGTCATCAGCAGATGTGACAGGCCCCTGCCCATCGCCTATTGGTGACCTACCTAAAGGACAGGTCTGCAATAGTTTTTCTCAAGGAAAACTCTTTTAAAGGCACATTGATACTAGGAAATGCCCCCTATTAACCATCGCCTCGCCGAACTGAAGGATCAGCAAAATGCTGCAACCTAAAATAATGTATACGATGTATACAAATGACGGCTCCCGTGCCCCACGGACTCACCTGGAAGGTCCATTTAACTCTTCACTCACACAGAGGACCCGTCCTCTATATAAAAGGGGTCCTTTAATGTAGACCGCCCCTCTGAGCTCATTAGACAATGTGACTACTACCCCGGAGCGCGTATAAATCACTACCGCTGGTTTATGAAACCCGTAGGTCACAGATTTCTACTGCGAGCAGTAACTGCCGTTGGCGCTAATCCAAGTGTACGCCATTTTAACGGGGCGGCGACATCCTGAAAGACGAATCGGTAACTTTCTTCTGCAGCAGATATTTGCCGTCTCAGCTCTTTTCCTCCTCCTTCAGGATGCCGATGATATAGTCTAAGTATTGAGTTATATCTGCTCGAACATAAACTGCTCTCCGGAGACAAAAAGGCATAAAGTATTAGCCGGCGTTAAATAAGATGATGGTTTTAAACATCTTGTCACCAGAACAGTTTATCATAAAAAAAATATCAATAGTTATTTCAGAAATCGCCGAGAACGGCTTTTTTTTTCCACTTTCAAGGACTCTGCATCCTCTGGCGAGGGGCCGAAAGATTAGCATAAAGCAGATGTGATATCATTACTTAATCAGGGAGAGAGATGACAAACTGGGGACCGCGCCGCCGAGCTCCATCGTGACAGCGGCGGAAGAGGCAGGAGGCTAAAGATAATGAGCTGCTAATAACATGACTTATGTGCGGCAGTCAGCGGCACAAGGAAAGCTACAGAAACCTATGGCCTCGCACGTTATAGATGGGCTGTGTAGATCATACATGCCTGCCAGTTTCTTTATGGCTGGCTAGGTGTTTAACTCCGCCCTATGATCAGAGACCCCAACATACCTGCACAGTCTATAGGAGTCTGAAATATACCTACCACCATCACAGCCCACTGCTTTGTCTGATGCTTTACACTTCAGCACTGCTTGCATAGATTGCGGTGTATAGGCTCAGCAGGAAGTCGGTACACAGTGAATTGGCTACTTGCCACAAGCAGACTGAACCTCGAAGAGGGGGCTGTAAATCTTATTCAGGGTACGTTCACACATTGTAGGATCGGGGTGGATTTCCCCAATGGAAAATCCGCACCAAAAAATGTGTCAAAATCTGATTATCGGCTTATGATGCGGATCCGCAGCAAACGTCACCCATTCAATTGGAAGAATGAAATCTGCTGCGGATCTGTGTCAAAAACTGGATTTAGTTGTGGATCCGCATGAAAATGCAAATCCACATCTAAATACCCCATGTATGAACGTACCCTTAAAGGGGATTTGGAGGTTTTATGTAAATAAAGCTGAACGCCTTGTGTACACTGAATGTTGGGTTTCAGAGAGTGGTCTGACAGCTGACACCCAGCCGCAACTGCCACGACCGGAGGCATATAGCTAGGATATGCTATCACTCTATGATTGGTGATGGTCTGACCTCGGGACCCCCATTGATTCTCATAATGACGGGCCCCTCTGTTCTCAGGGTTGGTGACGGTCCCAGAGATCGGACCTCAACCAATCATAAAGTCACAGTGTATCCTAGCTATATGCCATCATTTTATGAAGTGGGGGCAACCTTTTGAAAGTGACCCTCTGGTCCAAAAAGATGGCCGGACTGCTTCTCTGACAACCCGCTGTATACTGTGCATCACTAGTGGATCATTAGCCTAAGACACTACATGCTGCGCCGGCTAGTCTGTGATTGGGTGAGCAACAACAGCCAATCAGAGCAGCATGTAGCGTCTTAGACTAATGATACAATAGTCATTAACACTTTTCCAAGGTAGTCAGAGAAGCCATCTTTGTTGGTCCAGAGCCGGAGGGTCGCTTTAAGTCCTGCCAAGTCTCCTTTTCTAAGATAACTCCAAGTTGAAGAGTAATCTGAGATAGACCGGTCACTAAGGGATATGCTGTCTGACAAACCTACGGAAAGCATTCTGGTTGTCAGAGACGCTAGCAACCAGACACGGCTATGGATTGGCAGTCGCTGTGCCGACATCAGCCAGGATGAAGTCCCATCATGTCAGCAGTCACAGAGTCTTCTGAAAATACAGATTATGAGGTTGACCTCCTACAACCCTTCATGCGCCATCAGCAGCGGTCACCTAAAGCAGCTCTGCGGACGCCACTGCTTGGTAACAACATACATGCGGCGCTGTGCGATCACACTGGATTACATAGAACAATCATGGCCGACTCTTACTTGATCCAGTTCATCAGCTGCACGGTGTCCGGGTCGTAGAATTCACGCAGTTCAGAGATCTCCTCGCTGATCCGCGGCCAGAACTAAAAAACACACAACATACTTAAAGGGGTTGTCCCGCGGCAGCAAGTGGGTCTATACACTTCTGCATGGCCATAATAATGCACTTTGTAATGTACATTGTGCATTAATTATGAGCCATACAGAAGTTATAAAAAGTTTTATACTTACCTGCTCCGTTGCTGGCGTCCTCGTCTCCATGGTGCCGACTAATTTTCGCCCTCCGATGGCCAAATTAGCCGCGCTTGCGCAGTCCGGGTCTTCTCCTCTTCTCTATGGGGCTCCGTGTAGCTCCGTGTAGCTCCGCCCCGTCACGTGCCGATTCCAGCCAATCAGGAGGCTGGAATCGGCAATGGACCGCACAGAAGCCCTGCGGTCCATGAAGACAGAGGATCCCGGCGACCATCTTCAGCAGGTGAGTATGAAGACGCCGGACCGCCGGGATTCAGGTAAGCGCTGTGCGGGTGGTTTTTTTAACCCCTGCATCGGGGTTGTCTCGCGCCGAACGGGGGGGGGGGGGGTTTAAAAAAAAAAAAACCCGTTTCGGCGCGGGACATCTCCTTTAATGGAACCGACCGAAAAACATATCAATGTACAGACAGACTCCAAGTTCATTGGGTAAGACAGAAGAGAAACAAGCTACTGTCCTCTGGTATCACCAAGTTTACAGCCAAGGTTCTGCATTATGTTTAGTGATGTTGGATAGGAATAAAGTAAGCGCCTTGCACAAGGAACAAAGAGTCCAACAACATGAACAATTTTCTTTTGTATCATTAGGGGACACAGCTGAAGGCCAGGGGTATAATTACTGCCACTAGGAGGCAGACACTAAACTAAACTAGACCTCTCCTGCAGGCACCAATCCATGTAGCTGGAGCTTAGTGTCTGTAGGAGGCAGACCTGGTTCTCGCCGGTCTTCAACAACCTCTTGGATTCAGTAGGGCAAACAGAATGGAATTAACCATTCTATTGCCTACCCTAACCTCAGTTATAGTCCAAGCGCTAACTTGGATGTGACTTTAACCGGAGCACTCCCTTTCTCCTTAAAGGCACTCCCCATCCTTCCAGGGGGTAACACTGCTGGAACTACGGAAACCACTTTTTCCTTCTCCATGTAAGGGGTAAGTATCTAAGTTGAGTATTCTCTCCCTGTCCCCTCCTAGCCACTACAACTCCCATCCTCTCACTAGTGGAACAAACAGGCCAGAAGCTGCAGGACTATTCCCTGCATCAGGGTGGGGTCCGGGGCTGGCGTCTTGCCTCTAGGGCTGTGGGTTCGCCTCTTCAGGGGGTCCTTTGTGTTAGCTGTGGGCACAAGAGATTAGTTCCAGCCCCCTACGGTTGGTGGGGGGAGGGGGGATCTTTTCTGGGCTGCTACAGCTTCCTTCGAAGGCAGATTTTTGCCACGGGGCCACCGGTGTTTGTTTCCTGCAAGGCTTTCCCATAGGATTGCCACAGGGTTGCAGGCACATGAATCAGCCGATATTTTTCATTGCATTTGGCGTGCTGCTGCGGGCGGTCTCTGTGCGGCTGGCGAGTGTTTAGTTCACGGCCACGACTCGTACTGCTGCCGGCTGTTTCTTCTTCTCTGACTGGCTGCCGGCTTTAGGCATAGTCAGGCTACTCCCAGGGTGCGGTTATGCCGGGGTAGGAGGTGGAAGACTTATCAGTATGCACAATATAAGCAGAGATTCCTCTTCTCATCACCAATCCCTGCACAGCGCGCCTTCATTCCTCAGCGTCCATTGGTTATCGGTTTGCTGCTGGACAAGTTCCGTCCCCACATCCTCTCTACCAGATCCATCAACTTCAGTTCTTCACGTGGGCTTTCTGGGACCGGTAATAACCTTCCATATGCGATTCCAGGACTTCTCCTCTCATAAGAAGCTCCAAACCACCCAGCAAGGATCCTTGGGTTCATCGCTCTCCAGCTCTGCTCCGGACTAGGTAAGCTCGATCAGGCGGCTAACTCCCTTGCTTTATTGCAGTAGTATTCTATTAAATAGTGCTCACGGC
The DNA here is from genome assembly GCF_035609145.1 of Eleutherodactylus coqui. Lineage (NCBI taxonomy): Eukaryota > Metazoa > Chordata > Amphibia > Anura > Eleutherodactylidae > Eleutherodactylus > Eleutherodactylus coqui. Next base: position 9,114,492 of record NC_089847.1, read on the forward strand.
TCTTTTGAGCGCCATGTCTGACTCCGGAGTGGAAGACTCCAGACTGGGGCCGGTTAGAGCCACATACTACACATGCTCTCGCTGCAGTGCTAAATTTGCATGCGGCCAATTCTAACAGTTTTATTCTAAACTTATTCCATCACGGCAAGAGGCCGCACAACCAACTCCTGGCACCACACTTGCCCAGCCCCTACAAACAGCTGAACCAGAATGGGCACGCTCCCTGTCACAGGTGGTCTCAGGCCTTACCAGGGAGTCTACCAAAATTCTGGAAAGGCTGGACCGTTCGATCAGTCAACCATTTCTAAATGTATCTGACGGAGACGACTCTTTCACGCAGGGCTCTTCCCGTAATAGATCACAGAAGAGAACTAGACCTTCCCACCTTAGGCAATCATCTAGATCCCCAGCATCATCATCCTGTCCAGCCCTCCATGAAAAGCGCTCGCAACCTTCCTCCAGGGACAATAGTTGGTCAGCGGGCGAACTCCGAGCCCCCTTTTGGTTCAGAGCTGAATGAAGAACATGCTTCTAAACTCTCCACTAAGGTGGATAGCCTGATGGTCGCCGTAAGGGAAACCCTTCAGATTACAGATCAGACTTCCAATGTTCCAGCGGTGACTTTTTTATTCAGACGCCAAAAGCGTACTTAAAAGGTATTCCTTCCTCATGCAGATTTCGACAATGTCCTAACCAGGTAATGGAACCTCCCCGGCAAATGCTTCACTAATCTTAAGAATCTAGATCTCATGTATCCCTTTCCAGACGACTGAGTAAAAAAAGTGGTCGTTTTCACCAGCCATAGATCGGCGAAATTTTGCGGCACAAGGCATTTGTCCAGACAGGAGTCCACACCACCGATAAATATGTTGAACTTCCGGCCATTTTCCTTTTGCTTTATCACTTCACACCCCGGCTGACAGATATCCCAATTCGGGTCCAAACTGACAATGCAATGGCCATCACGTACATAAATCATAGAGGTGGGAACCGCAGCACAAAGGTTATGGCAGAAGCAGCCATACCGGGTGTGGACAATTGGATAGCCAACTTCCTCAGCAGAGAGACAGTCGACCTGGAAGATTGGGAGCTACATTTTGAAGCCTTTCAAGCCCTTTGTTGAAGGTGAGGTCAACGGGACGTTGATCTCATGGCGTCCAGGTTCATTGCCAAGTGCCAATCTTTGCATCCAGGTCTCAAGACCCACAAGCTCAAGCAGTAATAGTACACACACGAGTAATTCCATGGACAACCTTCAGATTCCCGTACGTCTTTTCTCTCTGCCCACCAATCCCATGACTTCTCAAGAAGATCAAGATGGAAGGCCTTTCGGTGATTCTCATAGGCCCAGATTGGCCCCGCCACGTGCGGTACGTCGATCTACTAGACTTCCTTGTAGAGACTCGGCAGCACCTTCCTCTTCAAGAGGATCTTGTCTTACAGGAACCTTTGTTCCACCTGAGTTGGTCTACGCATTGTTTAGCAGCGTGACGGTTGAAGCCGCAGTCTTCAAAGATCATGGATTTGTGGAACGTGTCAATCAAACAATGATGAAAGCTGGGAAACCCTCCTCTTCTCGGGTTATCCTCAAGTTTGGAAAAAAACCATTTCTGGTGGGAACAACTCAACCTCCCTCCTATGAGTTTTTCTTTATCCCACCTCTTGTCCTTCCTAAAAGAGGAAGGAGCCCGAGCCTTAATTCCCCGAGAGGTCATGTAACCGCACTATCCATACTTTTCCAACTCCCACTGGCACAATACGACACAGTCTAAAGCTGGCCCCCCTTACATTGTGTGCTGCCTGGACACCATTTAAATTGACTTTTTTAATTTACTGTTAGCAGGGCTTAATTTAGGAGTAGGGCTTATATTTCAAGCATCCTCAAAAACTCTGAAAAATCATTTTGCATCCTCAAAAATTCTGGAAAATCATGCTATGTCTTATTTTCAGGGAAACAGGGTAGTAGGGGAACTAACGCTTTTCTGCTTAGTGTCTGCCTCCTAGTGGCAGCAGCTAGACCCACGGTCTTCAGCTGTGTCCTCCAATGCATGTGACGAGAAAGAGATTTTACGGCAAGTACAAAAATCTTGTTTTTTTAAACTACTGATTTCTGGCAGATCCAAATGTTGACTACTAATCATTTCAAGCGATCACTACCAAGATAAGGCGCCATTCATACGGCGGTCCATGATGCACAATACAGAACCATACTGTGGGCTGTATAGGGTCGTGCACGGTTCAGTATTACAGGCTGAGTTTTCTACTAGAGGCACCGATAACAAATCTTCTCTAAGTCACTGTTTCTCAACTCGGGGACCCCCAGCAGGTCGTGTTTTCAGGATTTCCTCAGTATTGCACAGGTGATGTAATTATCGCTGCTGCCTCAGACATTGCCATGGGTGTTGTTATTATAGGATATCCTGAAAACATGACCTGTTGGGGGTCCCTGAGGACTGGAGTTGGGAAACACTGGGCTAGGATAGCATTCGACATACAGATTGCTGAGATTAATTTTCTATCTAGACCCTGAAATAAAATCTCTGCATTTTCCCATGATTTTTACACGCACGGCCCGAAAGAAATGCGTGTAAACTATATTTAGGCTTTATGATACAAGGTTGTGTACAGGAGGCCCAAAATGTTTTCTATGGGTATGAATACACAAGAAACCAGCAGCATTAACCTATTCCCACCCCCAAGGACTGTACATACACCCTGGGTGGGAAAGGGTTCCCGCAAATGGGCATACAGTTACGTCCCATATATGGCGTAAACTCAGAATGAGCCTGTGCCATCAGCAGTAGGAGCCAGCTGTGATCGACAGTCAGCCACACGGCTGTTTACCCTTTACATGCTGCAATGTTGATTGCGACATGTAAAAAGTTCACAGAGGAAGGATGCTCGCTCTGTGATGCCATCGCCCCTCCGCCATGTAGTAGTGGAGGGCAGATAGGTTGCCATGGGAACTGGATGTCAGTCAATAGCATCCAGGTCTGCCATTACCTGTGAATGCTACCATATGCAATAGGCTCATTTATTTGAATGGGGCTGAATTGCGTAGAAGACAAAGTCCATGGACAGGAGTGGAGCTGTTCTAGCAATCAAGAGGCCATGTTTTCCTGATCTTATACAACTCCTTTAATGATTTTAACCATTTTCCTTAGCTGTATACCTGAATAGTGCGGCTGTAACTTAGAATTTACCAAGTAATGTGTGGAGTAACAAATATAAATACTTTTCTTACCTTGAATACCACGGCAACTACCACCAATATAGATGCGGAATATCGGAGTGTGTTGGTCTGGAAAATAATGCATTCTTGTAAATTAATGGCCTCCAACCTGTGGCTCTTCAGCTGCTGATTAACTACAACTCCCAGCATGATCTAACAGCTGGTGAGCAGTGCTGCAAAGAAATGCCAACTTTCACTTGTTCCTAGGAGATCCCTGAAGTAGGACTATGCTGCCATCTAGTGCATAGAAGAGGAAGCACAACCAATACATGAAGTATTGTTTTATATAGGGATCTCTAGATTTTCTAACTGGGAATCTACAGGAAATTAAATCCTCTTCAATATTATAAAAAGCAGCTGCTCAGATCAACACTTCAACCATATTAAGCTATAATTTTTATTTCATTATTTTGCAATACAATTTACTAATTTCCTGCTCTTTGGAGATAACTGGGAGGATATAATGCTGCATACTCAATGTACTTACCCTCTGCGGTGTGTGCAGACGTAACAGTCTCAGTGCGGCGCCCCAAATATCAATACTGGCAAGTCCGAAAGAAGCAAGCACACACATGTGGGACGTCCAGAGATATTTCATTCTGTAACACAATAGCTCACTGTCAATATTAGGTCTATGAGAAAATGTACCGAGGAACACGAAAGGTTAAACCTACCAAAACTAGAAAGAGCGAATCTCATGCAATCAATCCAATTCTGCATCTTATTGTTTTCACAGACCCTTCTGACAAAGCAAGCAGTGACTTGATTGGCTGCTGTGAATAACTTTATCTTTTGCCTTGCAGCAGTTTTCCTAACCTCCCCCCAGTGTTGACGAGTCTGCAGTATCGGCTCACCTCATAGTGCTGATGGCCAGGCACCCAAACAGAATGCTGTGCATGAGGTGGTAGGCGACGTCGGCTCTTACTAGATACGTCTTCTGTTCATGTTGATTCATCTTCTTAGAAGTTGAAGAATTACTGGAAAGCAAACAAAAAAAGTCTATAAAACTACTTCACTTTACACATTAAAACAAAAATGTATTTCCCGAGACGGACAAGCAAAGAAAAAAAATCTACTTCAGTAGTGATTTAAGACTATAAGGCCTATGCAGAGGCACATAGAGTCCGAGAGGCTCCATGCTAGAGTTGTAGGCACTCCATGTGGTGCCCAGCTATAGAGGCCATAGAGCCAACACTCACACCTAGGCCATCCTGTCGGCCACATAAGAGCAGACTAGTATTATATATGATATATTGTAGTTAGGGGGTCCAGGAGTGTCACTTTATGACTCTGTGGAGAATAACTCTGTGTTACGGATTAGGTGCATGGACTCTCACATCTCACCTGCCATATCTGTTTAAGTTAATAATTGTATTTCCAATGAAATCACAATGCCGGAGTATCTTTTCGTAGAACTCTGCATTGTGCTGTCCCTCTATTATTCCTCCTGGAAGTTTAAAAATAACTTGACAACTGGGTGTTACCATTCCATGTGTAAAAGTATAATGAAAAAAGTTTGGTACTGTGTTAGCCAGTAAGTTATTATACTGAAAGGCAATTTAAAAACCACAAAGCCATTGAAGAATTTAGGAATATAAATTTATAACAACTTTTGACACTATCAACAGAGGGCTAAATTGTTCAAGAGGATTCATGTGTGACTGGGAAGTATAAGACGTCTATAGCACAATTAACAATGCTGGCCTGGTGACCCCCTAACACTAATTCAGAGACCATAAAACCTTCACATCTTCATCAGTGACTATTTAAAGATGTTTGTATTTCTGTTGCAGTATTCCTTTAAGTGCAAATTAATCACATCATGTCTCTGCCTTGTCATAAGTATGTATATATATATATATATATATATATATATATATATATATATATATCTTCGGATCTATTTAATTTAAGCCTGAAGCAGAACCCTGCGTTGGTTCGGAAGCTCGCATCAACTTCATGTATTTTTGTTAGCCATTAAAAGGTATCCTATCTACAGGATTACTTGGTTTCTCTTGCTATGTTAAAGGAACGTGCCCCCACCCATTCTGACTAAGCACTGACTGTTACCACCACCAACTGTGAATATTCATGTGTCCAGGATGAATGATTGAGGAACTGCACAATGAAGAGTTCTAAGAACAGATGTTCCAGAACGGTCGTGGGCAATGCAAGTATTTACTAAAACAGACATGTCAGGAGTCCGGAGAGATCCTCTAGAAGCTGTATTTCACATGGATGCCCGATGTAGATATCCAGGAAGAAGTCCCAGTATGTTGCATCTATTCCTATACATTGTAATAGAAGGCAAGGCTTCCATGCTGGATAGTGAACGCTTAAGACACATCCGGCTGAACAGGAGGTCCGACTCTTGGATCGCTGTATAGAACAGTTTCATCATCTTCAGCTATCTACATTTACCCCCTCTAAATGGGGGCCACATGTCAAACCGCTGGGATCATAATACATGGAACATGTTAGAAATATAAAGCCAGATGACATACCTGAGGTTGTAGAACACGGTGATGGCGGTCGCAATGATTAAGAAGAGAAGAGCGATAATATAGGGGTAAAGCATGAAAGAATCGGAGAGTCTCCCAAACGTGTCCGATGGCAGAAGCTGGAACGGCTCCTCACAAATGTATAGGTTGGCATCGAAGTCTCTGCAAAGAAGCGGCAGGCAGGATTAGTCACTGCGGTGGCCGTGACACATATAACCCTCCACGGACGTCCGGGACAAGTGACAGAATGGTTTATTAGTAGAGATGAGCGAGCGTACTCGGAAAAGCACTACTCGCTCGAGTAATTTGCTTTATCCGAGTATCGCTGTGCTCGTCCCTGAAGATTCGGGTGCCGGCACGGAGCGGGGAGCTGCAGGGGAGAGCGGGGAAGGAACGGAGGTAAGATCTTTCTCTCCCTCTCTCCCGCCCGCTCTCCCCTGCTCCCCGCTGCGACTCACCTGTCAGCCGCAGCGGCACCCGAATCTTCAGGGACGAGCACAGCGATACTCGGATAAAGCAAATTACTCGAGCAAGTAGTGCTTTTCCGAGTACGCTCGCTCATCTCTATTTATTAGTTGACCTCGATGCATGCAACAAACATAAGACAAACACCCGATGCTTTTATGCTCCCTGAACTTGCAGAAGCTCTGGCATATTAGGGAACGCATTCATTTGGCCCTTTGGGTGTGTTCACACACTGCGGGAATACTGCTGATTGTTACTGCAGATTTCACTTCTTTAAATGTGGGAGTGAAATCTGCAGTAAAGTCCATGTACAGCACATGCAGAAGTGGATTTTGAAGCAGATCCGCACCGGATTCTCCACAATGTGTGACCAAACACTTAGAATTCTGTTCACATTAAAAATGAAAGGGGTTTTCAAGACTTTAAAAAAAATGTCTGGGCTTAAAACTGGGTAAAATAAAGAAAAAAATAGATACTCCCTTATTCCAGCGGCGGCGCTCTAGTACCAGCCGCTCTGAACCTGGAAGAAGTGTCAGGCGGTCATGTGCCATACATTGTGCATGTGACCACTCAGCCAATCTTCTGGGGTCCAAGCGGAGGACACCAGGGCGCCAGCGCAGTAGTGAATATCTAATTTTTCTAGATTTTACACAATGTTGATCCTGTAAAGTTCTAGAAACCCCTTTAAGAGCCTATATTGGAGGTGGATGCCAGGACGATCTCCTGAGGTATACCTCCGGGGCAAGGCTGTAATATATCCCCTCGTATAGGCACACATTGTGATAGGTTGCCAATAGGCTTCTATTTTTTTTTTTAATACTACGCTGTATCCGTTTTTCACTGTATACCTTTATATGGAATGCCGCAATCTACTACGCTATTCCATAACTCAAAAAGAGGCATAGTGATTTATACCGGCCTGATGGTGGCTAGAAGGACCCTTTCTGGGCCTCAGTCAGGTACATGGAGCCCTATGGATACATTTGGAGTATAAGCCAGGAGTTTTCCCGGTGTATACACCAAACATAGGCTTTAGATGTGATGTAATCAGAGCCTTAATAACAGGCGCAGTCAGGTAGTCGCCACAAACGTACCTCGTTGTAAAGCCCATTTTCGCCTGTATGAACGTGAAGATATGTTCATCCGACTGCAGGTTGAGGATTTTCTGTTGGGGAAATAAATGCAGATGACTAACGCTTAAGTTTAATTTAGAGAATCTTCAAGAGGACTGGCGGACTACAAGTACTTATTGTCATTTCAGCAGTATACTTTCTATACTGCACCGTGCGAAGCAATAAAGACTCATGCTGAGTGATAGAAATGTAAGCCCCTCAGACGCCAGAGTGTACAGTTACGTCCCGGGCACATGGGGTGGTATGCAGCAGGTAGGGAGACGATTCCGCTCCATGCATGGCAGGTGCGGCTGTCCTGACACATACCTGAAACACTGCTATAGTATAATACTAAGGTATTGAACTACACTATATGAGTGATCAGATATCACAAGTTCAGTGCCCATTGGGGGCTAAAAAAAAAAAAGTTTTATTATTAGAACTTACCTTCACACACACATTTATCATCGCCGTGAGGCACAGGACGATCGCTACGTGAACGCAGAGGCTGCAAATCCTTCGGTAAAAACGGCCGCTTTTAAGATTTTTCTATTGCAAAAAAAAAAAACAGAAGTAATGAATCCTTACTTAACGGATTATCAGATTTTTGAACCATCAGATACATATTATTCTGTCCCAAGACTTAAAGGGGTTGTCCGGGCTCTTTCCAATTGATGACCTATCCTCTGGATTGGCTATTACTAGTTGGTTGATGGACAGGGGTCCGCCCTTCAGGACCCAGTCCATCAGCTAATCGTCCGGCCTGGTATGCAGTACAATGGGGCAAACGCTGTCATCAGCGGACAGGGAGGGGAATGCGCTGGCTTCTCTCTCACTGTAGCGCTGCCATTTTGCTTCCTGCTCGTTACAGACATCCTGGCCGAGCAGGAAGTGGAACAGTGCGGCGCTCCCACTGATTTCAATGGGAGTGAAGCCGGCGCCCCCGCTCCCTCCCCTATTTACTGATGATAACATCCGTCCCACTGTATTGAACAGTGGGCCAGATTATCAGCTGATGGACGGGGGTCCCAGACGGCCGACCGCCATCCATCAACTACTGATGGCCTTTTCAGAGGATAGGTCATTAGTTTAAGAGAGCCCAGACAACCCCTTTAATAACAGAACTGTTCCTCCTCCACACAGAACATTTTGTGGCTGTGACTGTATTTTGGTGCTTATTCCAGATATTCTGTGAGAATTGTTCGTCCTCATACCCGGCCACTGGTCATCTGCACATCGCACAGTTTACACCACGAGACACACAGCCGACCGGCCAACAGTTTTATGCTTGCATAAGACCTCTTTCACACAGATGACAGTGATATCACCACTAAAAACGCTGCACTCCTGTGATTTTATAGCAAACAGTGATGCATTTTCCTGCGTAAAGTCGTGCATCGCATCACTGCTGCCCTCGATAAATATTGCGGATAAGCCATACCTCTAAATGCCATGGCTCAGCCAATTCATAAGTCCCACCTCCACAACATGATTGGTTCTTCAAACTCTGCTCAGCCAACCAAAGCAGCGCTGAATGAACCCATCAGAGCCATCGCCTCCTGGAGGCGGGATTTTTGAATCCCACAACCAGTAAGTGATCTTCTGTGGGCGGACGAGGCCTGCAGGATGCACGGCGGAGCTCCGGAGAGCACAGAGATGAACCCGGACGGAGACTGCTAGGTAAGCATTCCCTTTTTCTGGGAATGCAGCTAGGGCTTATTTTAGGGGTAGGTAAATGTATTCCATCTCATGAAAATAGCTAGTTCGTGAGATGCAATGCAATAAACAAGACCGCTTCATAGGGAAACATGGGCCACAAAAAAAAAAAATATATTAATACATATATATACACACACACATGCCGCAATTTTTTTCTCTTGCAACATAGCATCAGAGAAAACATCGCGAATATGAAGGAACCCCATTGGAAAGCATGGGCTTCACAAACATGCGATTTCTCACACTGTCGCATCACGAGAAAATTGCGTGATTTTGTCACTCGTGTGAAAGCGGCATAAAAGATACAATATGCCGACAAACAAGCATTTGCAAGTGTCCGATCAACGGCATATTTACACGGCCTGATGATCTGGCAAAATAATATTTGAAAAACCATCATTGCCCGGGTATCAGACTGTGTAAGAGGCTCGCAGCAGCCCGGCCACCTCATTACAACCATTGCTCACCTGTAGTTTTTGGGCCATAACTGCAGCCAAAATGAAGCTGAGGAGCAGAGATCCCAGGATCATGGTATTAAAGAACTGCAGGATGCACACCAGGACCAGACTTGCCGCTTGGATCAAGTACAGACTCCTCACCTAGCAGAGCAGAAAGCCGGAAGAAAGAGTAAAGATCAAGCATGCAACATCTCGGTCATCGAGCACCAAAGTCAGATGTACTAACCAGGAAGGGGCTACAAAGGGACTTTGGCCGCAACACATTTTGCACAGCTAAACACTGACAGCGTGCGCACGATTAACTGATCAGCCGGCGTCCCGAGCGTTGGACTCCAGCCAATCAGCTATTGATGACCTTTTCGGAGGATAGGTCATGAATAACATTTGTCCGGAAAACCCCTTAAAGGGGTTGTCCTGCGCCGAAACGGGTTTTTTTTTTTTTCAATAGCCCCCCCGTTCGGCGCGAGACAAACCCGATGCAGGGATTTAAAAAAAAAAACGGATAGTACTTACCCGAATCCCCGCGCTCCGGTGACTTACTTACCTTGCGAAGATGGCCGCCGGGATCTTCACCCACGGTGGACCGCAGGTCTTCTCCCATGGTGCACTGTGGGCTCTGTGCGTTCCATTGCCGATTCCAGCCTCCTGATTGGCTGGAATCGGCACACGTGACGGGGCGGAGCTACGAGGAGCAGCTCTCCAGAACGAGCGGCCCCATTCAGAAGGGAGAAGACCGGACTGCGCAAGCGCGTCTAATCGGGAGATTAGACGCTGAAATTAGACGGAGCCATGGAGACGGGGACGCCAGCAATGGAACAGGTAAGTGAATAACTTCTGTATGGCTCATAATTAATGCACAATGTACATTACAAAGTGCATTAATATGGCCATACAGAAGTGTATAACCCCACTTGCTTTCGCGGGACAACCCCTTTAGGCCTTAGTCAGACGGGCGTTTTTTCGCGCGATTTGCGGATCGCATGACGGATGCGCATCCGCAAATCGCGTGACCGATGCGCGCAAGTCGCCCGCAAATCGCCCGAAAATCTGCTCCTAGCCGCGTTTCATTAGAAACGGGCCAGAGCTGTCCAGCGCATTGCATTCAATGGAGACGGCAATACAGCCGCCTCCATTTAAAGCAATGCGCTGCGGGCGAGCCCGGGATGAATTGTCGGTAAGGGCTTAAATATATAAGCCCTTACCTGCAATTCATCCTAAAATGTGTAAAAATAAAAAAAAATTGTATGCTCACCTGCCTGCAGCCGGAGCTCCGAGCGGCCGTCCTGCAGTGGGTGTGAAGAGGGTGTGAGTCAGACCTGCCCCCTGATTGGCTCAGCGCTGAGAGGCAGCAGTCACTCACCCATTCATGAATTCATGAATGGGTGTGTGAGTGTTTTCAGCCTCTGATTGGTCAGGCTGTGACCAATCAGAGGCAGATCATTCAGCAGGCGGGGATTTTAAATCCCCGCCGGCTGAATAGTGCCAAGAAGCAGTTCAGGAGAACTGACAGCGGCCGCGGCTGGACTCCGGCTGCAGCGGAAAGGTGAGTATACAATTTTTTTTATTTTAACACATTTTAGGATGAATTGCAGGGAAGGGTTTATATATTTAACCCCTTCCCGACAATTCACCCCACGCACGCCGGCAGCCCATTGCTTTCAATGGAGCGGCTGTATTGCCGCTCCATTGAATTCAATGGGCAAACATCGTTCTTCTCTGCCACAGCTGTAACAGCTGTGGCAGAGAAGAATGATTTGTCTTCTATATGTTCTCAATGGGGTCAGCGCTGCTGCCGCCGGCCCCATTGAGCGCATATACAGAAGAGAACAGGAATCGCAGATCGCAGATAGGTGCGATCTGCGATTTTTTTGTTCTATAATTTATCGGACGAGCGCATAAAAAGCGCTCATGTGTCCGATACCATTGCAAAGCAATGGTTTTATAAAATCGCTGGACGCATGCGCATGCGCAAATCGCGGCAATAAACGCCCGTCTGACTGAGCCCTTAAGTGCCATACATCACCACTGATACATGACCCCCCAAAGTTTCCCTTATCCATCGGGACAGACCGCTGCATTCTGAAGTGTTGGTGTCCACATATTATGATAGCTTTTTGGAGGAAGAGATTATTAATGTTGTGACTGATTGATCTCCATACTGTACCTTACCCGTATCTCCTCCCCACTACTACGCACTTATATTATTATTGTACTGCGCTGCAGAATATGTCGTTGCTACAGTACAAAAATATGAGGATCTCATGAAGCCGCTTACAAAGGTCTCAAGCATTACGTTGACTGTTGGCCTTACCTTGTTGGCTGGTATCAAGTCCAGACAATCCAGAGCAAAGACAGCAAGGCCTTGTATGAGCAGAACAAACTGGTTGAACTGCCAGGTGAGACTGAAGATGAACGTAGAGATGAACACTACAAGAAGGGACAGTCTCTGGATAGAAATATGAAATTAAATCAACATATAAAAGAAAGAAAAGGAGAAACCAGGAAACAAGTCACAAACTGCTATTCCTGAAGACTCCAAAGATGGAAGAAGGGCTAGAAGATTCACTGTGTAATACTTCATTTTCCCTCTGGGGGCACTGTAGAGAAATTGAACACTTACTGCCTGGTTTCCTCAAAGATTACAGCTGATCACTGAAGGACCAACAGGAGAGACACTTTTTGATCAAGTTATTGTCAAGGGTCCCTTCTAACAAGTACAAACTGTCCAAAGTGGAGAACCCCTTTAAGAAACCTTTGATTAAATTGTGCCAACATTATGAAGTCACTACGACACAAGACAGCAGTCCAGTACATTACTATGCTCTTCTGGCATCTTGCAGGGTTACAGCTGTGCACATAACTGGATGCAGAAAAGACTTAGGGAACTTTTACACGGGGCGACTGTCAGGTGCTTAGGCGCCCAACAGCCGCCCCAACGATTACCACTCCTAATTAATGTCTATCGCTCACAAAGGAGCGATAGACATTAATTAATTGGAAGTGGAGTGCTACGGAGATCTCTTCTGGCCGCCCAACTCCATGCAGAGTAAACAGGCAGTCCTTCACAGATGAACAACTGACTACTTCCGCGGGTCGACAGTCATCTGGTTTTGAGGTGAGCTGAAATTCAAGCGACTCCAACAAGTGAACAATTCCCACTCACTTGCCCTGTTAGGTCCCATATTTACATGGGACAGAAAGTCACCCGTAATCGCTCTTTTGAACGATTATTCGGGCGACTTTTGGTCAGTATCAAAGTATCCTTTAAGTTTCCTAATATTTTCCAGCTTTAAAAAAAAAAAAATTAAACTACTTAATGAGATGCAACTAAAAGGGGGTCTTCCTGGGCTCCAATACTGATGACCTTCAGTTAGGAAGGGTCATCAACATCCAATCGTTGGTGGTCCAATGCTCAGGACCCCCACGATCAGCTGCAGGGCTTGGGTGAGTGCAGGAGCCTCTTCAAGCAGCTGATCATGGGTAGGTCATCAATACTGGAGTCCCAGGAAACCCCTTAAAGCTCCCTCATCTGATAGTATCATTATTGCCTTCTATGCACAGTGACTACATGCAGACCAGGTGAAGATGGAACGTTAATGGCCAATCAATCGATCCCACACAATACAATGTATTCATTATACTTACCATTCTTAGCAGTGTTAGACCAGGTCTCAGGTAATAGGAAATTCCTGCTATCTGGACGGCAAAGAATGGGAGAGCCCAGTTTTCTCTCAGAGGAATGGTGAATTCTACCCGGGTTGTGTCAATTCTGTCCAAGGAAAACAAAGCAGTCGATCAGCGCAAATACATCCAGACACAACGCTTCTGAAGACGAGGCAAGGTTACTTCACCAGTTATAATACACAGAAGTCCTAATAAACTTTCAATGAAAGCTTAGAGAACTTGTCTTTCCTGGCGTGCTCCATACCCAGGAAGACTTGCCAGTCAGGACTGTAGGAAAGCCGGAAGACAACTGTAGGAGTTATGACCGCCAAATAGCTTGTTCCTCAGGTTCCCGAGAAACAGATATACAAGAGATATAAGGAGGACTTACTTTTTAAAGGAACATTTCCAACTTTTATGACATACACACAGGATGTGCCATAAGTATTGGACGAGTACCAGAGGTAGGACCTGCATCTATCTGCAGAACAAGGGCCCTCCGTTCCGCCTGGCAGCTGCATCCAGGCAGAGTGAGTGGAATGGTGGTTGTATAGGTCGGTGATCCGTTCCACTCATCAGGTGGGATGTAGGCCCGCAGTTCTGGAGATCGGCACCGGGCCCAGAGGTGGGACTCACACCTACCAGGCATTTATTGTGTGTGCCTTTAGGTTGCGTTCACACATGGTGGGTTTTGCTGTGGATCTACACCAAGATCTGCAGCATATTTTGCACTGCGGATTTTGATGCAGATCCACAGCAGAATTCACCCTTTCGATTGCAGGGGTGAAGTCGGGCGGTGATTTTGTTTCGCAATTTGGTGACGATTTTCCACCGCAGAAAAACTACTCCAAATCCGCTATGTGTGAACAGTAATCTTCATTTGTATAGCGCCAACTTATTCCGTGCTTTGAAAGCGCTGCAGAATGAATCGGCGCTGTACAAATAAAGATCATTATTAGAAGTATAGCACTTGTCTGTGTCTTCAGAGTCTAGGTGCCAACCAATTTAGTTTCATCACCGCTAACATGGGGGTTGTCACCCAGCTTTCCCAAAGCGCTGAATGGCCCATCATGTGGAATCGCAATAAATGTATAAACGGTGGAAATAACCCCTTAAGGACCAGGCTGCTTCGTACCTAAACATGACATATAGGGCTATTTGTTATATCTTTTTTCACTGACTTTATTTCCTGCTTTTTAGTTATATTGGGAGTAAAAAAATTTAAAAAAAAAGATTTTTTTAAAAGTTTTTTTTTTTTAATTTAGTTAATTTACGCTAAAGTAAAGTACAGGAACGGGTTTCTCATTTTGTTTCTGACGCTTTGATATATAATATTTATAGCTTTGGATTATAGAGCGCATACGGCGACCGTTTTGGTTAGTATGCGCCGTTTTGGTTAGTGTGCGCCGTTTTGGTCAGTGTGCGCCGTTTTGGTCAGTGTGCGCCGTTTTGGTCAGTGTGCGCCGTTTTGGTCAGTGTGCGCCGTTTTGGTTAGTGTGCGCCGTTTTGGTCAGTGTGCGCCGTTTTGGTCAGTGTGCGCCGTTTTGGTCAGTGTGCGCCGTTTTGGTCAGTGTGCGCCGTTTTGGTCAGTGTGCGCCGTTTTGGTCAGTGTGCGCCGTTTTGGTCAGGGTGCGCCGTTTTGGTTAGCATGCGCCGTTTTGGTTAGCATGCGCCGTATTGGTCAGTATGCGCCGTTTTGGTCAGTATGCGCCGTTTTGGTCAGTATGCGCCGTTTTGGTCAGTATGCGCCGTTTTGGTCAGTATGCGCCGTTTTGGTCAGTATGCGCCGTTTTGGTCAGTATGCGCCGTTTTGGTTAGCATGCGCCGTTTTGGTTAGCATGCGCCGTTTTGGTTAGCATGCGCCGTTTTGGTCAGTATGCGCCGTTTTGGTCAGTATGCGCCGTTTTGGTCAGTATGCGCCGTTTTGGTCAGTATGCGCCGTTTTGGTCAGTATGCGCCGTTTTGGTTAGTATGCGCCGTTTTGGTTAGCGTCAGGTAATTTTCTTTTTTAAGTATATATATTTATTCTGTAATATTTTTCAAACTTATTTTTGTTACAATTTTTTTTAACATCTGTGACCCCCGTGACGTCATAGAGGACCTCTGGGAGTCATTCACATTGTATTTTTCTTTTTGTATTTGACACTTTTCCACTGTAGTGGCCCAAGTTAAAGGAGAAAACATCCCCTATAGTGACAATAGACTGCTGTAACAGGGGGCACCTGCCGGTCTCATGATTGTCGGGTCACATAGTGGAAATCATACTTCCAATTTCCCTTTTGAGTACATAGCGATCATTAAGTGCTATGTATCCAGGAAAGGAAAAGGCAGAATCGGTTAAAAAATGCTTCTCCCTTCTCTTCTGGGTTTTTAGCTGTAACTAACAGCTGAGGACCCAACCTGATCCTGCTAGATTGCAGGAGCAGAGGCTTTAATCCCGCGCTGTACATCTATCACTGGCTGTACGCACTTGTTGTATATTTAGGCACTTGCTCCTTAAAGGGTTAATGACATCGCTACATGATCCGGCATTTTGCTAAGAGATTTCATATACTGCATTTACCATTCACTGCACATGAGAAAGTTTTACCGAGACGATCAGGATACGTTCGGCCCCCAGTTTACAGGCCTGGACAGTTTTGCATACAACTCCTCACGGTTTCCTGACGCGCTGCAGCTGTTCAATGACTTCTGCTCATCGCAGACGATCGCCAGCCTGCCGTTTATGACGCGAGCGCCCTGCGCTGAAGCTTACCTGTTAACAATGTACCATAAAGCCGCTAATGATCCAGAAAGCCACGTCCCACTGAGCAGCCAGCTGTTAACGTACAGAGCCGCCACGTAGACCGTCTGAAGGCCGAAGAGCGTGTAGATGTACAAGTACACCGGCTCCAGGTGACTCTGCCAGATGCAAAACACAGAAATACAAGTGGAGATGATCCTCTCTACTGCAGCGTAGAAGCAGCATCAACTTCTCTAGTTACCGTTTACACCCCCGCAGTGTATAGAGCAAACAGTGGTGCAGCACACGGACCCTCTATCCGGTTTCTTTGTCTGCCCTGATTAATTTTGGGGTTTGATTTAGGAGTTTCATCTGGGTCTGTAATAGAGTTTTAATTTAGGGGGTCTGAATAAATTGTGGGGTCTGACATCTGGAGTCTGAATTACATGGAAGCTGTCAGGTCCTAAGAGCGCCCTAAACCAAGCTTGTTGGCACATAGGACAGGGGCCATTGCATCGGAGGAGGGGGGGCTTTTTATACTCACCTTTCAGCCTGTAGGCACGCCATCTCTCGGGACTTGGAACAGACTCATCTTTCCGTGCGTGCCTCAAAGAAAGCAATGTCTGTGCATGTAAACTGAAGACATGAGCCCAAGCCGTACACCGAACCCCGGTGGACAGCAAGGCTAAGGGGTGACAGGTGAGCATAAGAAGCCAAATCCTGACTCAGCGGCCTCTGTCCTATGAGCCTTAGTTTATGGTACTTTCAGGTCCTGACAGATTCCCTTAAATTGTGGCGTCTGACTTTGGAATTAAGGGGGTTCTCCGGTTATTGGACAACCCTGCTGCCATAGTGCCCCTGTATTACATAATAAACAGAAATATACCCCCCCCACGTAGTAACAAATCTCATCCATGAGCTGATATAGACTGCAGATATGAGATGCCAAATGTTTGCTATGGATTTCACTGCAATGCAAAGGGTGAAATCTGTGGCAAAATCCGCAGTAAAATCTACATCATTTGGTGTAGATTTTTGCCACTGTGGAAAACCTGCAGCACATGGGCGCTCTCTGCCCGTACCCTGGGCCGGCTTCACACGGGTGAGAAAATCACGCAAGATTTGTGCGAGACGCACAAATACGAACCCCATTCATGGGCTCATACACATGAAACAAATAGTGGCATGTTCTATCTTTGTGCTCTTGCATCGCAGCATCAATTATTTTCAATGGGGCCGGCGGCAGCATCGCACCCAGTGCTAGGTGCACACGATGCGAGGGCTCCCGTTGAAAACTCTGCGACCCCCTGCGGAGTTCGCGGCCCGATATCGCCCTAGCAATCCTTCTGAAAACCCCTGGATGCGAGACGTTTGCACATGGAAACAGCCTGGCATCCCTGCAGGGCTTCTCTTCATCCCCGCCGCGGCAGGAGATCGCGATATTCTCCCACTGTTTTCAACAGGGCCGCCGATGCTGCCGCCAGCCCTGTTGGTGACAACGGGCGAGATCACAAAAAGAACAGACATGCTGCAATGTGTTTCCTGCATCACATCACAGCGCAGTGCCATGCAGGAGAACATCGCAAATGTGAATGAACCCACTCAAAAGAATGGGTTTTATTTTTGTTCGTCTCGCAATGCGCAAATCTCGCACGATTTTCTCGCCAGTGTGAAGGCGCCATTAGTGTTGCTTTTCTGTTTCAGCTTTCCTTGCACAGTGGCGCCCAACGACAGCCAAATATGCAGGAAACTGCAGCCCCTTATTCTCCTGATCGTGGAGGGGGGGGGGGGGTCTCCGAGGCCGGACGGCCACTGATCATAAAGTCATGGCATATCCCAGTAACAGGAGAAGAACATCTAAAAAAGTGTTCTTTAGGCAGCTTCTACTTACCCACAAGTTAAGGGCCCTGTAGATCACCGCGAGGACGACTTCCTGGTACACGTTCATTCGTTCCAGAATATTAATTGTTCTCATGGACTCCGTTTTATTGTCATAGATCAGGTCGGCGATACCTGCAGGCAATGTACAGAGGCTCAGCGCTGCGGGGGACAGCGATAGTGCAGACAGTGCAAATTGTCATCACCGTAAGGCCTCCCTCACACAGGGCGTTTTATACAGCGTTTAGCGCTGCCTTTTCAGCCCAGCACTAAACGCTGAACAACACCCCCATTCATTTCAATGGGGCTGCTCACACAGGGCTGAAAACGCAGCGCCTCCCAACGCTGCGCTTTGACAGCGATGCAAATTCTATTTTGGGGCGTTTTCAGCCCTGCGTCGCCCATTAAAATGAATGGGCAGCGGTTTTAGCACTGCTGAAAACGCGGCAACACTTGGTGCCGCGTTTTTGGCAGCGTTAACCGCTCGCCGATTTTTGGGGTGAGGGCTTGCAATATAAGCCCTACCCCGAAAATCTGCCCAGCTAGGTAGAGAGCAAAAAAGGAAGTTAATACTCACCTAGCCGCTGCAGTCCGGGTCGCGGCCGCTGGTCTCTGCCGCTGATCCGGGCTTCCCCTGCATTCACAAGTCTATTGCCCTAGGCCAGGTTTGAGAACCCCGCCTCCGGCAATAGAGTGCTGTGATTGGGCATCGGCACGGTCAATGCCCAATCACAGCCCTTCATTGACTGTCTCAGCCAATCAGCGCCGGCAAGCTCTAATTGGCTGAGACAGTCGATGAAGGGCTGTGATTGGGCATCAAGCAAGAACCGACAACCAATCACAGCACTCTATTGCCGGAGGCGGGGTTCTCAAACCTGGCCTCCGGCAATAGACTTGGGAGTGACGGGGAAGCCCGGATCAGCGGCAGAGACCCGCGGCTGTGACCCGGACTGCAGCGGCTAGGTGAGTATTACTTTTTTTTTCCTTTTCAGCATTCTTGCCAAAACGCTGGCATAAAGTATGCCAGCGCTGCTGAAACGGGGCGGAATCTGCAGTAACGCAGCGTTGAAAAATGCTGCGTTTCTGCAAACGCCCTGTGTGAGGGAGGCCTAAAGCACATTTATAGCCAAGTGTAGGGTTAGAGGCGAAGGAAGCCAATTTATTAGCAAGTGTCACTGTTGCATTAGGTAATGGGATTCTGGAAATGTGACCCCGGATTCCCACTCCTGCAGAAATACATATATATAACGTATAGGCATAATGTGTCCGGCAATCACACAGAAAAATATTACAATGCAGGAGTTCGCATAGAAGTTGGTTTTGAAACTTCGCAACCAACTAGCAGCATGAGACAGTAGCAATCTGTGCTGCGGGCGGCTCATACCCTGCGGTAGGAGACGGAGCGTCCAACACCATCTCCAATCCAGTATGGAGTCAGAGCCGAACATTGTAGTGCGACTCTACAGCTCTGGCATCCCGACTGGATATGGTGGAGGACGCTCCGTCTCCTGGTGGATAGATATGGGCAGCCCGCAGCGCCGACCGGTCCAAGAGGCTGTTTAGGAGCAGAAGTTGCTATAGAATGTATTTAGAGGAACGAGTATTGTGCGCATCCCTGCCCTAGAATCACTAATCTATAACTACAGGGATATAAGCCGATTGTCATGTTTTACTCTATATTACGATCCAGCGGTTTATTTAGGGGTCTCTGAGGCTCCCCAGTTGTTTTCAAACTACGACTCCCAACATACTGAGAGGTCCATATAAAGCTGAAACCTGCAGGTCCCGAGGAGTCCGAGGATGTGCTTATCATATGAACGAACAAATTGGGAATATGAAACCAAGCCAGACGACCATGCAGACAGACTGTTTTGGGGTGGTTGCCCCTCATCAGTGTGCAGCAGGCTTCTGGCTTGGTTTCATATTCCCAATCATTGTTATTTTGGATTCAGGGCTTCCTAAAAGACTTTCTCTTTTTACTGTTATGTAACGGTGCCATCTGCTGGCAAAAGCCAGTGCGTGCTCCAGAGAGGCTCCAACAGCGGAGTGGCTGGCAATAGACGGTAAGAATACCCTGTCGCATGTCTTCTGACATTGGAGCTGTACAAGCTTCAATCAGAACGTAGGAAGACGTTAGACGGGGATTGGAAAGGGTTAACCTTATTATAAGTCACTTTGATTTGAAGGAATGCTGCCATCCAATAGATGGCGCTGTAGAGGCATTTTTCCATCTTTCTTATTAACAACGTGTTGAAAATGCGTGTTAAATGCTGTAAGAAAACGCCTGTGTGAGAGGCCTAAGGGGTTAAGCAACAACACCAGTGTGATTGAGGGGTTAACTACATGGAAGATGCAACGGAAGCTCCAACAAGGCCTTGCAAGCTACAAGAAACCTTCCATACCCTTTGCACACCCTGTGAACACATGTCTAACCGTGAACATCTGCAGACCCCACTAAGTGGCCACCTAATGACTAATTATTTCCAGTTGCACTGCAGCCGCCGTATGGAAGTAATGCCTTGTGACGCAACTAGGTTAGGCTCCTCCATGACTGCACTGTGGGAAAGCATTGCTATTTGGGTGGGGTCTCCAAGTTCCTGCCCCATCCGTATTGCTGGCGGTGGGGTTCTCAGACCGGCTGTACCTTGTGCGATGGACGGAGCGTGAAGCATCTGCTTGTAATAGGAATAGTACAGGCCGCACTCCGTCCGGAAGGAGATCTCCCTCTCCACTTCCTACAGAGGAAGAAAACAACAGAGAGTTATCTGATGGGGTCCGGCTTGTGAGAAGAAGAAGACAAGTGCAGGGACAATACGGGCGAGGACACGGACGTCTGCAGCGCTATGTCTTCCGTTCAAACTAACGCAACCATGATGGAAGTCAGTGGGAACAGAATGAAATGGGGCAGTTCTGTATAAATCAACAAATGCGTCACACGCTGATAAGAAACGGAAGCGAAATGGAGACAAAGTGTGCGGTTTGCTGATGGATCCAATCCCGGCCCAATATCACACTCGCCAACATGCGATTTCCCTATGGATGCGAGGAGGTGTTATATCAAGTAGTTGCCAGCCGTGGCGGAGGATCGCAGAGTGTCTTCCATTCTTTTCAATGGGGAGACCTCACATCGCAGCGCACTCACGTACACCGAGCACACATTACGATGCTGCCGCCAGCCCCATTGACAGCAATGGGCGACGCGAGGGCACGCCAAAGATAGGACGTTCTATGAGGCAATGCGGGGAAAAAATTTGCTCATCTGAATTTGAACCCTCATTCAAAAGGACGGGGTTCATATTCATGTGAGATTTCAGCGTATCGCAATGCAAGAATCTCGCCCGTGTGAAGCCGGCCTACTGCTGGCATGAATGGAGACTTACTCGAGTTATTACACTTCACGGATAATAAGCTATTCAGAATGTAAACTCCCTCCATTCAAACGAAAAGTCTATCCAGACATGATACAACGTTTCTGTCTGTCGCCAACCGCTTTCAAGCTGGGTCTGATGTGGGCATCTAATGCACAGAGTGAACATGCGGCCGCCGCCGAGTCAGCCTGATGTGCTGTACGCTGCGGTGTATTTCGCCCCCGTAGGACCTGCGCTGAATATCCGCACCGTGTGAATTCACCCATAAAGTGAAGAGAGCAAATATGTGAGTTAGAAAGTTAAGAAGGCTGAAACGTTCTACTATACCCGCCTCTGTGATGCTATAAGGCAAGTTGTGGGTTTAACGACTATCTGGTAGCATCACTATGTAGATATGTAGTGCAGTCCGAGAGCTCAGATTGGCGCAGCAACTACATTACAACTGCAGTTTATGTGCCACCTCCCATACAACCCCTTGTACAGAGGGGAGATATATATATATATATATATATATATATAAAAATCTAAAAACCTAAGCCTTGATTTTGCCTTCGCTGCAGTTCATCGGTTTTAGGGATAACATACAACTGCAGATGATTCCTGATAACTGAACTGGGACATCTGCCTGAAACTGTCATTTTACTGGAAATACCAAAAATGTCAGAATTCACCACAAGGGGGCTCTGCTCTCCAGCACGGCCCTCATTACAGGAAGACAACTTCTGGTTTCACCCCACAGTGAGACGCTGCTGTCTGATAACAATACATATACACCATGCTGACACAAGTATTGGGGCGCACATAGAAGGGTATGGAGGGATTTGCCTCCTTTCCTCCAGGAGCCTCAGATAGTGATGGGTGGTATGATGGGTATGTTGGGCGCGCTGATACGGCATTCTAGTTTGTCTCACAGACCCGCGATGGGACTGAGATCCGGACTTTGGGCAGCCAATGAAGTTTGCAGACATTCTGCTCCCCCACACTGCGTGCCGTATGACACGGTAACACAGTACGTTAGGCTGAATGAAGACAATGTCCATCTAGTTTAGTCTGTTTGAGACCCTCCACCCCCCTTTTTGGTCCAGAGGAAGGCAAAAAAAACAAAAAACACAACAACAATTTAGCTCATTTGGAAGAAAAAAAAGTCCTTCCCGACTCCATAATGGCAGCCAGAGTAATCCCTGGATCAACATTCAAGATAAACACCCCCGCTGGTCCCCTAATGTCTATGTCCTGTAATATCATAGCACTCTAAGAAGACCTCTAGTCCCTCTTAAACTCCTCTATGGATTTTGCCATCACCACGTCCTCAGGCACAGAGTTCCACAGTCTCACTGCTCTTACAGTAAAGAACCCCCTTCTGTATTGGTGATGAAACCTGCTTTCTTCTAGACGTAGCGGATGCCCTCTTGTTACCGTCGCGGTCCTGGGCATAAACATGGCGCTCGGTCAGGATGGTGGAGACACAAAGCTGTATAAAGTATTACTACAGGGAGGTGATGCCACATTGTCCGGGATGTCTCTGTACCCGTTGGTGTTGAGGATGGACTTCACTATAACTAATGGTCCTAGTCCTTCCTGGCAGAATCCCCCCAACATAACAGAACCTCCTCCAAACTTCACTGTTGACACGATGCAGTCACGTAGAAACCGCTCTCCAGACAACCGCCACACGCACATGCCACCATCCGATCGGAAGATGGTGGACTGTGATTCATCTGTCCACAACACTTGCTTCCACTCAGAGCAGAGCGTAAGTGCGTGCGACGTGCAGGTGGCAGAGCCGCGTGTGGCACGGGCGACGTGCATGTGGCAGAGCCGCGTGTGGCACGGGCGACGTGCATGTGGCAGAGCTGCGTGTGGCACGAGCGACGTGCCGGTGGCAGAGCCGCGTGTGGCACGGGCGACGTGCCGGTGGCAGAGCCGCGTGTGGCACGGGCGACGTGCCGGTGGCAGAGCCGCGTGTGGCACGGGCGACGTGCATGTGGCAGAGCCGCGTGTGGCATGGGCGACGTGCATGTGGCAGAGCCGCGTGTGGCCCGGGCGACGTGCATGTGGCAGAGCCGCGTGTGGCACGGGCGACGTGCATGTGGCAGAGCCGCGTGTGGCACGGGCGACGTGCATGTGGCAAAGCCGCGTGTGGCACGGGCGACGTGCATGTGGCAGAGCTGCGTGTGGCACGGGCGACGTGCATGTGGCAGAGCTGTGTGTATGTTTGACATGTGCATGTAAACGATGACTGTGACCTCATGACAGGTCCTGGAACAGCAACGTGCGTTTACACTGCCAATTCCTTTTATTATATTATACCGGTACTATAATCTCCCAATAATTACAGGTCATTTACTGTAGACTTCCGAATACTATCTGACTGCAGCGCTACAAATCTCTGTGTGTGAGTCTAGAGCGTGCAGTTTGCTTCTGATCACCTGTGATAACACCGTCGCTTCGAAAACATTCACATCCACTCACTCCAAACTCAGCTGTGATGTCACAGATGAGCCGTCCGGCCCTCATGTCAGCAGGGCCCCTCCACAGCTCTGAAGTACCATTGACCCTATTGCTGCTTTTCTTTTGTTGCTACTCATCCCCATTCGGCCATACTGGCTCCTGATACTGTAAGTGTGTCAAGTGGGCAGTCCACCACGGCTACCAATGTGTGACATCAGATTTGATTGACAGTGAGCAGTGCAGACCGCCCACTTGACACATTTACAAATCAGAGTCAACAGGGCTGCAACTGCAAAGCTATGGAGTCGGCCAGCCACATGACAGCCTGTTGGTTGCTCTTTAGGGTATGTTTACACAGAGGAATCTCATGCACAATTTTCTGCACGGATTCTGCTTCTAAAGCCACTATTCCGCCGCAAATCGGCGCCTGGAATTAGCAGCGTCAATGGGCGAAAGCCATATGCAAATTTTTTATTGTGTTTGCATGTAGAGAAGTGACATGTGACTTCTCGACACGGATCTCAGCTCATGCTTAACCCATTCCCGCTGCAGGGCGTAAGTTTACGTCCTGGGAGCGGGGTACTTCCCGCAACAAGGCGTAAACTTACGTCCTGGAGATAGCGCGGGATCACATATGATCCAGCGCTATCCCGCAGCGGGAGCCGGCTGTCAGTCACAGCCGGCGTCTCGCTGCAGCAGCGGGGGGACATCGGAGATGCGCCCGCCACTGTTAACCCCTTCCCTGCCGCGATCTAAGTAGATCGCGGCAGGGAAAGAGTTCACAGCGGGAGCGCGGCTCCCTCTGTGTCTCCGGCCGGAACTGGCGATGTCATCGCGAGAGCCCGGCCTGTCACCATGGCAACAGGACGCCAGACACTGGCGTCCTGTATTGCCTATGCCTGAGATCGCTGTATGAGCGATAAGGCATGGGAGAGCAGTAGCTCTGCCATGCCTTATGACAGCGATCATCAGGGCAGAAAAAAGAGGTTCCCAGCAGCACAACATATATCCTCACATAGAGCCAGGCAAAACAATGTGCAAAAGCCAGTCTTTTTTCTACTCAGCGATCATCAGGGCAGTGATTAAAGTCCCTCAGAGGGACACAAACAGTGTAAAAAAAAGAAAGATTTAAAAAATGAATTTAAAAAAATGTAAAAAAACCATTTTTTATGCTTTTTCTCAGATTAGCATAAAAAAAGGTAAAAAAAAAATAAAACCCCACATATTTGGTATTGTCGCGTCCGTAACGATGTGTACAATAAGTTGCACATGCTTTTGACTGTGCACCGAAAAAAACGCTAAAAAAAAAGCTAAAAAACTGAGGCAAAATGCTCATTTTTAGCATTTTGCCTCACTAAAAACGCAATAAAAGTGATCAAAAAAGTCGTATGTACGCCAAAATGGTACCAATAAAATCTACAGCTCGTCTCGCAAAAAATAAGCCCTCATAGAGCTCTGTACATCAAAAAATAAAAAAGTTACGGGACTTTGAATGCAGCAATTTAGAATAGAAAAAAGATTTCCAAAAAAAAAGGGTTTTTATTGCAGAAAAGTGGGAAAACCTAAAAAAAATGTTAGAATTTTGGTATCGTTGTAACCGTACCGGTCTGCAGAAAAAATGGAAAGTCTCATTTATGCTGCATGATTAACGGTGTAAAAAAAAAATTAAAAAAATCTATGGCAGAATTGATGCGTTTTCTCTCTCTGCTATCATTAAAAAAAAATAAAAAATTTTACAATATAGTCTATGTACCCAAAATTGGCATCGATAAAAACTACAGTTCTCCACGCAAAAAACAAGCCCTTATACGGCCGCGTCCACGGAAAAATAAAAAAGTTATGGCTTTTGAAAAATGGAGATGGAAAAATACCAAAAAAAAATCGCTTGGTCCTCAACGCCAAAATAGGCCATGTCATGAAGGGGTTAAACTTCTGCGTCCGATTCCATTGTGCGAATATATCCTTAAAGTGTTATATCGTGGCGCCATAGATATCTTGTTTCTATATTACGCTCTGTGTATACATCAGGAAAGCCGCCGGCACATACACTGACTGCATGCAGCCATAGGCACTGTTTCCCTGATGGAAGCCACAAGAGTCCTTCTGGCCTCCGCCGTCGAGGTGGGATAACCTTCTTCACTGTACAGGAAAGCGCAGCAGACGGTGGTTATCTATACGGCCGGACAAGGCCATGAAGACCATGGTTAGCATTGTGGGTAATGGCTGACACAGCGCTGTGATCTGCACCGGGGGCTCTGGAAGCCGCAAGCACACATGATGATAGTAGAGACCGGCGGTCTAGCGCTGTCCCGTACCTTAATACTGGAAAACCACAAGTCATTCTCATGGAGGGTAGCAACATAATACGAAGTGAGCAGACCGAGACACAAGGCGAGCGACGCCCCGACAACGTAACAACATAAGCTCCATGCCGAGGGGCCTGTGAAGATACAGGAACACAAACAGTTAATACGGTTATTACACAGTGACTCCACCAGCAGAAGAGTGAGTGCAGCTCTGGAGTATAATACAGGATGTAACTCAGGATCAGTACAGGATAAGTAATGTATGTACACAGTGACTCCACCAGCAGAATAGTGAGTGCAGCTCTGGAGTATAATACAGGATGTAACTCAGGATCAGTACAGGATAAGTAATGTATGTACACAGCGACTCCAGCAGCAGAATAGTGAGTGCAGCTCTGGAGTATAATACAGGATGTAACTCGGGATCAGTACAGGATAAGTAATGTATGTACACAGTGACTCCACCAGCAGAATAGTGAGTGCAGCTCTGGAGTATAATACAGGATGTAACTCAGGATCAGTACAGGATAAGTAATGTATGTACACAGTGACTCCACCAGCAGAATAGTGAGTGCAGCTCTGGAGTATATTACAGGATGTATGTACACAGTGATGAACACTGTAAGCAGATTATCTTCTCTATGTACACGGCTGTTCGGACATGAGGATATTTCTACGATACATTTACTTACCGGATGAACCTTTCACATTTGGCTTTGAGGTTTTGTCAATGTTGTGCGTTTGTTCAGATGTGCTGACTCTCTTCCTCTGTCGCACGGTAGTCATTGTGCCAACAACCTTTACATAATTCTCTGACGGATCCCTGCAAAACAGAAGATGATATAACTAATGACCCAACAACACTCCTGACCTGAGAGCGGTGGTCGGCCACACTAACGGTCTCCTCGTTAGTATACAGAGGTGAGTGGATTGCAGTGAAATGTATCTATATAGAAAAATAAAGTTGAATCGCTGTATATAACAAGAAAAACTTCAGAACTGCATTTCATGTTTTGATTCCAACTATTTTCAAGATCTCTGCTTGCTGGCAGTGAAAGACAGGCTGCTGTGCATAAATGTGCACAGAATGCTGCCTCCGTGAATACAGCGGACTCATAACGACGACTACTCATCTAGATAACATGTTAGTCGGAGGTTGAACAGCGATACAGGTCACATGACCACGATTTACTTGTAGCGAGTCTTATGCAAATCACGCTCGTTTATCTTACAACATTGGTAGCTGCAAATCTTAGTGTGCTTTTAGAGGGCAAGGTGATCGATCATAGTTGAGCGATCACCTTGCGCTCCAAGGGGGGCCGCTTGTCTTCTGCATCCAGCTGTTCTCTGCTCGGAGCGCCCGGCTGTTATACAGATGAGTGCTCCGAGCGGGGTATGAAGAACACGGCTGGACCGCTCTGTTCTTCATACCCCGCCTGTTATCAGGGAGCGGGATAAAGCTGAAACAATAGTATAACTGTATCCCGCTGTGATTCCCTGATAAGGCCATCGTCCCGGCTCGATCATTTTATGTCTCATTTAAGAGACATAACGCGGCTCTATTCTAGCATCTGCGGACGAACGCCCGGACACCCACTAGCCCACCAGGGATTCAACTCAAGTGAACGTGACTCAACACAAGGCTCCATGGGGAGTGAAGTTGCTTTGAATCACCAGGGGTCTGCGACCAGAATGCTAAACGGCTCCTATGTATACTATACACACTACATACATGTATACCGCCACACGCCGATCTGACTGGTACTGTGTAGGTAGGTCTCCCCTGTGGTCGGAGGGTTGCGGTGTGGACTCCACAAGACCTCCGATGGGTCCTCTGTGATCGGACAGCTTTCTCTATCACCACCAGGACCGTTATCAGTAATTCGTCCTACAGCTGCTCTTCTGTTGGGTTCCGACCAGACGGGCGGTCTTCACCCCCCGCACATCAATGAGCCTAGGGCACCAAGGACCCTGCTGCCACTCACCCATCCATCCGTGGAGCACTTTTGGTAGGTACTAACCACTACACACCGGGGACACCCCACAAGACCGGCCGTTCTGGAGATCAGATCCTTACGATATCTTCACGCCGTGGATTTCTGCCGCAGAATTTGGCGCAGAATCCACATCCCGTTCCTTTTGATGTAAATCCGTACCGTCGTTTTTTTCGTGGCGCTGATTTTTTTTTTTTTTCTACACATGAATTTCAAATCTACATGTGAAAAAAACAAGTCACGTGACAATTCTTCACATGGATTCCATGTTGGGCAAATCTCTATGCGGAATGCCTATTAACCCCTTAAGGACCAAGCGCGGTCAATACGGCGCTTGGTCCTGGGCTTTACTCCCTGCCGATAGATGTACGACGCGGGATTAAAGCAATCAAGCAGGGGCAGATTGGGTCCTTGGCTGTCAGACACAGCCGAGGACCCAGAGGAGAAGGGACAAGCGTTTTTTTAACCGCTCCTGCCCTCTACTTTCCCGGGTACATAGTGCTCAGTGATCGCTATATACTAGAGCGTGAAAGTGGAAGTGCTTCTTTCACCACACGAGCAGCCGATCACGTGATCGCCAGGATCCCCTGGCACAGCAGAGCTGGAAAAGTGTGAAATAGAAAAAAAAAAGACAATCTGAATTTCCCTCAGGGGTCTTATATGACGTCATGGGGGTCTTATATGATGTCATGGGGGACATAAATGGTAAAAAAATAGTTACAAAAATAAATAACAGAATAAAATAAAAATATATAAACATAAAAAAGAAAACGACCCGAAGCCGACGCCAACCAAAACCGTACATATTATATATCAAAGCGTCTGAAACAAAATGAGAAACCCGTTCCTGTATTTTATTTTTGCGTAAATATACTTTTTTTTTTTTTTTTTTTTAAACTATAATTTTTTTTTTAGCGTTTTTTCAGCCTTTTAACCCCCCAAAATGGAAAAATAAATATATATGTGTAAATAAAAGAAGGGTCGCCCTGTGGGTGGATTCAGACTAACGTATATCGGCTCGGTTTTCACGCCGAGCCGATATACGCCGTCCTCATCTGCAGGGGGGGGGGGGGGGGAATGGAAGAGCCAGGAGCAGAAACTGAGCTCCCGCCCCCTCTCTGCCTGCTCTCCACCCCTCTGCACTATCTGCAATGAAAGGAGGTGGGGCAGGGGCGGGGCTAAGTTCCCAGAATTAGCTCCGGCCCCCGCCCCTCCTCATTGCAAATAGTGCAGAGGGGCGGAGAGGAGGCAGAGAGGGGGCGGGAGCTCAGTTCCTGCTCCTGGCTCTTCCATCCTCCCCCCCCCCCCCCCGCCTGCACATGAGGACGACGTATATTGGCTCGGCGTGAAAACCGAGCCGATATACGTTAGTCTGAATCCAGCCTAAGTGTCAAGAAAAAAAAATACCGCAAAAATAGTCTTAGTAGCTGAAAGAAATAAAAAAAGTAAAAAAACAAATAAAATCGGGCAGTAAAACCACCAGATGGGCGACATCCCTAAAACGTGTCTGGTCCTTAAGGGGTTAAACCAGTGTGCGGCTCTGCGACCAAACCCTCGTCGGATTCTGCCACAGGAACAGATCTTTCCTGCTTCCAGCACATCATCTTCAGGACCGGACTGATCCTGCCCCCAACCCCTCCCCCGTGCAGGCGCCATTGTCAGACGAGCACATTACCGCTCCGCACGTGGTCCAGAGAATCGTGGCAAATGGGCATCCATGTTCCCGCCAATTCTGAGCGCCGGCGATGCTTTCTCTTGAGGATAATCTCGCCTGGCATCGAAGTTAAGAGGACTTTCTAAAGTTAAAGACGCATCGCACAAAAATCGCAAGAAATGCGATAAAAAGGAGGGAAACATGGCGGATAAACGAAACCAAACAATCGCAGAAGGACACGGGGCGCCGCATCAATGAAAACATCGCAAACGTGAAGGAAACGACCGATATAATCATCGGCTTCATAGTTCTGCTTTTTTCGTTCGCATCGCATGAAAATCACGCAATTTTATCCCCCGTGTGAACGCCCGCTTATACAGATCTAATGTAGATCCGCGCATTCAGTCACATGGCCGTATCGTTCACATCCATTTTCTAAGAATGCAGCAGGACCCATTTTTTTTTTCCGTTTTTCCTCCGTATTGGTATTCTGTCGGGCGAACACGAACCAGGATGTCCGGCGGACAGTAAACCAATGACAGCAAATACTGATGACAACATAACGCGGATCGCTAATACGGACCGCGATGGCCAGCGGACAGTAAACCAATGACAGCGAATACTGATGACAACATAACGCGGATCGCTAATACGGACCGGGATGTCCGGCGGACAGTAAACCAATGACAGCGAATACTGATGACAACGTACCGCGGATCGCTAATACGGACCGGGATGTCCGGCGGACAGTAAACCAATGACAGCGAATACTGATGACAACGTACCGCGGATCGCTAATACGGACCGGGATGTCCGGCGGACAGTAAACCAATGACAGCGAATACTGATGACAACATAACGCGGATCGCTAATACGGACCGCGATGGCCAGCGGACAGTAAACCAATGACAGCGAAGACTGATGACAACGTACCACGGATCGCTAATACGGACCGGGATGTCCGGCGGACAGTAAACCAATGACAGCGAATACTGATGACAACGTACCACGGATCGCTAATACGGACCGGGATGTCCGGCGGACAGTAAACCAATGACAGCGAATACTGATGACAACGTACCGCGGATCGCTAATACGGACCGGGATGGCCAGCGGACAGTAAACCAATGACAGCGAATACTGATGACAACGTACCGCGGATCGCTAATACGGACCGGGATGTCCGGCGGACAGTAAACCAATGACAGCGAATACTGATGACAACGTACCGCGGATCGCTAATACGGACCGGGATGTCCGGCGGACAGTAAACCAATGACAGCGAATACTGATGACAACGTACCGCGGATCGCTAATACGGACCGGGATGGCCGGCGGACAGTAAACCGATGACAGCGAAGACTGATGACAACGTACCGCGGATCGCTAATACGGACCGGGATGGCCGGCGGACAGTAAACCGATGACAGCGAAGACTGATGACAACGTACCACGGATCGCTAATACGGACCGCGATGTCCAGCGGACAGTAAACCGATGACAGCGAATACTGATGACAACGTACCGCGGATCGCTAATACGGACCGGGATGTCCGGCGGACAGTAAACCAATGACAGCGAATACTGATGACAACGTAACGCTGTGATCAGTTCCGGTTATATCTGCATTTGGAGCCTCCGTGGCAGATCCAATATGGACGCCGGGCAGATAAGTCTTCTCTATGGGAGTCTTACATTCGCTAAAATGCTGGAAGAACGAGGAGAAGAACGAGGAGGAGGAGGAGGAGAACG
Organism: Eleutherodactylus coqui; assembly: GCF_035609145.1. Classification (NCBI taxonomy): domain Eukaryota; kingdom Metazoa; phylum Chordata; class Amphibia; order Anura; family Eleutherodactylidae; genus Eleutherodactylus; species Eleutherodactylus coqui. The sequence goes on from NC_089847.1 coordinate 9,145,767, forward strand.
AGGAGAAGAACGAGGACGAGGAGAACGAGGAGAAGAACGAGGACGAGGAGAACGAGGAGAAGAACGAGGACGAGGAGGACGAGGAGAACGAGGACGAGGAGAACGAGGACGAGGAGAACGAGGACGAGGAGAACGAGGACGAGGAGAACGAGGACGAGGAGGAGAACGAGGACGAGGAGGAGAACGAGGACGAGGAGGAGAACGAGGACGAGGAGGAGAACGAGGACGAGGAGGAGAACGAGGACGAGGAGGAGAACGAGGACGAGGAGGAGAACGAGGACGAGGAGGAGAACGAGGACGAGGAGGAGAACGAGGACGAGGAGGAGGAGGAGGAGAACGAGGAGAAGAACGAGGACGAGGAGGAGGAGGAGGAGAACGAGGAGAAGAACGAGGACGAGGAGGAGGAGGAGGAGGAGAACGAGGAGGAGAACGAGGACGAGGAGGAGGAGGAGGAGGAGAACGAGGAGGAGAACGAGGACGAGGAGGAGGAGAACGAGGAGGAGAACGAGGAGAAGAACGAGGACGAGGAGGAGGAGGAGGAGGAGAACGAGGAGAAGAACAAGGACGAGGACGAGGAGGAGGAGAACGAGGAGAAGGACGAGGACGAGGAGGAGGAGAACGAGGAGAAGAACGAGGACGAGGACGAGGAGGAGGAGAACGAGGAGAAGAACGAGGACGAGGAGAACGAGGAGAAGAACGAGGACGAGGAGGAGGAGAACGAGGAGAAGAACGAGGACGAGGAGGAGGAGGAGGAGGAGAACGAGGAGGAGAACGAGGACGAGGAGGAGAACGAGGACGAGGAGGAGGAGGAGAACGAGGAGAAGAACGAGGACGAGGACGAGGAGGAGGAGAACGAGGAGAAGAACGAGGAGGAGGAGAACGAGGAGAAGAACGAGGAGGAGGAGAACGAGGAGAAGAACGAGGAGGAGGAGAACGAGGAGAAGAACGAGGACGAGGAGAACGAGGAGAAGAACGAGGACGAGGAGAACGAGGAGAAGAACGAGGACGAGGAGAACGAGGAGAAGAACGAGGACGAGGAGAACGAGGAGAAGAACGAGGACGAGGAGAACGAGGAGAAGAACGAGGACGAGGAGAACGAGGAGAAGAACGAGGACGAGGAGAACGAGGAGAAGAACGAGGACGAGGAAAACGAGGAGAAGAACGAGGACGAGGAAAACGAGGAGAAGAACGAGGACGAGGAAAACGAGGAGAAGAACGAGGACGAGGAGAACGAGGAGAAGAACGAGGACGAGGAGAACGAGGAGAAGAACGAGGACGAGGAGAACGAGGAGAAGAACGAGGACGAGGAGAACGAGGAGGAGGAGAACGAGGAGAAGAACGAGGACAAGGAGGAGGAGAACGAGGAGAAGAACGAGGAGGAGGAGAACGAGGAGAAGAACGAGGAGGAGGAGAACGAGGAGAAGAACGAGGACGAGGAGAACGAGGAGAAGAACGAGGAGGAGGAGAACGAGGAGAAGAACGAGGACGAGGAGAACGAGGAGAAGAACGAGGACGAGGAGAACGAGGAGAAGAACGAGGACGAGGAGAACGAGGAGAAGAACGAGGACGAGGAGAACGAGGAGAAGAACGAGGACGAGGAGAACGAGGAGAAGAACGAGGACGAGGAGAACGAGGAGGAGGAGGAGGAGAACGAGGAGGAGGAGGAGAACGAGGAGAAGAACGAGGACGAGGAGAACGAGGAGAAGAACGAGGACGAGGAGAACGAGGAGAAGAACGAGGACGAGGAGAACGAGGAGAAGAACGAGGACGAGGAGAACGAGGAGAAGAACGAGGACGAGGAGAAGAACGAGGACGAGGAGAACGAGGAGAAGAACGAGGACGAGGAGAACGAGGAGAAGAACGAGGACGAGGAGGAGGAGGAGAGCTTCGTTAAAACGAACAGGTCTGTGCGCCCCGGGGATTCTCAGTTGCCGCCCCTATTGCGCCGATGCGAACGGCGTCACGGTTCTGGTTTTTACACCTTTGATTTAAACGGCCATTTAAAACAAACAAGCAAAAAAAAAAAAGGAAAACAATCGGAAAACTTTTAATTTACTTCCATTCCATTTTTTTCAAGGCACGAGTGCGGCGCTATTTCTTCCCTTTAAAAAACAGAAACCGAACGGAAGAAAACGGAGAGTTGTTTGTTCGCTTCGTGTTTTAAAAAACCCAACGCATTGAAACCAATGGGAGGAAAAAAAAACGGACCCGCCTATTTCTGTCCCGGGGTCGCTCACTAGTAGACGAGCGCGGTGCAGATCCGGAGTAATTTGCGCTGTAGATTTTGATGCGTTTTCCCCGCTGATTTCGGCGCCAATTGCTGCGGTCCGGTCCGCGGTGGATCAGCGTAATGGAAAATACGCATCAATGCGGCTAAATGTGAACAAACCCTTGATATGACGCCTGCGCCCCCCGTCAGGGCTCACATACATGTACACAGACAGCACATACATGTACACAGACAGCACATACATGTACACAGACAGCACATACATGACAGTACTATATAGCGAGTACAATAGGGCCCCCCTCACACCCACCTGTCACACAGCACACCCCGCTTCCAGCCGCTTCAGGCACTTGGACTGCAACGTCTGAGGCCTCCTCCGCCCGCGGGCTCGCCTGAATCCCACCCGTCAATAAAGGGAGCTGATGTCGGCGCCGCCGTCTGGTTTCCCTGGTAACCACGCTAGGCCTCATCACCGACCCCTCGGGCTGGTTTGGAGGCTCTCCGAGAGCTCTGTCTCTCTATTGGTCGGATCCTTACAAGGGAGGGCTCGTCACCTCGGGGGGAAGCTGGGAATTGTAGTTTGTATCACTGTTCTCAAAAGACACTTGGCGTGCAATAAGACTACAACTCCCAGAAACCCTCACAGCTACCATCTGGAAGCGGTTCCAGCCAATCAGCGGCATTACTGAATCCATCCAGCGCGTTAGGTTGTGCAGTATAGTATCCAGCGTTACAGAGTGCCGTTGGTCCCTGCAGCAATAGTGACCCCTCCCCCCTTCACCCTAATAGCGCCCACTATAAACACCAGCTTGTCTCAGAGCTCCGCTGATGGAACGATGACGAAGTTATGGGACTTTGCACAATAAAAACCCTTTTTTGCCTTTTTTTTCTTTTTAGAGCGCTGCTTTCAAACATGGAAAAAAAAAATTTCAAAATCCCCAACAAAACATACAATTTTGATATTGTCATAATCGCATCAATCCACCGAAAAAAAATCACCGTGTTATTTATGCTGTAGGATTAACCCCTTAAGGACACTGTCCTTTTTTTTTCTTTTCATTTTTATTTTTTATTCCCCCTTTTTAAAAAATCGTAACTCCTCCATTTATCCACCGCTGTCGCCGTAGGGGGGCTTGTTTTTTTTTTTTGTGGAAACAGTTGCAGTTATCAGTAGTGCTATTTAATCTACCGTATAACGTACGGAAAACTTAAAAAAAATTCTAAGTGGAGTAAAAGGAAAAAACAACGACATACCGCCATCTTTCAGTGCGTCTTGTATCTACGGCGCACAAACTGCAACAAAAGGGACCTGATAACTTTATCCTCCGGGTCGGTACGATTACTGCGATACCAAACTTGTGTAGTTTTCTTTTTTTTTGCTGTACTACTTTTTCAAAGACATTTCATTTTTTTTCATTCTTTTCTGCCGCCATCTTCTGCGCACGATAACCTTCTTATTTTTCCATCGACTTAGTTGTGTGGGGCTCATTTTTTTGCGAGGCGTCCTGTAGTTTGCACCATTTTGGAATACATTTGACTTTTTGAACGCTTTTTAGCGCATTTTTTCTGGGAGACACGGTGACTCAAAAAGTTTGCTTCTGGTGTTTTTCTTTTTTTTTTTCAGACGACGTTCACCGTGCGCGGTAACGAATGCGTTTCTTTGATAGTTCAGACTTTTACGGACACGGCGATACCAAATATGTATTTTTGTTACATGATTTAAATTCCTTTATTATAGATATGGCAAAAGGGGGGTGATTTAAACTTGTACTACTTTTTTTTTTTTTTTACAATTAGTAAAACTTTATTGATCTGATTTTTACTTTTTCTTTTTAGCCCCCCCCTATGGGACCACAACATGCGATGCTTTGATCGCTCCTGCAGTATGACGTAATGCTATAGCATTACATCATACTGCAATCTGACAGGCAGTCTATCAAGCCGCCCCACGGGGATGGCTTGATAGGCAGGCTGCTGAGACAGCCCTGGGGCCTTTCAGGAGGATCCCGGCTGCCATGACACCCGCATGGCTCCCTCTGATCTCACCGTGGATTTAAATGATGCTGTCAGAATTGATGCTATCAACCTGAACAATCAACTTTAACCCCTTAGTGACGCAGCCCCCTTTTTTCCCCCTTTTCATTTTTCCTCCCCCCTTTAAAAAATCATAACTCCTTTATTTATCCATCGACATCGCTGTATGAGGGCTTGTTTTTTGCGGGACGAGTTGTTGTTTTCAATGGTGCCATTTAATGTACCATATAATGTGCTGAAAAACTTTTTAAAAATTCTAAGTGGAGTAAAATGGAAAAAAAAAAACAACATTCCGCCATCTTTCAGTGCGTCTTGTTTCTACGGCGCACAAACTGCAACGACATGATAACTTTATTCTATGGGTCGGTACGATTACTATGATACCAAACTTGTAAGGGTTTTTTCTACTGTACTACTCTTTTTTTTTTTTTAAAGAGATTTAATATTTTAAAGTTATTTTCTGCCGCCATCTTCTGCGCGCAATAACGTTTTTATTTTTCTGTCAACGAAGTTCAGCAAGGGCTCATTTTTTGCGGGATGTCCTGTAGTTTCTGTTAGTACCAATTTGGAATACGTACGGAATATATTTTAATTATAGGTATGACAAAAGAGGTGTGATTTAAATTTTTATTTCTTTTTTTTTACAATTAAAAACTTTATTGATCTCACTTTCACTTTTCTTTTAAGTCCCCCTGGGGGACTACAACATGCGATGCTTTGATCGATCCTACAGTATGACGTAATGCTATAGCATTACGTCATACTGCTATTTGACAGGCAGCCTATCAAGCCACCCCATAGGGATGGCTTGATAAGCAGTCTCCTAAGGCAGCCCTGGAGCCTTTCAGAAGGCGCCTGGCTGCCATAACACCTGCACGGCTCCCCCGTTTCACCGCCTGGGGCCGTATGGGACCACAGAACATCATTTGGGGGATTTAAATGCCGCTGTCAGAATTGACAGCGGCATTTAAAGGGTTAATAGCTGCAATTGGCTGCGCGGCCGATCGCAGCTATTACCCACCGGTGTCAGCTGTAATAAACAGCTGACGCCCGCGCTGTATGAAGAGAGGTCGCCCCGCGACCTCTCTTCATAATCCCCCGACACTCCAGGACATAAATGTACGCCCTGGAGCGGGAAGGGGTTAAAAAAAAATCTCTGTATTTTCCCATGTTTTTTACATGCATTACCCAAAATCAATGCATTTATACGATATTTAGGCTTTATACACGGTTGTGTGCATGAGGCCTGAAATGTTTTCTACAGATAAGCATACACAAGAAACCAGCAGCAATAAAGGGGCTGTATCAGACTAGGAAATCATGGCTGCTTTCTTCCAGAAACAGCGCCACTCTTGCCCAGGGGTTGTGTGCGGTACTGCAGCTGAGGCACATTCATTTGAATGGGAATGAGTAACCGTACAAGACAAAGTCCATGGACAGGAATGGAGCTGTTCTAGTAATAAAGTGGCCATGTTTTCCTGATCTGATACAACCCTTTAATGATTTTGACCATTTTCCTGAGAATCTATCAAGTAATGTGTGGCGTAACAAATATAAATACTTTTCTTACCTTGAATACCACGGCAACTACCACCAATATAGATGCGGAATATCGGAGTGTGTTGGTCTGGAAAATAATGCATTCTTGTAAATTAATGGCCTCCAACCTGTGGCTCTCCAGCTGCTGATTAACTACAACTCCCAGCATGATCTAACAGCTGCAAAGAAATGCCAACTATCACTTGTTTCTAGGAGATCTTTGAAGTAGGACTATGCTGCCATCTAGTGCATAGAAGAGGAAGCACAACCAATACATGAAGTATTGTTTTATATACGGATCTCCTGCAGTCCGAGTCAGAATCCCCCCTGGATAATATGTTCTGGAGGTTGATGAACTAGGAGTAAACTTGGTCACAGCGAGTCAGGATGGCACAAAACTCCCATACCAGCTCGGATAGGAGCTGTTCCTCAAGAATGTCATAATGTCTGAATTTTTTTTTTTTTTTTAAAAAAGACGACCTTAAAGGGGTTTTTGGGGACTAAAATATAGATGATCCATCCTTAAAGGGGTTGCACCATAAACAACTCATCACCTATCTACAGGGTGGGCGATAAAAGTCATCGCTGGGGGTCTCACCACTGTGACCCCAAGAAAAGGGGTACAGTGTTCCCCTCTTCTCATCACTGTGGGGGACTGCTGCACTTACCGCAGTGACATCAGATTGAATAGAGCTGCACATGCATAACCGCACTCCATTCATTTCAAAGGCACATGGGAAGAACAAGCTCTCCGCCATCTCCAGCAACCCTATTGAAGATGGATGGAGTGTCACCGCCCATGTGCGACCACCGCTACATTCAATCTCCAGTAAGTCCACAGTGAGAAGGAGTGGGGACATCGGACTAACACAGATCAGACTTATCACCTATATTGGGGCTGTACCAAAGACGACACGATAGATCAGTGTCCAAGCATTGGGGTCCATCGCTATGGACCCCAGCCAATCAGCTGTTTGAAGAGGATGCAGCACTCCGGTGAGCGCAGTGGCCTTTTTGCAAGTCAGTGACATCACGTTCATTCGTCATGTGCCTTATGTGCAGCCCAATCCCATTCAAGTGAACGAGACCGGTCGGCTATACCGGGCACAGCCACTATGAAATGAACAGTGCTGTGCCCGGTATGCAGTGAAAAGGCTGCAGTGCCCACCTGAGTGTCGCTGACACTTCTCTTAGCTGGTAGCTGGGTTCTCAGGCACTGGTTCCGCCACAATATGATATTGATGGCCTATCCTGAGGATAGGCCACCAATAATATAGACCCAGAAAACCCTTTAAAGAAAGATATGCATGGCAGCATAAATGGTGCAATAAAAATCCAATAGTATACTTGACTCATCCATGAAGAGTAGCAACTAGAGATGAGCGAACGTACTCGGTTCGGGTGTTTTTGGACTCGAGCACCGCTTTTTCCGAGTAACTGACTACTTGGATGAAAAGATTCGGGGGGCGGCGTGGTGGAGCAGGGGGTAGCAGTGGGGAACAGGGGGGAGGTCCCCCCCCCCCCACTCCCCTCTGCAACCCCCTGCGCACCCCCGGCGCCCCCCGAATCTTTTCGTCCGAGTAGTCAGTTACTCGGAAAAAGCGGTGCTCGAGTCCAAAAACACCCGAACAGAGTACATTCGCTCATCTCTAGTAGCAACGTTTCGACCATAACAGTCTTTCTCAAGCTTAAAAAACATATATATCAAATAAGCTTGAAAAAGACTGTTATGGTCGAAACGTTGCTACTCTTCATGTAGGAGTCAAGTATACTATTGGATTTTTATTGCACCATTTATGCTGCCCCGCATATCTTTCTTTAAATGTTAATCCGGAGCCGTGATTTGGGCTCCATTGCACTGTGCATTAATATTACCTTGCTGGGAACGGCTTTCAGGTTGTGCTCCTGGTATATGTTCTTTTTTTGAGAAAACCCTTTTAAGTGACCAAACAGAGATAATCCCTCCCATCCTGAATGCTACTGCTTACGGGGGTAACCGTGGCTCAACACATCTTGTAAAATAATCACTATGGTCTTCTTCCTCTTCATCCCCAGAGCCCGGGATGTTCTGGTAGAAGAATCTGCAACAGAAATCCCAAGTGTGAAAGAGGGAACTGCCGTAAGGGAATCCCGCTGCCCTGAAGAGGGTACTTGTCTATAAAATGTTTAGGTCGGGGATACAGGTCACATTCACATGATGCTGGGACCCAACTACCCAGCAGAACATTGTCCATCACAATGCCCCTGCCTGCTTGGCTTCTTCCCATAGTGCAACTTGGTGCCATCTCCTCCCCATTGAGTGGCACATCCGGACGCCCTCTATTGCTCCAGTTCTGATGTTCCCATGCCCATTGTAGACACTTCTGGTGGTGAACAGGGGCAGCATGGGCACTGACTGGTCTGCAGCTACACAGTCCCAAACAGTGAACAGCAATGTCCTGTGTGATCTAACATCTCTCTATCACCACCAGCAGAAATGGTATCATTTTGACCTTTAGTAGTTCTGCTGCAGGATTGGTCCGGACAGGTTAGTCTATGCTCCCCAATCAATGATCATTGAGTGTCCATGACCCCCTCACTGGTTCCCCAGTTGTCCTTCCTTGGACCACTTTTGGTAGGTACCTGCCGTTCTGCTGATGCTGACCAGTCATATACACCTAACAATTTGGCCCTTGTGACTGTTATTCAGATCCTTATACTTCTTCATTTCTCCTACTTCCAAAATATCAACTTCCAGAGCCAACTGATCACTTGCTGCTTGATAAACACTAAGTTGCCAGAAGTTTTGGGACCCTTTGGGACATCAATCCTGTGCTGTCAGGTGAAGGCTGTCACAGAGTTTCTACGGGTCCAACAGTTACCAACCTGTGATGTATCCAGTGGCAGACCGCAGGGACCACTTATTTCCAGCTCCCCCAGATCTTGCACTCACACAAGGTGTAGCCCAAATCACCCTCTGAATGGCCTAGAACGCGCTAACACACTTCGCTGCCACCACTGACCGTTTGACACGTATGTCAGCCACCTCGGTTTCCACCAGCCGACACATGACTTACACACTTCGGCGTTATGGATATCTTAAAGTGTTCAAGGACAACTAATACAATTTAAAGCTTTATTCTAAAAATTGTTAACAGGGATTAGATAAAAATATACAAGGTTTTTGTTTTTTTTGTTTTTTACAGGAGGGTAAAGAACTACAAAAACACACAAAATAGTATGAAAACAAAAAGGGATAAAATAATAGAAAACATCAGTCTATGGAGTTGTTTCAAATAGTCCTGGAACAGGGGATAGGCCAGCATTAGATACCATTTCTGGATCTAAGCATTTGGGCTGGGGATCCCCCTTAGGTTTTAAGCCTTTTTCGAATCACCCCGTTTACATCATCAATGGGCTGGCTATGTATATGTGCAGATCTTCCAGATGGACCCCAATTTAAAGATTTTGTTCATGTTTTCCTAGGAGGCACTCCAATAAAGAAGCTATTGCCACCAAGCTTCATATGATAAATTTACCCACTTGTGGATACCAAACATGATATGCGACAGATGATTAGCTTCACAGGTATGCAATTCTGTGGGTAGAGGGTCGTACAGCAGTGGGAGTAAATGCACTATGTCCGTGGTACACTCAGTATTACATTAATAACAGTATTATGTCACAATGCCACAAGGTCTGGGTTTGTGTATTGGACACCAGATGGGAGACAATGGTGGAGAGATAGAAACAACTGACATTTCCCTTATATCTTGGTAACTATCTTAACATCACAACAAAGAGTTTCTTGGCTGGTCCTAGAAAGAGCAAGGGACACCAAAGACTCCTCCAGTAAAGCTGTGAAAGGTAGTGGAATGGATATTGATGAGCTTTGCTTGGCAAGATCTGACTAGATCCATTTAACTTTCCCCAGACCAGAAAGGTGGGAGAATTACATGGAAATATGGGTAGCAATCTACCAGTATCATTACATCACAAAAGGAATAAGCACATTGGATGTGTATTAGGTATTAAAGGAGAGGATCACACAGGTATATCCCAGTACAGAAACCATCAGATGCCCCAGGTGTAGACCTGACAACAGGTTATGATGGTGGGAGTCCACTGTTGGCCATGTTATTGGGAAATGGAAGCCATGCAGTGTGTGCGGTGCCGCCACGTTCAGGGAGACCCCGTAAACTGACAGAACATGGACAACAAAGCCTTGTATGAGCTGTGAAGACATCACACACATCGTCTGTCCTCTCGCAGGAGGTCTCACAGGACATTGGAACATTCATGAGCACCAGAATCATCCATAGGGAACGGCAAGTAAAGGGTTACCATTGATGAGCGGCTGTACAGAACATCACAGCAGTGAATGCACAGTGGCGTCTGCGATGGAGCTTAGAGCGATGGACTGTAAGTTAATGGAAGCAAGTAATGTGGAAAGATGAATCACAGTCCATCATCTTCCAATCAGATGGCAGCACTTGGGTATGCTGGTTGCCTGGAGAGCAGTTTCCACACGACTCCATAATCCCAACAGTGAAGTTTAGAGGAAGTTATGTTATAGTGTGAGGGAGTTTCTGCTAAGAAGGACTAGGACCATTGGTTATTGTGAAGTGCACCCTCAACACCAATGGGTACAGAGAAATTCAAGACAATGTGGCATTACCTATGTTGTCGCAATACTTTGGTACAGCTCCGTGTCTCTACCAACATGACTGAGTACCCTGTGATACAATATACAGTGTTGAGGCTTGGTTAGAGGAGCAAGACATCTGCAAATGTCATTGACCAGCCCAAAGTCCAGATCTCAATCCCAAGATTGAGCATCAAGCATCTTTGGGATAAACTAGAACAGTGTATCCGTGCATGCCCATCATCCTTTGCATCACTATCCGAAGCTCTCTAAGGAATGAAGGCAAATCCCTCCACACATCTATGGGAATTTACTGGAAAGCAGCCTAGGAGTGTTACTGCAGTCGTTAAGGCCAAAGGTATGGGCCCAACACCATACTGAAAAATGTGAAGAAAATCAAATTTTATCACCTTCTGTGTGTCCTAATACGTTTGTCAACATAGTGTATCTTCTTGTCACCAGATAATCAGTGTTATTCACTTCACCATTTAGTGGTTTAACATTATGGCTGATCAGTATAAATAGCTATAAAACATTATATGTTCATGGTAATAGCTCACAGAAGAGGAGAGGTGCATCTCGTCAGGAATGCCAATAGTGGAAAATGCAAGTCCCTCTATGGATGAGTCGAGTACAAGGAGCACACATGGAGATTGATGTACAATACTAGTTTATATATGAAAATCTGGTAAGTAGAAGACATCTCACCACTGACCTAATGTGTTCCATAGAGATTGAGGTTTGGTCATACTCCCCCCAAACCATAAAACAGCACGTAGAGCTCCTGGTGAGGAACCTTCTGTTTCTTTACTTCCAAAACGTCATGGATACTCTGCTTGACACAACACTCACATAAGAATGGCTCACGCAGCTGTACCATTGCCTTCCGGTTGGCGCAAAACAGGCCTGTTATGTGCCAAAGTCATAAAGAGGTTTATGATTTAGAGAAATAAAGAGTTAGCAGAAAGCTGCAGATCTTTGTCTTAAAGGTAACATGTCACCACAACTACATTATGGGGCTCAAAAGGTGAGGGAACAGAAGTCCAAGGACCTGTGGATGGACCGGGTGCCTTGTTCCTGCACTGTGTCTCTGCTAAACTGGTGTGCGTAGTGTGACTTTCTTTCAGATGGCTCAATGTATGCGCTCTTTCATAGAGATCAACGAAGGAGTCTGCAAATACAGCCTTGTGAAAATAATCAAGCTTGGCATTTTCCAAGTTTCCTTTCACCTTTTTAGATTGCTCTGGTAGTTTGAACAATTTATCCACAGCTTGGGTATATCTCTAAGCTCCTGGATTTGAGCTTCATTGCTCCCCCTCACCTCGGAATACATGGCACTGTCAGCGCATGCCAGCACAGGTCCTCCAGCAGCCTCTAGTGAGCACCGAGCCATTGGTCAGGTGACTCTACTTCCGTACCTGACCAATGGCTCTGAATTGATCAGACTTGGTCTTGGGAGTTCCTCCTCTATGTTGATGTCGCTAGGTTCCGAGAGTTCATACTCCATGTTGATCCCGCTGGGCTTTGGGAGTTCTTCAACAGTTCTTGGATGGAAGTGCAGCTCCTCGTACACCCAGTAATCAACGCCCAGGTTTTTTGTAGGCACGCTAAGAACCGGTTCGTTCCTGGTTTCTTAGCTCTTCTTGGCCATCACGGCTATCATTCTTCTCTTCTAGTATTTGCTCGATCTCATCAGCTTTTTCCTCTAAATGACTTGTCTTCCTTTTTGCCTTCATTTTATCACGAAGACAAAAATATAGAAAATACAAAAATCCACGAGGGATTGCCGCACTCACAAATCCTATTACAAAATATTCACTGAAAATATAGGATTCTAACAAATGTTCTGGTTTAATTTAAATGCTACAACCTCTTCTTCGAAATCTGCTATGATCTCAATAATTCCTGATTGCCACAATGCCTTTATGAGAGTCTGGACACCATGGGTAAACTATATGTTCCCTTCACAAAACACATCATTCATTTCCCTATACATTGCTGCAGTAGTAACACTAACACTATGGGCGTTATGTTTTGCATCGTAACGTCATGAGAGACGAAACCTCCATCCCTCCCCATACATTTTATTTACCTTTATTCCCCAAGCCTTTAATAATTGTAGGTTAGGCCAGGTCATTATTTGATGGGTGACCCCATAATGGTGTCAGAAATCCAAAATACAAAAGAAACACATCTATTAGAAGCACAAATCAATGATTTATATTTTCTTGTTATACTATATTTGCATCGATATGAAATATGTCATCAGTGTTCAGTTATTACTGTACTCTGCAAAAATAGAAAATACATACAAAAAAATATATAACTTTTAACCCCTTAACGCCACACGGTGTAAGTGTACGTCCTGGCTGCGGGGTACTTAACGCAACAGGACATACACTTATGCACTGTGGATAACGTGAGATCAGAAGAGCTCCCATTCCATCAGGCAGCGGGAGCCGGCTATTACTGATAGCTGACCTCCCGCTGCAACAGCAGGGATGCATAAGGACAGCAACCCCTGCTGATAGCCCATTACATGCCACGATCCACGTAGATCGCGGCGTGTAAAAGGGTTCAAAGAGTGAGCATGCTCTCCCCCCACTTACCACTCCCCCCCCCCCCCCCCCCCAAGAAAAAAAAATGAGGCAAAATGATTTTTTTCATTATGCCTCCCAAAAAATGCAATAAAAGTGATCAAAAAAGCCATATGTACCCCTAAAACGGTACTCATAAAAGTACAGCTTGTCGTGCAAAAAACAAGCCCTCATAGAGCTTTGTTCATGGAAAAATAAAAAAAGTTATTGGACTTTGAATGCGATTTAGAATTTTTTTTTTCCAAAAAAAGGGTTTTCATTGTGAAAAAGTGTAAAAACCTAAAAAAAACAAAAAGCAGACAATTTGTAATTGTTGTCATACGAACCCACAAAAAAAAAAGTGTATTGCGTCATTTATGCTGCATGATTATTGCTGTAAACGAAAACCCAAACAATTGTAGAATTGATGTTTTTTCTCCTGCTTACATAAAAAAATTAATACGTTTTACTTTTTGGTCTATTAAAAAAAAACTACAGTTCGCCACGCAAAACACAAACCCTCATATGGCCATGTCGATGGAAAAATAAAAGACGAGGGATTGCTATGTCAACCGGTCGCCAGTTAGTGGCGTTTATGTCTGCCATGGCTTGCCATAGGCCGGAATAGTGATAATAGACAGCAGGAGAGAAGATCTGCAGTTACTATCTGAGAAAAAAACCCAAAACTTTATGCACACTTCCCCCTTTCTTTATAAAAAAAAACATTGAAAAACCACACTGTATATCGTCATCTCTGTAACAACCTGTACAATGAGTTGACCATATATATATATATATTTTTTTATTTTTTTTTTAATTCTGTTCCCAAAAATAGGAATTCTGTCCTACCATTAATTCAGTGTCCATGCAATCCATCATGACAGAACTGCTGGAGGATGCCCCTCAACCTGTGCAGGGACAGGAAGACTATTTGTAAGTTATTTGACTTCTTCCCATCTGATAGATTTAGCTGAGAAAAAGTCTGATTGAGCAATAGAGAAAACCTGCCCCCATGGTTTAAATGCTACTCGATTGTGCTGCAGGTGCGAGATTAGCAATTGAGGCATCCCTCACAACATAAGATATACATCGATAATGCACATTTGGGGATTAGATTAGGGCCTCTAAGCTTCTTTAACACACTAGAAGAAACCAAAGAAAGCTCACATAGTACACAGTGTTAAGTAAAATGGTTTAATCTCACCTATCTGAAGTCACACATGGGCTGTAGGGTGCCCAGCTCTCCTGTTTGTCCAGGTTCTGGCTGATGACTACTCTACTACAGACCACTCAGGAGAAGAAAGCAGCAGACTATTCAGCACTAGTTGAATATCGGCACCAGTTTTTGGGCATCTGACATGGCTCTGCTGTCTGTCAGAGGCGCAGCCCCCCCCCCCTTTTTTTTTATACATATAAACAATAATGTTTATTAGAGGTTGTCCAGGAGGATCACTCACAGCTTGCTGGACTTCCACATTGCCTTCATGGCTGTCCGTGAGACTGCTAGGGCAAGCCAAGCCTTTACTGTTCTTCAATTGTAGGCTAAATACAGTCCACTTCCTAGTTAGAATCATAGAATGGTGGAGTTGGAAGGGACCTCCGGGGTCATCGGGTCCAACCCCCTGCTCAGTCCAGTATTCACTAAATCATCCCAGACAAATGTTTGTCCAGCCCTTGTTTGAAGACTTCCATTGAAGGAGAACTCACCACCCCCTGTGGTAACCTGTTCCACTCATTGATAACCCTCACTGTCTAATATCTAATCTGTGTCGCTTCCCTTTCCGTTTCATCCCATTGCTTATAGTCTTTCCTGGCAGTAGGGAAAATAAGGCTCTATAGCAAGACTCCTTATACTGCAGGCACGCCTGTGCTGGAGTGTATGCCCCATACTGGGTGTACATCAATGAATGGTTGTGCACTGTCAGTGATTGGCTGAGCGCTCAGCCAATCAGCACAGCCCTTTCAGGAGGCGGGGATTTTTAAATCCCCACCTGCTGAAAGAGCTTCACAGCAGTGCCGGGGAGCCAGCCGGAGGACGTGCCCGAGCAGTGGAGAGGACAGTATAGAATTTTTTTTTCTCACCAGCTAGGGATGATTTTCAGGGAAGGGCTTAAATTTCAAGCCCTTCCCTGAAAATGATCACTGCGGGGGAAGGGGGGGGGGGGTTGACACCATTGAAAGCAATTGGATAGCATCCTGGACTTCTGCCCCGGCGGGGATGAAGGAAACCCCTGCCACGGCTATGGCAGAAGTCCGTGATGTACTCCCTATGTTTTCAACGGGGCTAGCTGGCCCCATTGACAACACTGAGCGATACGCAGAGGAGTATGAAACCATTGGCTTGGTTTCATAATCATCACTCTTGCATCGCTAGAAAAAGTATCACTAGTGGGTAGGCACACTGACGGAGTCGTTTCGGATTTTTTTCCAATTGATTACCCAGCCCAGAGCTTGAAGAAGCTAGATGGTTATTACTAGATGAGAATTTGAGAGCCCTTTGGTTTGGGCTACAATCAGGCTGTTGTCTAAATACGGAATTATTATAATTTATTTTTTCCTTAGGATGACAACTAGTTCTGCTATTATATTTGTGAAGATACGAGGAGCAGAAGATATCCCAAAAAGTCGACACGAACTGAAAATGATGTGCCTCTCTCCCCATTTTGGCAAATCTGAGGAATTGCTGAGAGTCAGGTTGGATCGGGCCGTGGAAATAAGTGTCCCTTAAATCTATCATTGCGATAGTAAAGTTTAATAAAAGGGGCCGTTATTATAGGGTTTATTGATTGCACCTGGAATCTTCTGTACTTGACCGATTTGTTCAGAATTTTTCAAGATTCATAAAATCATTCCAAAATGTTTGTTTCTTGATAAAAAATAATTTTGAATAGTGGCCCGCCTTTTGCTTGTATAAAAGGGACTGGAACTGCTGTCTCCAGTTGTAGAAAATCCTCTTTTTCCTGTTGTAATAGAGTTATTTGGGATGAAGGGCAAGATGTTATGAAATTTTGAGGAGTGAGAGAAATCAGCTCTAGGTGGTAACCCTCCTTTATAAATGTTTAAAGTTCAGGCATTCTTGTAGAGCGAAGCCCACTTCTCTGAAAAGGCCTGCAGTCTTGCCCGTACCGGCGTCATTACTTTAGTCTTTAATCACGCTTTTGATTGGGGGTTAAAGAGGAGGTTTCGTCCTCTACCCCCTTTTGCAGAACTCTAGTGTCCTGCTTTTCCTTCACCTCTGCTAGTCTCTTGATTTTGCCCCGAGGTACGAAAAAAAGAAGCCCTTTTTTGTAGGTCATTCCTGAGGAAACCTTTTTTTTTTCCTCCTGTCTGACGCCTTCTCCAGGATTTTATCTTGATTTGATCTGAATAGAAACGGACGTGGAAGGGCAAAGAAACACAACTTGTTTTTTGACACCATATGGCCCTGACAAGGATTTAAGCCATAAAACCCTTCTAGGGGAATTTGACATAATTGTGGTACGTGCCGATAACTTGAGCAACTCTGTTGCGTTTACCCAAGAAAAGCTTGTGGGCTTCTTAAGTAGTGAATCTAGAATCTGTTCACAAGAGGCTCAGTTCTGGATATGTAATTGAAATTAGTTTAACCCCTTAGTGACCAGGCTTTGCTTTTTTCCATTTTTGTTTTTTCCTACTCCCTTTTAAAAAATCGTAGCTCCTTTATTTATCCATCGATGTCGCTGTATGAGGGCTTGTTTTTTGCGGGACGAGTTGTATTTTTCAATGGCACTATTTATTGTACCATATAATGTACTGAAAAACTTTTTAAAAATTCTTAGCGGAGAGAAATGGAAAAAAAAAAACGACATTCCACCATCTTTCGGTGCGTCCTGTTTCTACGGCGCACAAACTGCAACAAAAACGACATGATATTTTTATTCTATGGGTCAGTATGATTACTACGATACCAAACTTGTATTTTTTTTTTAAAGATATTTAATTTTTTTCAATTATTTTCTGCGGTCATTTTGTGTGCGCAATAACTTTTATTTTTCTGTTGACGTAGTTGAGCAAGGGCTCATTTTTTGCGGGATGTCCTGTAGTTTCCGATAGTATCAATTTGGAATACATACAACTTTTTGATCGCTTTTTATTGCATTTTTTCTGGAAGACAGGGTAACTAAAAAAGTGTATTTCTGGCATTCTTTATTTTTTTTTTTCGGACGACGTTCACCGTGCAGGAAAAATAATGCACTAATTTGATAGATCGGACTTTTACAGACGTGGTGATACCAAATACATATTTTTATTTTATGATTTAGATTTTTTAGTAATTGATATGGCAAAATGGGGATGATTTAAACTTTTATAACTTTTTTTTTTTTACAATTTAAAAACTTTATTGATCTTTTTTTTTACTTTACTTTGAAGTCCCCCTGGGGGACTTTAACATGCGATGCTTTGATCGCTCCTGCACTATAGCATTACGTCATACTGCTTTTTTACAGGCAGTCTATCAAGCCACCCTGTGTGGATAGCTTGATAGGCAGTCTGCTAAGGCAGCCCTGGGGCCATTCATTAGGCCCCCGGCTGCCATGACACCTGCACGGATCCCCCGATCTCACCGCGGGGGGGGGGGGGGGGGGGGGGGGCGTGCTGGACCCCCAAACAGCGTTCGGGGCATTTAAAGGGTTAATAGCCGCGGCTATTGCCCGCGGGCGTCAGCTGTAATAAACAGCTGATGCCCGCGCTGTATGGAGGGAGATAGCGGCGCTACCTCCCTCCATACACATCCTGCAGCTGCAGGACGTAAAAACACTATAGGGTGGTCACTAAGGGGTTAAGACATTAAGAGTCCTAGCCACGCCAGAGCATCTACTTTTGGAATGGCCTCCCAGTCCTCCAATGAGAAGGGATAAAGTCTCTTAATTCCTTTCGGAATGGAAAAAAAACCAAAACAACTATTTCAGGCTTGTTCCATTCCTTCCTAATAAGTTTGTGAACATTCTTGTGGACTAGGAAAGTGTGTGTTTAGGTCTTTCTCCCAGGCCACCAAAGATCTCATCCTGGATGGTTCTATGCTTTTTTTTGGCTCATCCGTGTTAAGAGTAGCTTTAGTTTGTTTACATCATCTGGATTGAATAGGAATTTTTGTAGTCCTCTTTATCAGAAGAATCTTTAAGATTTTCCCCCTCCTCAACCTCAGAGAATATTACACTTTTTCGGAGTCTGAGTAATTACCAAAACTACTTGTGCTCTTGACCGCTATTGGAACAGAAGAAGTAGATAGCATAGTATTTTGAGATGCCAAAGTGGAGCGGACTTCATCTCTAATCAACACTTTAATACAATTCATCGTTTCCAGACTTTTACTGCCGATTACCAGAACGGAGGTCTCATGTCTTTGGGAATGACTGGAGCGGTAGGGTGCATGCTTGGCCACCACTCCCGTCACTTTAATGCGACCGGAGACATCTGAGCATGCGCACTACCATTCCATTAATTGCTAGTCATGCCAGTTTTAGCAGTCGGTGGGGATTCCAGATGCCATACCCCCAACGACCAGGTACTCATTCCCTCTTCTGTAAATGGGGAAAGCAATATATTTCCAGAACACCACTTTTAGCTTCGAACAATATCTTTGTACTCTTGAACGTCAGAAGCAGAACACACAGACAGACTTAATTAAAATGTGTTTATTACCAAAATACAATATGAAAGTCAATATGTGACAAACTTTTTGTAAAGCAAAATAAATTATTCTAACATTTTACAGTATCTTCCATTGTAGTTGAACTATTAAAGGTATTTTATTTTAACTCCTTGCCCCGTACAGCAGCTGCCGCAACTAGAAGGCGGACAGTCTGGTATCTTAAGGCAAGCAGAGGGCGAGCGTTGTGAGATATAATGTATCAAAACAGGAGAAGAAGCCGTTATATGGTCTAGAAGTGTCAGTTTATGAGAGCGGAGAACTTTGGCTTAGCAAAGGGGGAATGAAACAATATATTGTAGTGTTACATGATTCTGCTGGAAGAGTCACCGGACTGTAAAGACGGAAAGCATTCAGATTCATCGGAGCACCATTATTTGTTTTAACTCAAAATGACAACACTGCGCTAATAATAAGAAAAAAACACATGACAGAAGACACGAGAGGACTAAAAGCAAACTAAAAAAGTTTAAAGCTGGCCATCGACATGACGGGTGTCAGCGACCATTCGGCCGAAAGGTCTCAGCATCAACTCTCCCATAAACAAAGATTTAGGAGGGCTGAAAACATTTGGTTGGTATGGTATAAGTGGCACATCTGGCACCACTGATCTGTTGGGCATACAAAAGGGCGATAGTTACCCAACAGGAGAGGTGGGGAACCCTTGGCAGTACAAATTAGATTGTCAGTGGATCATAATCAGCAGAAAAGTGTAATGTCTATGGCCAGCTTAAGCTACATAGATAAATAGTAGAACGTAGCAAGCTACAAAAATCAGATGCAATCAATAGCGCTTTATAGGATTTAGGATTAGGGGAAAAAAAACATGGAAAGCTTTTTTCCAAAAACTGTGCCACATCTGTTCACACGGTGTGTGTGGTATTGCAGCTCAGCCTCATATACTTTAATGGAGTTGGGCTGCAATAGCAGACAAAGTGTGGCGCTGTATCAGGATGAAAAGCAGCCATGTTTTTCTAATCCCTTTAATTGCAGTCTCTGGAGGAGCCATAATCACAGTCTAATTTTATAAAACATTCTTCTTTCTGGCATCAGGAGCCCGCATACACTACAAATACGTTCCAGTCTATGGAGGCGACTCCATATCAGACATTTTCTGTATTGTGATCAGGATACTGGAAATCAGTACTTCAGACCCAACTTATCATAGAATTCACTTAGTTGTGATACAAGATTACGGTTTACTCAGCAGCTGCTACGAAAACAGCGCCACCTTCAGGTTATGAACACATACAAAGCAGAAAATATTTACAAGTGGGGAGATAGAAGGGACAATTTTACAAAGAGCATTGCTAAGTCAGAAGAGGCGTTGTCACCCTGTAAGAGGTTCTCCGCTTTGGACAATCCTTGTTTAATAAAAAAAAGGGTCCCTTGACAATAAGCAGATCAGAGTCTTCCTTCTGGGACCCCAGCGATCAGCTGTAATCTGTGGGTAAACCTGGCAGTAACTGCTCAATTTCTCTACAGTGCCACCACTGGAGAAATGAAGCATTACAGTGTCCACAGACATCGATAAGTTGTGCATGTGATGCAGGACAGGACAGGTTGTAACTGCTCTCCCCACTTGCCAAAAGAGGAGGATCTTGAACAGAGGACCCCCTCTATTAAATTGGATTACCCTTAAAGGGTGTGTTTTCTACATTGGACAACCCTTTTGAATTCCATTTGGCTATTAGCCTGACAGCCAGTAGAAGGTTTACTACCCCAACATTAACATATAGGGAACAGAATTCTCATGCTGGATTGGTTCTACTTTTTGACTGCACACAGTGGATGCGGCCCACATGAGTGTGCAGATTACTGAAGAGGACCCGCCGTGTTAGCAGGGCTAGCGGCATAGCTCTACTGCTGCGGCTCCGCTGAGTCCAACTAAGTTTTTCCTTTAAAACCCCTATATTCTCTCCTGTACGGTCTCCTCATATTCGTCGCTGTGAATGTGTCAAGTGTAGGGGGGCTATTCAAAGTGCACGATTATGGTATGAGCAATTGTTAGATTGCCAGTTGGATCTTTCCCGCAGACCTACAAAGCAGTGCCTGCTGCAAATCCTTTCGTGTAAATAGGAGTCGCAACGATTCACTGGAAAAAAAAAAAGTAGCAGTAGTGCTGACCAGAGCAGTCGTTCGTGTCGGAAAGCATGATCAAAACTACCCAATTATTGTCCAATGTAAATGAATGTCAAGCGAACAATTGCTACGTCACCGGATTGCATGTTCATTCCAATTTATCTTGCCGTGTAAAAGGACCCTAAAAAGGTATCTTTACACGGTAAGACTGCCAGGCGCATTCGTGCCAAACAGCCGTATCAGCAACTATGCTTTTTACACAGGAGCAGTAACGCGTTCAAGTGAATGGAGCTGTAGCGACCAGGGATCGCTCTAGACGCCTGCCTCCATTCACAAACAGGGGGCGCTCGAAAATTGATTGGCTCATGTTTACACGGCCCAACAGTTGCTTGGTTTTTAGTTCTGGTGAGCAATTAGTTGCTCCATGCCTGGTTGGCTGCTGCTTGTACATGGAACAACTATCGCCAAAATTCACTGTTTCCAGCGATAAATCGCAGTGTTAAAAAAAAAAGTACGTTACTCAAGTCTCTGCTTCCCAGTAATGGGCGATGTCAGACTATATGGACAATGAGGTAGGGACAGCCCACTTGACACATACACAGTGCTGAACCCGACTTTAAGAGCTCATATGGGAAAAGGGAGTGTGGGAACAAACATGGTTGGAGTTGGCAGGGCTGCAGACATGATATGCCCTCTCTCAGACAACTGGTACAACTGCTTGCAACATGTGGATTCTTCTGTATCTAAGTAAATTCACACAAACACGTAAACTCGTCTGCACTCAATGATTTTTAATCCTTACACATCCAGAAAGAACAGGAGTCGAGTCTAGTTTCTTACTAAAGCAGAAATATACTAACGGCAATAACTGCAGTTGCATCGAAAGCAGAAAACACATCCCACTGAATATCATCCAGATGTACATATCTCTCAATTACACACAGTGCAAATGAAGAAGGCCGAGTACCCGAAAGCAACCAGAATACAGCCGCCATTTTTCTAAGGCAGACGGGAAAATGAAAGCAGGAGACCCGACTGGTCGCAATGGACAGTTCCTCCACCACTCCTTTGCACCAGTTTTAGATTTCTGGTTGGAAATCCTCTTCCCCCTGTGCTTTTTGGTTCTCAATTGTCGTACGTGTAATATCTAGTGCGCATGTATGCTAAGTGCATCGTTTCACGTGGGAGAACAAAGAAACACTCATTACCAAGCCTTAAACATTATAATACATAGTATAAAAATGCGGTTATATTACTGGTCAGTTATGAAACCCTAATAATAAAAGTAAATGTAGAGTAAGAAATGTGCAAAACTGTAATGACATCTTTGAAAAACCCTGTGACGTTGTTGAATACACATGAACGCGCCCCATTATGTTTACAAGGATAATGTCCTTTGAGTGATTAGACAGCATCATGGCCGCTGCCGCCGCGTGCCGGGCAGGACTAAGCTACAGGCAACTTCTACATGGCAGACTTAAGTGCTGAAACCCCTGAGCTGTCACATAGGGATGTGCCATACCTCTAGCAAAACCTTATTGGCGAGAGTGCCATAGAGATAGGACCAAATGCTGAGGCTGCCATATAGCCCGAGCCTAAGGTGGCTGCCACAATCTGGAGAACTATCTTTTAACTAGCTATGGTCCAAGGCTGGTGGACTAAATGCCCATTTCCAGGAGACCAGTATTGGGCATGAACATTCAGCTAAACATTTGTCCTCCCCATCATTGGGCCTCGTAAAAAAAAAAAAAGGACAAACGATCAGCCGATAAACAAGACCTTAAAAAGGGGTTGGTCGGTTGCCGAACATCCCTTCAATAGCACTCACTGCAGTAAAACAAACTGATCAGTACCTATCCCTCTTCCACCGTGGGATCCAGCGATTTAGCCCTGCCGTGGTACTGGTGTCTGTTATGACAGCTACTGTCACAGGAAGTCAGGAGATCGCTGCAGCCATTACCAGTTGGCTCTCCTGGCACCCAGGATGTGAGCACCGGTGCCAGGAAAATGAGTGGTGACGTTGCAGTCTGATTAGCTGCAGCTGTCACAACAATCAGACTGCAACGTCATCGCTCATTTTCCTGGCACCGGTGCTCACATCCTGGGTGCCATGATGCCAGGAGAGCCAAAGGGTAATGGCTGCAGCGATCACCTGACTTCCTGACATTAACTGTCACAACAGACACTGGGACAAAAGGTGGGGCTGCTGCACTGGATGCCTGCGACAGCAGAGGGCTAAGTACTTATCAATTTGTTATTTTATTACAGAGAGCAGGAAGATTGTACGGTAACTAGAAAATTCCTTTAAGGGCCCTTTTATGTTAAAGGGGATTTGCCATTAAATCAGTAAATGTATCCCCCCCATCCATAAGGTAGGTGGTAAATGCCCGATTACTAGTCTACATGGCCTTTATTAGAGGACAAATGATCAGTCATATTGTTAGACCGCTTAGAGTTTCACCATTGTTGGCAACACATCCTCCAGCCAGACTGGGAAACATAAAGCCGACAACGATTTGTGCCGCATAAGAGGCAAATCACCTGAATGAGTGTCTGCTCGCTCGTTCGTTGATCAGTAGAGCCTTCACACGGCCCATTTGTGGGCAAACAAATGTTCCCAAGAACGATCTTGCCAGATCAGACAGTGTGAAAGGCCCTTTCAGTCTACAGAACTCCATAGCCAAGTTATACAGGGGCAATCATTAAGGATCAGGTGCTGTGATCAGCAGATTGGCCCTGCGGTTGGCCATAGACTACCCCTTTAAGATACAGACTGCAGTAGCCAATACAGGACCTTATGTAGATACCTGTGAAATGGTTACGCCAGCCATTATTCCCATCGGACCGAGCAGAGTGTACATAAATCCAATCAATACATCACTATGAATTAACATGGAAATAGCACCATTAAGAAAACATCAGGATCCTTCACGGATGAGGACTTTGTGAAATGACATAAATACTTAATAAATATGTAAGAAAAACAACACACCCGGCATAATGCTAAAAAAATAGATATCTTAAAATGACTATACAAAATAAAAGAACAAACATGCTAGAAAAAGGTGAATTAAACGGTGTCAGTTACTAACAAAATGAATATGCGAACTGCAATCAGACCGATACGTCAAGACTATTCCTCAACAGGCCGCCGAAATCTAAAAAGTAGGATTTCCACCCAAAGCGGGTAACAAAGTAGCGAATAGGAAGTTACAGTAACAGCCACAGATCTGAAGGAGGCATTTTTACCTACAGAGATATTAGCATTTTGATCATCTATTTTCGCAAAGGTGGCGACTAAATCCACCAACATTCATTGTCACTTTCTGCAGTTGCTTCTCAAACTCTAATCAAAGGCCACTTTGTAGACATCGACCCCCTCACGATTGGCACATCCTTGTATGGAAATTACCACCATGATCCCACAATGTGGCATAAAGTCACGTGACAAGTTTTCCGTGGATCAGTTTCAGTGTGAATCCACATTAGATGGAAAATCCAGCGATCTGAGTGACTTCCAGCAAGGCCGGGTCATCGGTGCTAGACTAGCCGGGGGCTCACTGCCAACCGGGAGGGGGGGTTCTCTCGTGTAATGGTGGGAAGAGTTTACAGAGAATGGCAATATCGAGGAAAACATCCAGTGAAAGGGGATCCTGTGGACGGAAACAACTTGTCACCAATAAGGGTTGGAGGAGGAGAAGAAAGAGATCGCAAATTATCATATCACTGACTAGTGAAACAACATCTCCTGGTCAGATGGATGCAGATTTCTTTAACACCCTGCTAATGAAGAGGCTGAATTTGGGGCAAGCAGCATTAATTGATGACCTCTTGCCCTCAGCTGTTAAGAAGAGGACAGTAGCTCCAGTAATTTGGAGCAACTACAAAAAGCTTCCTGTCCGCAGGGGCCGATTCTATTGCATAACAATACATCATAAGCTAGTGGAATCTATACAACGATGAATTGCTGAGGTTCTGAATAATAAAGGAGTCCAACGTTCTACCACATGGGGGTCTTGTGGCCATTCAGTGTATACAGGTTGGGAAAGAAGCGATTGTTTGTTGACCGTTCAGGAGAAGCTACTTGAAAAGTGAGAAACAATATGGCGGCAGATCCTGGTCCATCACCAACCAAAAGTAAATAGACAGAAGCCAATATCTCTGTAAATAAGAAATCATACAATAACTCCAGCTACCTCTAGAACTTCTGGGTCACCATTAGACATTTTAAATTTTGCCATTTTCATGGGGGTTTTTTTTCTCCTGTCAATTATATGATGACTACACCACCTCGAAGGACCGGCACAGACTGGTACGACTCAGAATATAGAGGGACCAAAATAGCATTTCCTCCGATGTGGTCACCTTCAAAAATAGCGCAGATGCATTTCTGCGCCCAACACTCACCGCCCCTCCCTTCCCTCTGCAGTTCTACTAAACTTCGCTCACCGTAGGGGCCGGCTGCTGCATTCATAATATGGACAATAGAATTTGTGGTCATACGCCGGCCGTTTCACTGCAGCCTAACTTTACGCAACATAATATATATATTAAAAAGGAAAAAGAAAACACATTTTTATCATACTTCACCTATACACTTTTGGTGAGACGCTAGCACATCTGTATTAAAGCATTTGCGTATATTTTATATATATATATAGACCCTAGAAGACCGAGGTGTACGGTTTTACTGATAAACCGCATTTGAGCTCTTTCTATTTTCCGGGCAGTCCATCTAGGTAACCACGGTATGCTATACATTTTACTAAATACAGGGAAACCCTACAAAATTCACATAAAGCAGAATATCATATACACAGCATATAGGCGAAAATAATTTACAAGCATACGGGCGAGGAAAAAAAAAATATGGCAAGCTGCGGTGAATTACGCGACGCTGCTAATAACGCAGCTCAATGAACTATCCTCAAACTGAAATGTATATGCAAATTTCATTTAATAATCCTGCAAGCAAATGGCGTATAGGAGTCTATAAAGAGGGGGGCTTTGTAAGGGCAGGCATTAGGGCTTTCTACTTGTAGGATTTTGTTTTTTTAACGTCCAAATGCATTCATTTTAGCAACAGGCGATTCAGTTATTGGGCCTTTTATGGCAATGTGTATTGGGGTCGGCACCAGTTTGGGGATTTTCTCTTTAAATGTGCTGCCTGTCAATTGGGGGGTCTCTGTTTACAACATTGGTGGGAGACCTGAGCTTATGGGCTCTCTGCCAAAAGGATCAAAAGTGACCAAAGCACCAGAGGACATCTGCTGACAGTGCAAGCACTAAAGGGCCATTTCCTTCTAGAATTATACGGTCCCTTTATGATCGGAGGTGGTCCAACCTCTAGGACCCCCATCAATTCTGAGAATGAAGAGCTCTAGTGCTCGATTAGCGCTGCAGTCCAGTCAGCTACTGGTTGTGCGGAGCCGTCCCATTCAAGTAAATGGCAATGGGGGAAATTCTCTGTACAGCCAATACGCTTAAGTGCTAACATGCAGGGAAACACTTGGAAGGGGATGCAGCACTACACTAGTACTCTGCAGGCCAGAGGCTCTGAATCTGTACTGGTTAGGTCTCGCTCAGACAGGTATAAAAATTGGTGGAGTATCCCTTTAAGGAAGAAACCCTCCCATCTATAGGCGCTGTAACAGTAGCAAGAAAAAAAAAATTACATTTCTAAACTCATGCATGAGCAAACCCCGGCTGTCTCGCACACCCAAGCGTAGTTTATAATCTCACCAGGTAATGGTCACTCAGTTACATGACCCCCGGCGAATCAGTACAGTAACTACCGTGAAAGTTTACGCTCCCAAAGTACTACCCGTTTATTACTTGTCAAGCATCATCATTGGCCATTTAAGAGTTCTCCTTGCTTATCTAAATGTGGCATACAACGAAACACATTGAATGCATCTCGGTATTGTCTGCATCCAAAATGGGTTCTCCAGTGAGACCAACTATATGTCAGACTACTCCACTGAAAAAATACAAGCAATATGCCAAGAGATCAAAGTCTGGACTATGTGCCCAAAACTCAAATCCCTTAAAGGCTATGGACACCTTTGCACAGTTTTTTTTGTTCATTTGTTTCCTAAATACAAGGCTAAACAACTTTCTATCTAGTCCTCATTAAAAAAAATTCCTACCATTTTATTGCTGTGGAGTCTGTGCAACTCTTTAACATAGCTGGCTGTCCTGCTGCCTCTGAGATAAACCCAACACCACAACACTCCTAGCTGGGAAAACTCTCTGCTCTCCCTTTCCTCCTCTCAGTGTTAAAGATAGCAGTGGGAAGGGAAAAAAAATATTGGATGGCAGATGAGAGGATGAAGAGAAGGGAAAGCATCCAAGTTATCAGGAGGGCAGATCACACAGGATGTAAATAAGGAGGAAAGCACAGGGGTGGGCGAATCACATGGCTGTCTAGCAGTGTACAGAGGTAGGACAGAAGGGAAACCACACGCTCCTTGCATCAGTGTCGGTCAGCAAAAGGATAGGAAAAGCCTCATGAACTGTAGAATCTGTGCCGATACATCAGATCTAATAACGGCAGCAGAATCTTGGAGACCGAGACATCATATCCAGCATGTATTACTGGGAGGGACACATCAACATGAAAAATGCCTGAATCTAGAAGCAGGATGCAAAGTGCATAATTGGGGGTTATGAAAATGAAGAAAGGAATAGAGATTGCAGCCCGAAACTTTGTGCATTTTTTTTTAAACTCAAGATAACCACTAAGAAGTAAAAAGCATTTTTCATGTCAAAGGTGCCCATAGCCTACTCCGATCCCTGACCCCAGTTCCTATTTTCTCATATGTCAAAAGTACCAGGTAAGAAAGTCATTACACTAGAGAGAACCCATTTAAGAATGTCCACCTAAGTCACTGTGTGGAAGCAAAACACGCATTGATTTACAAGCTATAAGGCTGGATAGAAGACAAAGTAGTTCGCACCAGTTGTCACTTCTACATTATATAACCCCTTAGATTAGCCGTCCGACGATTCTCATAAGCATTCCCCAAGGTAGAAGTGTCAGATAGATTTCTATCACTCTATTTCTGGTCATGCAAAACATAAGACTGACCACATAGAGCAGATACACATTATAACTGCTGCAAGAAAGCCTTGTACACCGCTAGCACACGATGCCGCTGGTAGCCCGTAGAACAGAATGCATAAAGTTGTAAAAATCTAACATATCGCCGCAGGAATCAACCTTCACAACAATGCTTATCATTCAAAGGGGAAAACCAGAGTTTGTGAGCTCAGACCCCCGTTGGTTTCACTTCAGCGTTGCTTAAGAGCTTGTCATCGCTTTAAATCTCCAGCAACCGCTTCTCAACAAGGGCCCGTTTACATCAAAGTTGTGCCATAGATACCCAGTAATGGAAAACTCAGTGGTATCGGAGAGGATCAGGCGCTTTATAGTATTAGAAATCTGCAGCGGTCGGAGCTCACCAACTTCTCTTCTGATAGCCATGATGTGTCAGATGCACCCCCATTTAAAAAAAAAAACAAACAAAAAAAAAAAAACAAACACACTGTCTGAAGCGGGGTGCTGGAGCCTTAATTGGTGCATAAGAATTTTGCTAACTGAAAAAAAGCTGCGATTTCAAGGCCTCCCAAGTTTCCCTTTTCCAAACTCATTCCTGCATCTGTTCAATTGTCATATAGGTTAAATTGACTTTGAGGCAGCAGATCCCAATGACTTCAGGGATTTCTCATCAAAATGCATTTTTTCTTTAAAGGAACTTGATCTAGAATAAGAGTAACCCAGAAATGTCTGCATTGTTACAAAAAAATCGTAAGTTCTACGAGAAAAAATAAAATAAAAACAAAAACCTAAAAGTATCTGATGAAGTGAATAGCTAATATTCGTCACACTCCAGGATGACCAGTGGTACCTTCGTATCTATAGTACGTGCCCTTTTATTAAGCCGAAAAGAATTCAGTTATTGACTCGACAAGGATTCATGTGTGGCGGACGCAGAATGCCCTCTTCAGGAGGCGGCGTCAGATTTATTCAGTATGATGTTAATGATCTCTCCTTCGTGTGCCTTCATGTGCTCCATAAGAAGTTCTTTGCTTGTAGATTCAAAGCCACAGATGCAGCAACAAAACAGCAGAACGCACAGTTCTGTCTGTGGCCGGGGTGGGATTTGCAGTTTCTCGGTGCTGCACGAGCTAGGACGCACAGCAGTCACCTTCTGGTTTTCTATGTAAGCTACTTCTGGAGCCGCAGGAGCTGCTGAAATAACAGCTTCACTGTCTATCACGACGCTCGTCTCCTCCTGTGGTCTGTTCTTTGGGGGCTCCGTCGGGATCCTGAAATAAAGTGCAATACTTGACAAAGGGCGAATATGATGAACGCAGATTAAAGGGGTGTTTAAAATAAATTTAAAAACGTGTTTATCCTTTTCTCAACAAAAAGTTAGTATGAAAATAGTTAATTATGAAACACACACATCTGATACTGCAGCAATCGTACTGAGACGCAAAGTTAAAAAAAGGGATTGTTGCACGAAAGCATGTTTATCCACTACCCACAGTAGGCCTCCTGCAGACGGCCGGGTCGGTTCTCCAGTGCAAGAATTCTCGCAGCGGGATACGAGCCGTACAACTGCAGTGACCACTGCGGCTCACCTCCTCCTGGCGTCTTCTCCGCTCTGCTGTGTGCCGGCTGCTGTGCAGCTGGCACATGCGCAGAGCAGAGCTGGCGCGTTAGCCGTGACGTTTGTGTGCAGGCCTCGATTTGTTTACCGCACGAGTTTTCAGATGGTCAAATCGCGGCCGTCCTATTTCAGGTGTTTCCAGGCACTGAACAGAGACAACTGCACATGCACACTACACTGTTACTCCAATCATTTCAGTGGGACTGTCAGAGATAGTTGACCTCTAGTGCTCAGCTATCTTCGGCAGTCTCACTGCAATGAAACAAAACAGCACATGCAAGTGACCACTGCTCTGATCATTCCTGGAAGTACTGAATCGCTTCTCTCGGGATTGTAGGAGTCCCGGCAGTCAGACCCCCACCGATCAGCAAATTATCCAATATGTTGTTGATAGAGAAACCTTGCTTTTGTGGGATAACTCATTTAGAAGGGGGCTGTTTTTTTGGCTCTTGTAATCAACGGAAAAATAATAATCACTTAAGTTTTAAACTTGGTATGATCCTCGAGGCTTTATGGGGTCTCTCTAGGGAATCACTATTGAGGACAGGTCATCAATAGCACCCCAGCTGATCAGGCTTCCGCTTTCAGCATGGCAATACACCGGGTATGAGCAGAAGCTGCTGCTCCGACCGCTGAGTAGTGGCCAGTGTTCATAATTGCAGACACAGCCTCTATTGATTTAAAGGAGTGCTGCACCTGCAGTTAAAAATGCTGACTACTACACTGGAATCAGAG